>NW_028073411.1:1316305-1808800 GCF_014824575.4 Sturnira hondurensis
TGGTACAACCATTATGGAAAACAGTATGGAATTTTCTCAGAAAACTAAAATTGGACTTGCCTTTTGACCCAGCAATTCCACTGCTGGGATTGTATCCTAAGAACCCTAAAACACCAATCCCAAAGAACCTATGCACCCCAATGTTCATAGCAGCACAATTTACAATAGCCAAGAGTTGGAAGCAACCTAGGTGCCCGTCAGTAAATGAATGGATCAAAAAACTATGGTACATATACACAATGGAATTTTATGCTGCAGAAAGAAAGAAGGAGCTCCTACCTTTTGCAACATCATGGATGGAACTGGAAAGCATTATGCTGAGTGAAATAAGCCAGGTGTTGAAGGACAAATACCATATGATCTCACCTTTAACAGGAAGCTAAACAACAAAACAAACAAGCAAGCAAAATATAACCAAAGACACTGAAATAGAGAACAGGCTGACAGTGACCAGAGGGTAGAGGGGAGGGAATTTCAGGGGAAATAAGGGAGGGATTTAGAGGAACATATATAAAGGATACATGGACAACAACTGAGAAGGGTGGAAATGGGAGGGAGGGGAGAGGATGGGGGGTGGGATGGGATGGGAGTAATAGACAGAAAACTACTTGAAAAATAATTAAATAAAAAAATAAAAATAAAATAAAATTACTGAAGTAATAAATACCAGATAATGAACAACAAATTAAATAAGTGAATAAAGTAAATTTAGTGAGTGTTGATCAATGGCAAAATTTATAATAACATACAGAGTAAAAGTCATTAATAAGTTAGTAGAATTACTATGATGGGTTTTATTTTAGAGCCTATATATATTTTCCCCCATTGAATAAATAGACAAATTTTATGACTGAATCTTTGTGTCCTGAAATCCGTATTTTAAAATTCTAACCCCCAAGTGATAGTATTGAAAGATGAGAGTTTCTGGAGGTGATTAGGTCATGAGGTTGGAATCCTGATGAACTGGAGTAGCGCTCTTAGAAGGAGACTCCAGAGAGCTCCCTGACCCCTTGTGAAGATATGGTTAAACGCAGGCCCTCACCAGACACCAAATATGCTGTTGCCTTGACCTTGGACTTCCCCAGGCCCTCAGAACTGTGAGGAATAATTTTCTGTTGCTTATAAGCCATTCACTCCCTTACAGTATTTTGCTAGAGCAGCTCAAGTCGACAGACAATAAGCAAGAATAGAAACTATTAAACTAACTCAAAATTAATCCATGTAAGGTTTCAATTTTACTACTTTTCAATCTAGAGACCATTTTCATGTGTCTCATTTATATTAGATCAGGCAAATACGATACATGGAGTACTAGATATAAAGCAAATGCTTAATAAATAAATGTTAGTCTAAATTTAAGACTATTATTTCAAAATTTCTTCTACATTATAGATCTATCAAATAGATTGATTCAGTAGCACCCACTAAGCTAAAAAGCAGTGTTCTCATGTTGACAGTTGCACAAAGTTTGCCCTAAATGTATAGACATTTTTCAACATTATCCACATAAGCAGAGTTAAATGCTGAAGTAGCATGATTGTCAAACAGAGCTGTGCGCTGTTTCTGCTAGTGTGAAGTTTGACTGTGTAGAAATCTGAATCCATTGGGGCTTGTTTCTGAATATGGAGAGGCGTTTTGAGTTGGGATTAAGGAGTTATATGTTAGACAGTTTTAAAATGATTCCTCCAGAAGCATCAGAAATCCTTAAATATTAGTTATTGTGATTTGAAAAAGAAACAGATTAGTGCTGCAAATGGCTTCTCCCAATTTTGGAAATTTAGCATTCGTTCCAGTCAGAGCAACTAGTGGTTCTGTTGGAGGAATTCAGGTTTTTCCATGGGAGTGTGAGAGAAGCATTCCAAGGGCACACACAAGGGAGATGGTTGTGTGGTAAAATTGTTACTGTGGAAGGCTGCCCCTGGGTTTCCGATGCCCCATATTTGTTCATCCTGCCGTGAGAAAAAGTCCAGCCATGTCTTCAGCAAAGCAAAAATAAAAGTCAGTGTCCTGAGATTCTGCATCATATAAAACTTAGTCCTCCGGAGCCCACGCAGTCTGCTGTGGGCCCTGGTAGCTGATAGACCCACATGACTGCACACTTCTGAGCAAGACAGAATGTGCATTCACAGAATAAATGTAGGTCACAAGCAAGGAGAGAGGGGGACATTTTTGTTTTCCTGGAATTATATTAGACTGGATTTGGGATGGACCAGTGCTTTTTTCAAAATGACCGACCAATTTCCTAAACTTTCATGGGCTTTAGATAGGTCTACCTTCCAACCAATTCCCTCTTTCCCCAAGCTAGACTGACAGGTCTCTGTGGTTGAGAATCTCTCTGAGAACCCCAACAATCTGGCACCAGAAGGGGGAAGGAAGGAGTGTTAATTCCCTTGGCAGAGAAAGGTAACGTCCTGGGGTGTGAAACCGTAGCTTCCAGGTGAAGCAAACCAGACCATCCTCCCCAGTGTATTAAGTTCAATGTCTAATTTTTTTGTCCCTTTTCTTTATTAATAACCAGTTAAATCTCTATAGTAACACTTCCTCCAAAATAAATGTTATCCAGTTAACATATGTTGCTTTTATCATCCTAACTTTTACACAATTTAAATCACAAACAAGTATTAGGTCAACATTTTCTCAGTTAGCTAGAAGTGATGCTAGAGAGTTCATCAGACTAGCGTTGGCATCTGTTGCAAACAGAATAGTATTCCCCTCCCCTGCCTTGAGACAGCCATGGCCTATTCCCTGAAATCTGCGATATTTTGCCTTACTGGATTTTATGATAGTAATTTAGTTAAGTGAAAGAACCAAAATTCTCCCACACAAGGGCTGCTCTTTGGGACATTGATTTTAAGCTGTTTATTAAGAAACAAGACTCAGGAAGAACCTTTGACCCTCCCCTCTGTCCTGCCCATGGATTAGGACAGAGAAACCTATTTCAGGAATATCTTAGGATTCTGCCTTAGCCTAAGTTGAATTAATTATGGCCAACAAGAAGGCTTTGGGCAGTGTCTGTTAGCTATTTGGACTTGGTGCCCCATTATTTCTGAGTCACCTAGGAAGGATTTTACTACCATGTATGTTCCACTCTTCCCCAAATACCTATAAATTGCCCACTCTCATTTCTGAAATGTAATACTTCATTGACTCCTTTCTCTTTTGTTCAAAATGTCTTATATACCCAATGTAACCTCATTAGCTTTGAAATTTTCATGAATTCTCCATGTGTATGTATTACACTTTGATTTTCTCCTGTTACTCTCTGTCTGTCAGTTTGCTTATTAACCCAGCCGAAAAGAAATTAGAAGTGAGAGAAAAAACATTAATATTTTTTTAGCTCTCACAATATCATCTCCCTGGAAGTAGATGATAAGGGCTTTGTTTTGTTCTCTGCTGCTGTTTGGCTACCACAAGGCCTGGCCCATGATGGCACTGATTAATTTCAGCTTATAAGTTAATGAAAAATAAATGTACATTATTATTATGATTAACATACAGGTTTCTGTTATAGGAAAAACTTCACTTAGTATGTAGAAAAAATCCCAAGAGAATTAATAACAATACACAATTTTAATAATGTATTGGCTTGATGCTTTATGATTGACACACATTATCATATTCATTTTTTATTTCTAATTTATAGATAAAAAGCCAATGATCATATTTCCATCTTTGTCATTTCAGTATCTACCACATGTTCTCTATAAACAAACAACATCCACCATCTACTTCATACTTTCCATCTGTCATACACACTGCTTAGAATTTCATATAGATTTCTAAGTAATATCTTCCCCATGCTAGAGACCAGGAAAAAGATTTAGAATTTTAATTGCTTATCAAAATAAATAGCCTCGTCCACATATGGTGTTGGGAGAGCTGGAAAGCTACATGCAAAAAAAATGAAACTCCACCATCAAATTCCATAATACACAAAAATAAACTCAAGATGGATGGAAGACTTAAATATAAGTCATGACACCATAAAAGTCCTAGAGTGGAACATAGGCAGGGAAATTTCAGAAATCTCACATAGCAATATTTTCACCTTGAACAAGAAATATAAAGGAAAGAATAAGCAAATGGGACTTGATCAAATTAAAAAGCTTCTGCAAGTCTAAAGAAAACATCAGAAAAATGAAAAGGGAACCAACCATATGAAAAACATATTTGCCAATGATACCTCAGACAAGGGTTTGATCTCCAAAATATATAAAGAACTCACAGGACTCCACACCAGGAAGACAACCAATCCAATTAAAAAATGAGCAAAGGACCTGAACAGACACTTCTCCAAAGAAGACATACAGAGGACCCATAGAAAAGATGGGTCAATATCACTAGCCATCAGAGAGATGAAAACTAAAACCACAATGAGATATCACTTCACACCAGTGAGAATAGGCATCATAAACAAATCAACAAACAAGTCCTGGTGAGGATGTGGAGAAAAGGGAACCCTAGTACACTGTTGGTGAGAATGCAGACTGGTGCAGCCACTGTGGGAAATAGCATGGAATTTCCTCAAAAACTAAAAATGGAACTGCTTTTTTGCCTGGCAATTCCACTGCTGGGATTATACCTACAAAGCCTGAAACACCAATTCAAAATAACCTATGCGCCCCAATGTTCATAGCAGTGTTATTTACAATAGCCAAGTGTTAGAAACAACCTCAGTGCCCATCAGTAAATGGGTGGATCAAAAAACCTGGTACATTTACATGATGGAAAACTATGCAGCAGAAAGAAAAAAGGAGCTCCTACCCTTCATGACAGCATGGATGGATCTACAGAGCATTATGCTAAGTGAAATAAGCCAGGCAGTGAAAGACAAATACTATGTGATCTCACCTGTAAGTGGAACCTAGTCAACAAAACAAACAAATGAGCAAAATGTAATGAGAGGCATTGAATTTAAGAACAAACTGATAGTAACCATAGGAGAGGTGGAAAGGGATAATGGGAAGAAAAGGGGAAATGGTTGTCAAGGAACACGTATAAAGGACACATGGACAAAACCAAAGGGTGGTAGGACTGAGGGTAAAAGGTGGGGGTGGATGGAGTGGGGAAGAGTGATGGGGGAAAATAGGGACAACTGTAATTGCACAACAATAAAAAAGATAATTTTTAAAAAGCAAAAATAAATGGTAGAATTTAAAAAGCACAAAACATGTAGAATTCCATTTTGTTTCCATCTGGTAAGAGGGCCAAAATGGATAGTAAAACAAAAAAGCATTTTAAACTGTAGAGTGACAATTATAGTTTTGGTCTAATTACCTTAGACTTAGTGAAATTTAGATGACTTCTTTCTCTGAAATGTAAAATAATGAGCTAGTATATAAGTACCAACCTTTCTTGATTCTTCAAGTATCTAGCTTTCTGTTTTCTAGTGGCAGTGTATGTCAGAGGCACAATGAAAGTGTATATAAAAACTTTTGAAAAGGGTAAGTACATTTATTCATATTACACATTATTGATGGTTTGTGTAGAGAAAATGGGAAAATATTTCCTAATGATTTATATGACAAATTCATAATCTGGTCTCTCATTGCAGTTCTAATTTTAAATATTTTGTTTCAGTGTCCCCATAAATCAGCAAATATTCCAGAAGTAATTCAAGATTTTATTTTTGTTAGAAGAAATGTCTCAAATGTTGTTTTTTGTATTAAATCAACCATAGCTCTGTGAGTGTTTGTTTCTGTGTGTATGTGTGTGTTTTCCCCTTACTCTACTGAAGAATAAAGGGGTTTTAATGATTTTATTCATTTTTTATAAATATAGAGTTGTCAGGTAATGATGATGTGTGCAACTTTAAAGAACACCTTGGTAAAGGAGCTGTACAATTGATATGAGAGATCTGAGGTGCAAAAACATAATGATGTTTTTTCTTTCATCTGTGGTGACCTGTGGTCTTAGCAAATGTCACCTGTTACCCATGAAGACAGACTGGGGAGCTGAGTCAGGAAGTAGAAATAATCAGCAGCAGGAAGCATCAGATGCAAGGCTAGGAACCCAGTGCTTTTGTGTGCGATTTTGTCACCCATGACAGCATCACAAGAATGAGCATGCCTACAGTACAGTGGGCTTTGGATGAAGAGAACATCTATGCATTAATCATTGGGTGAAAAATTGCCCAGTGAAATATCTGAAATATCATACATGCAGTTTTATCATTAGGTCTGAGTGACTGCATTTTAATGGTATGATTTAGAAATGTGTGTGTAAAATGGGAGCTCTCAGTCAGCACTAGTTTAAGAACTGATCTGACAAAGCAATGTGGGGGCTTAGATAAGAAAGGGGAGCTATGGGATCAGTGCAAAGGAGAGTGGATTACAGGTCAGATTCAGAAAAAAAACACCAAAAAACCTAAATCCCCTTACTGGAGGGATTCAGACAAACATTTCTAGAGGAAAGGTGAAAAACATTTCAGATCTAGCTATGTGAACTTACTTGGTATTATACCAAAAACCTATGTTTAAGGCCATTGTTGCCTAAGTACATGTGGTCTGTGTTTTGAAAAGTTGTTTTCAATTGTCAGCTATTATTTTTATTCCTAATTCCTTACACATCATTTGACACACTAATAGGTTACATGCAGTGTTTAGTACTACAAAATGAAAAAAAATAAATAAGAAATCGTGTGATTTTAATAACTTTATCCACATTTTTAAAATGAATTCTGAATTTAAAACAACTTTTTCAGGATTATTGTTATTTTGCAGTATTCAAATTGATTGCATGGCTTGGTAGACCAGGTAAAATTCTCTTGCATTATCTAAATTTTATGCTCTAGCATTTTAAAATGAAATAGGAGTACATTTTGAAGTAATCTTCACTAAGTGTAAAACTGAATGTGCATTGTGCAACAGTTCCCTAATACTATTCCCAAAGTAGGACATTTTTACTCCTATGTGATGGGTCTAGTCCAGTGCTTTGGAAAGGCAAATTAGAATAAATGGAATAAATTAATTAATACTCATTTTATTTTGACTAATTTCATTCCCTTTGCAATAATATTAATTATACTACATGTTATTACTAATATAAACAAATTAATTTAATGCTTGCTATATTTGATATTCTATTCTGACACTATGTCACTGTGGTACATTTACACAATGGAATACTATGCAGGAGGCAGAAAGAAGAAAGAATTCCTACCCTTTGCAACAGCATGAATGGAACTGGAGACCATTTGCTAAGTCAAATAAGCCAGTCAGTGAGAGACAAATAACAATAAGGTGTAAGAAAGGTAAAATATAAATAACAATTTTAGGATCATGCATAACATTAGTTGAGTTGAAACAATTGTCTTCACAGCGTCTCTTAGCTGAAGTACGTAGTCCCTGTTTTCTTCAGATAATTTTCCAGTTTGTCACTATGACCATCCCTGTCCAAATGTGGCTTTTTATTTGTATTACTTGTTTATCCCTTGTGGGCATTCAGAATGCAAACACTAGTAATCCAAGGGAGAATAGAATTTGCTAAAAAGAAATCTACACGAATCCTGGTGAGAGTTGTCAGGAAGAGGACTGCTTCTTCTTGAAACACCTGAGTAGGTTTCATTGAAAGCATGGTACATGGGTAGAATAAATTGGCTTTCAGTTGCATTAAAAATAAAACCTTGATAAATCAACAAACAAAACGTGCTGGCAAGGACGTGGAGAAAAAGGTGCTCTAATGCACTGTGGTGGGAATGCAAACTGGTGCAGCCACTGTAGAAAACAGTATGGAATTTCCTCAAATAATTAAGAATGGAACTGCCTTCTGACCCAGCAATTCCATCTGGGATTATGCCCTAAAATGCCCTAAAGCAGGAATTTAAAAGAATGTGCGGACCCCCATGTTCATAGCAGCACTGTATATAATAGCTAAGAGTTGGAAACAGCCTAAATTCCCATCAGTAGATGAGTGGATTGAAAAACGGCGGTACCTTTACACAATGGGATACTATGCAAGAGACAGAAGGAAGAAAGAATTCCTACCCTTTGGTACAGCATGGATGGAACTGGAGACTCTTTGGTAAGTCAAATAAGACAGTTGGTGAAATACAAATAACAGTGTGATCTCACTTATCAGAGGAATCTAATGAACAAAATAAACTAACTAGAAAGACAGAACCAGAGGCATGGAAACAGGAAACAGATGGACAACTTCCATAGGAAAAGAAAGAATGGTGGAAAGAAGGGGAAAGGATAAGGCAAGGAATATGTATGAATGACCCATAGACCTGGACAATGATGTGGGGACTGACTGTGGAAATGGGAGGCAGGTGGAAGGGAGCAAAAGAGAAAACTTGGGATAACTATAATAGGATAAACAAGAATAAAAATAAATATAAGTAAATAAATAAATAAATAACACTTTGGTACCCTTAACATTCCTGCAAGACATTACTCGAATTATTGATTAAGTGTTGCTCAGTTATTGGCTCTGCTGGTCATTGTCAGAACTTGAAAATAAAACCAACTATTATTCTATTCCCATGGCGCTTAGCAGTTTCTCATAGAAGATGTATTTAAATTAGCCAATACTTATCTCACACAGGGGAAGTAATAACAAAGCAGAATACAGGAGTGTTATGATATTGTCATGCTCTGTTTGGAAGTGACATTTAAGGAAGACTTTCACTCCCATTTTATAGTCCATAGAAATGAGAAATGCATATATATATATATATATATATATATGCTCAAAAAAACTGAGAACATTATCTCAAATGCTTCATGGTAGAGCTATAATTAAATTAGCATCTTGAAAAAACATCAAAATCACTCAGTCCTTTTCAGATACTTATATGGTCTGCTAAATTCATTTTCACAGGATAATTAAGTATGCAATAATAAAATGATTCTTTTCAAGATCTTTGTCATGAAATGAGGAATGTATTTTTGTGTTTCTTTCTACATGTTTCTATGTCTATAATCTCATACTTCTAATCTATCACTGTTTAACTTTCCCCTTCTAAGCACTTACTTTGAAAAATCAGCTAAAAGTTTATTGCTCTTGTGGCACTGCTTGTCTTGCAGCCATCTTCTGTGACATAGAATTTCCTACAACAAAACCTCAGTGACCAATATTGTTTTCACAAGCTGATGTATAAGATTGTGGAAGCGGTTGAAAAATATCATGACTGCAGTGATATAAAGGAACAGTGATGGGAAATAGACTTTATTATATCATAGTTGTGAAAGCAACCAAATCTTTACTCTAGTATTTTGTCAATGACAGATTTTATCTACTTTCATTTATCTTCTCCTCTTTATACTTGGGCTCTAGGGATAACTTAGGAATGTTGGGATAATTTTTGTTTAATTCTAGGTAAACTATGCAAATAATTATGAGTTAGATCAATATTAATAACAGTCATGATTTCTTGTCAAATTACCTGTATCAAAATATATCTCTGCTTCTAATGAGAATATATGATACACACAGAACATTTCTATTCTTATTTCCTAAGCTTCCAAGCATCACATGCTTCTCCTATGCCTTCAGTTACAGTACTATAGAGAAGTTAATTATGTAAAGTGGTTTTCCCATTTTGTGTACATACATGTTCACAGACATACAAGGTCTGTCCAGAGGTACCCAGCCATGTAATATGAAAAATAGAGATGTTTATTGAAGAAGATATGAGATATAAGAAACATTGTACATAGGACAATGATGCCTCAGTCCCCTTCAAAGTAGGCACCTTGGGACCTCACACAGTTCTTGCGATTGCCATCAGCAGCCCTGTGGTATTTTCCTGAATCTTGTCAGTGATCTGAAAACTCTTTCCTTTCAAAGGTGATTTTAGTGTTTGGAAAAACCAGGAGTCACAGGGCACTAAATATGGGCTTTCGAGGGGGCTGAGTCACCTGGGTGATTTGATGTTTTGTCAAAAAAAAAAAAACTCTGCACAAGACATAATGCATGAGCATGTTGTTGTGATGAAGTTGCCAATCACCAGCTGCCCATAGCTGTGGCTTTCTGAATCATCCAAATAGTTTCCACAAAGGAATGTTCAAGCTTAATGCAAAATTTGATGCAGATTTGTTCCTCTACATGCTCAGTCATTTTGAATAAGATGGCCACACAGTGCACATGCTCACTCAACAGTGTCCACTACCCTCACTGACTAGTACAGTGAAGTCATCATTGTTCACACATTAGAGTCCATTCTCATTGGCTGCCAGATTTCATCAATTTTACACAAATAATTCTTGGTATGTTAACAGTGGCTGGAATTTTCCTGGACAGACCTCTTGTTTTGGCAATATCTATCATTTATATGTTTATTTCAACTTTGATTATGTGTAGTATAATAAACTGTTTCAATTTTTTCCAATCGCAAATTTTATGCATTGCAAAAATATCTCAAATATTTATTTTGATAGAAGATAAATAAGTGGGCCATCAATTTGGAAAATTGTCAATATTTACTAATATTAAAATATTGAGAAGTTATAACTGAGCAATGGCCGACTTTTGATTTGATGATCAAGGAAGCATTTCATAGAAGCTTACATTTAAACTGAGGTACAAATGATGAGAAGGAGTCAATCATGGGGAAAATACAGGAATTATTGCAAGAAGATGGAAGTCCTTAAGGTAGAAAAGAAACGCATGTTTCTTTTCTGAAAGAAAAAGGTGAAGAGGTTGTGGAGAAAAGAGAACCCTAGTGCACTGTTGATAGGAGTGCAGACTGTTGCAGCCACTGTGCAAAACAGTATGGAATTTCCTCAGAAAAGCTAAAAATGGAACTGCCTTTTGACCTGGCAATTCCACTGCTGGGATTATACCCTGAGAATCTTGAAACATCAATTAAAAATAACCTATGCACCACAATATTCATAGCAGCACAATTTCCAGTATCCAAATGCTGGAAGTAACCTAAGTGCCCAGCAGTTAATGAGGGGATCAAAAAACTATAGTACATTTACACAATGGAGTACTATGCAGCAGAAAGAAAGAACACCTACCCTTTGTGATAGCATGGATGGAACTGGAGAGTATTATGTGAAGTGAAATAAACCAGGAGGTGAAAGACAAATACCATATGATCTCACCTGTAAGTGGAAGCTAATCAACAAAACAAATAAATGAGCAAAATATAACCAGAGATATGGAAATAAAGAACAAACTGACAGTGACCACAAAGGAGGGGTCAGGGAGGTAATGGGGAAAGAAGGAGAAGGGTCAAGTCAAGGAACATGTATAAAGGACCCATGGACATGGACAACAGGGAAGAGGTTTGAATGTGGGAAGTGGGGTGGGCAGGGCAGAGGAGAGTAATAGTGGAAAAAGGGGGACAACTATAATTTAACAAGAATAAAAAATTTCAAAAAAGAAATGTATGCTTCCAAGTAAGTATGAGGGCCTTAGTGATGGGAACATTGTAAGGAAGGATAAAAGTGCAAAAAATACTCTGAGACATTTACCTGAACCACATATGTAAGGTCAGAAAACCAAGGTAGGGAGGGAGTCAGGGTTTAATTTAAAATGCATGTGAAAATTATTCATGGTTTTACACAAGTGAGTGATATCATATGATTTATAATTAAAATAATCTCTATCCTGCCATTAGTAAAATTTTGAGAGAGAGAATTTAGGAGTATTTTGAATAATCCACATGTGAGATGATAGTGGCTTGAACGAAAGAGAGAAAAATAAGAATGGAAAATAGAAGACGGGTTCAAGGTAAGTTCTGCAGGAAATTCCACAGGGCTCCCTGATAAATTAGGTGTGGTGACTGATAGAAAGAGAAGAATCCAGAAAAATTAGAGCAATTAATTATTGCAATATAATTCCTAGTGATGATTGTGTGAGTGTTGTTTTTTTCCTTCAATGACCTTAAGAGCTAATGGAAGAGATATATGCAAAGAAATACTGAAACTGTAGACAAAAATACTTATAGCTTATTTTAAAATTTTCTGCACTCTCTAAAAATTGTTAGCAGTGTTATATTAAGAGAGCACAGGTTATTTATTTTAAACTTAAAAAAATCCTGCACAGGAAACAAATCCAGCAACACATCAAAATAATTGCTATAATGAGAAAGAAATTCTTAAATAATAAGGTGAGAAATAAAAAATCCAGACAGTCATGTTATTTATATCCAAAAGTTATTTCTGAACCTCCATCAGCTGAAGCCAAAAGAGAAATCTAATGAACTAACAATGTATGATTTCCTGGTAGCCCTCCACACATGACACGTGAGCAGAGACACCACACCTTTTCTGCCTCTGAGCAAAGAGGAACTGCTATAGAGAATAAAACAATATAAGTGACCAGAAGGGAGGGAATTTCAGGGGAGGGATTTAGAGGAACCTATATAAAGGATACATGGACAACAACTGAGAAGGGTGGAAATGGGAAGGAGGGGGGAGCACGGGGGATGGGATGGGATCCGAGTAATAGACAAAATACTGTACTTGAAAAATAATTAAATAAATTAAAAAATAAAGAACAGCAGACTCTCTTGGTTTCTTGTACTATTTCAGAATAATATTTGAGTTTTGCATTTACATAAACAAGGGGCCTATTGAAGCATATAGCCAGTCCAATTTTTTACTGCACAGGAGGAATGCTGGTAACATCAAAATAGTGCTTTGGCCCCGGTGAATTGACGATGTCACTTATGGAATAACCTTGAGTTCCTTAAGGGACCAGCATGCAATGAATTATTTTATTCATCTATTTAAGAAATATTTGTCATTTCCATTTATTTTACTGTAATTTTGTCAGGATAAGCTTGTGTAAGCAGTAACTTAAAATAATACAAAGAAGAACCAAGCCTGTTGTTTGTCCATCATGGGAAAACATGCACGTGAGAAGCATATATTTAACGTGAATGTTCAAAAATGAACTAAACCATGTGTACATAAAGTCTTGTAAGAGAACTTCTTATTTTATGAAATAGAGATTTGTTTGCTGATGCGTTTGCTTTCCAGAATGTTGCACCGACTTGGAAAGACCTGAGGACAAAACTCACTTTGGGATAGAACTTCAAAAGTGAAATGTTTCTGGACATAGGAAAGTGATGGAAAGAAAACCATTTGTAAAGGGAAAAAGAGTGAGTAAAAGTGTAGGAAAGGGAGAGGATATAATGAGAAAAAAATTAATGATAAATAATTAAGCATGCCTTGATGTTTTGTGTTATAATGATGAGTGCTGGAGATAAAGCTTAAAATATTGTTTAAATATGGAACCGGAGACATCGGAATAAAGAACAAACTGACAATAACCAGAGGGGAAAAGGGAGGCAATAATGGGAGAATGAAGGAGAAGGGGCGTCAAGGAACATGTATGAAGGACCCATAGACAAAGCCAAAGGCGGGTAGGATTGAGTGTGTGAGGTGGGGGTGGGTGGGGCAGGATAGAGTGGTGATGGAAAAATGGAGACAACTGTATCCAACAACAATAAAAATGATTAAAAATGGAATCTATAGTAGCTCTTCTGTTTTCAAATCTATACTTTCCTGCAGAGAAAATAGGAATATATTGGCAATTAAGGTATTTTAAAACCACAATTTAAGAAAATGTATATAACAAAAATCAGAATGAGGAGGGGGCGCACTCATGGAGCTAAGCTGGTGCCTTGCACTCACCACCCAAAGGTCTGAGACCCAATGGTCTCAGACTTGTAACCATTGGCCCAATTCAATTCAATGCACAACCAAGTAATAAGAAGGATTAAGGGTGTTAAAAAGAAACTTCTAGGATTTTAAAGGTACTGCTTTTCACAAAAGAAAGAGGCAGCCTACATTTTAACCAAAAGTCCTGACAGATGGCCCGGTGGAGAATAAGAATTTAGAGGCAGGAAATAAACATGGTTCTTCATGCTGCAAATTAGGAAAGCTTGCACTGGTGACCTTTTTCTGTATATGTTTATGCACACCTGGAATTAGAACTTACTGATGCATTCTTTTTCCCATGGACAATTCTGTTGAAAAACAGAAAATCAATTTCAAAAGTAAATGTGTAATATCACTGGAAATCAAGGAACATCAAGCAATCAGCATTAAATAAATAGAAAAATGTTTCATCTTGAGCTTTGTTTGAGATACATTTTGTAAAAATTGGAATTACCTCCTCAACATTTTTCAAAAATTCACATGTGAAAATATATGAATTTATATTTTCTTAAAACAATGTTTATTTCATATAATATTAAGCTTATCCTCTCAAAGTTAAAAATATAGTAAAATGTAGCTTATCATAAAATAAGTAAAATAATAAATGTAATAAAATATGGACATAATATAATGAATTTAGCAAAAACATTGTGTACTAAGTACAAATAGAATAAAATATACTAAATTTATTTATATTACTTTTTGATTGTTAGTGTAATGCAAAATATATTTTGGCATTCATAGGATTTTCCACTATAAGTATATACATTTTTCATATCCAATTTACCTATTTTGTTTGCTAAAAGAAAAGCAGAATGGTTTTTTCTTAGATTTTAATATTTACATATCCTGTTATATTATTAGTTAAATATTGACATGTTTTAGTGTTTTATTATATATTTGTGACTTTTAATTCTTGAAATAAATTATTTTATTAATTTTATTCAATTTTTTATTTATAACGTTCCATATAAACATGTATATTTTCTTCTGAATACAGACTTTTCTCCTCTGTGAAGACTAATAAATACTGCTTTTTATACACTACATATCCTCTAATTGCAGTTTCATATCATGTTTCCAAAATATGAAATATTTATTAATATTGACTCACTGCTTTTCTAGAATTATGATGGAAGAATATAAATATTATTTCTTTACTTTTGATATTGCCCTTGTGTCTAATGTAAGCTACATTTTTTAATATTTCTCGGGCTTTGGAAAAATTTGACTCTCCCTCTTCTGGAACTATTGTGCAATGCTTTCATTATGCTTGGCATGTCGACGAAACCATTAATATCCTGTTCGCCGTTTGTTTGCTCCTTTTACTTCCTCTTCCATAGAATGAGAACAGTGCATTAACACCAGCAATCACTTCACTGGCTCATTTTGTTTCTCTTCCCCTGTTGTAATTAACAACCCACCAAGACTGAATATTTCAAACCAAACACCATGGGTGGGTTGTCATAAAGCCTATATTCTGTTGTCATACGTAACTGTCAAATCCTGTTCCTATGGGAGAATGGGACAATAGTCCCTGGACAGTATATTCACACTTAGCGAACCCTCCTGCTGAATTTTAGTGCTGTTTCAGCCCCTCACCCAACCATGACCTTCATGCCTGCAGTCTTCCTGGGGTTGCTTTAGGCACATGAAAAGGCCAGGTTAGTTAAAGGTGAAGTAATATTCGAGACATTAAAAAATAATGTCCTTTAGCCCTGGCTGGTGTAGCTCAGTGGATTGAGCACAGGCCTGTGAACCAGAGGATTGAAGTTCGATTCCCAGTCAGGGCACATGCCTGGGTTGCAGGCCAGTTCCCAGCAGGGGACCCACAAGAGGCAAACATACATTGATATTTCTCTCCCTCTTTCCTTCCCTTCCCCTCTAAAGATAAATAAATAAATAAATGAAATCTTAAAAAATAATGTCCTTTATATATAAAATATATTTCAGATTAACATAGGTTTGAACATTTTAAACAAGAGCAAACAAAGTAACTTTTAAACTGATCCCTTTTCACTCTATTTCAGTGTATTGAACCTAAGTTTGCAACAAGACAAATCCTAGATAGGTTTTTCTCATTCTTATTTCGTCTGCCTGAAGGTTGGAGATAAGGGCCTTAGGTTGCAAATGGTATTACAGTTTTGAGCCTTTATGTGAGTATTACTGAGAAGTTTGGTGAGGCTGAGTTTGAGTCAGACTACCTACTCAACCAGAGGTCATGTGACTCACACATCTAACAGCTAGTCATTTTCCTGATCCCAAAACCCAACTTTCTCCAAAGCTGGAAATCTGTTTGCACTTCTGGATCTACTCTTCCCCTTCTGCACCCTGTGCTGTGGTCTGTTATGGCTCAATCAAGAGGCATTCTTGCCCTCTGGCTTCTGGTTGGGTTTTGGGATTACTGAAGGGGTGGGGCCTGGAGGGAGAATGGCTCTAGGAAGTTCCTTCCCACGGTTCTCTCCTCCAGGTTTGCTCCCTGTTTGACTGCTTATGTGCAGTCCGAACCTCTCTCCACCCAACACCTCCATCTCCATTCAGGGCCCAGAATAATGGATCCCTTCCCTAACTATTTCAGGCTTAGGAGTAATGCCGTCTGCCTATACTCTTACTTGGGGTTCCCTTCACTGTGGCCACAGCTTTGCAAAGATCTCCTTTATTAATACAGCCTCATATTATACAAGAGCATGACATACCTTCTCTCTAGGGACACTGACTGATAGACCATCGTTGATTAAATTATGCCTGAGCAGGCTTTGCCACATTCAATTGCTTATAAGTGTATGGACCCTGGCCCCTCTCTCCAAAT
The DNA here is from genome assembly GCF_014824575.4 of Sturnira hondurensis. Taxonomy (NCBI): domain Eukaryota; kingdom Metazoa; phylum Chordata; class Mammalia; order Chiroptera; family Phyllostomidae; genus Sturnira; species Sturnira hondurensis. Next base: position 1,332,737 of record NW_028073411.1, read on the forward strand.
TCCAATATTGACAATTCCTGACCTATGTGCAAACCTGAAGCCTGTAGCTGTTACATTAAATAAGCATGACTCATGGAATGCAATTATAGTGGAATTTATTTTACCAATCACTGACACGTCATGTGTTCTCTGAATGACTAGATCTTCCATTGTGCGGAATAAAATTTAGGAAAATGTCAATAAAATCAGTTGTCACTGAGATACACACAAACACAAAGCCTCATCTGTTTCATTTAAACAATTAATATTCCAGTCCTGGTTGTAGTGGTTCAGATTTCTATGCAGCCTTGCTGTTTTTCCCTTCTGGGCGTCAGCACCCTGCAGGAAGAAATTTCGTTCCCATTCTTTTCTCTAGAGGGAGCCATTCAGTTATGATCCCTTCACACCGTGGGAAAAGGTTTGCCCCCTGTGAATACACATTTTTTTTTCATTTTGACATTCTGTAGCACAACACAGTTCACATTTTCTCCACTTCTTAGCAATCCAGCAACATTTGAGAGATTTCAATAAAAGCAATCATTGATGATATTGAACTTTTGGTCTGAGCTCTGAGCTCCTGGAAAACAGCATCATTTAAGAACCACCTCTCCTGCTTCATCCTTTGTATCTGGGAAACAGCTTCATGCAAAGAAGGGCTTGCCCAGTAGACATGGATAAGACTCCCAGGTGGGATGCTTCTCTTGTTTACCTGTGACAAGGACAGCCACAACCCCCACATTCTCATTATTTGTCTCATTAGCTGAATGGTTGTTCCCACTGGCCAATTAGGGCAAAATACTCACTAACCTGTCATCAAAATTTAGTCAGGTGTTTCCTTTCCACACAAGTACCTAATCCGACCCACTCCTGAGCAAACTTCTGAATGTAGAACAACCTCTCCCTAAATGGCCCCTCCAGAGAATCTGCTGATCACAGTGAAAAACTATCACTGATCAACTAATGGTCTGATCACAGCTTCTACTCATTCTGTGTCTTCTTCACACTTGGTTCTTGCTGGCCTTGCTTTTTCCTCCTTATGAAAGGATGCCTGACTTTGCCCAGCTTGGAGATGATAGCAGACATTATGACCAGACTCATCCCTACTGTGAGAGTTCTTCTGCTCCTATTACAACAGTATTCTCAGATAAAGTGTCCCCTTAAGTCTGCATTTGTTTTTTTATTTGACATAACCATATTCTAAACTCCAAATTAAAGTAGGGTCTCCTCAATACAGGAGGAGGGTATTGATGTAAAGTAGGGTATTACATTAAACCGAGTTACTTGTGTGACCATACAAACTTAAGTTTCTGCCATGATCCATTATATATTTTGAATGTCATGACAATTTATAACATTCTTTTTCTTATTACAGTTATTTGAATTAATACATAGAAAGCTCTGAGAACAGTGCCTGGCATGAATTAGCAGGTGTGTAAGTGTGAACTCTATATTAATATTGTCATCATTGTTGCTATTAATATTAATCTAGGTCCCTTTTCAGTTATACATTTGCCTATTTAAACAGATATTCCCTGAAGAAGCTAGCTTCTCTCTTGTATATTGTTTGGTAATAATATGTTTTCTAAAAATTATTTGAGCAATAAGAATACAAAATATTCCCTACATGTATTACAACAGATTCATGTCACTACTTCTGTGTAGGACTACAGAAGAAATAAGAAGGTATCACCTAAAAACTCAAAGTATTATTAGTTTACATGGCCTTATGGCTTACATGTGAAAATTTATATTTGAATTTTAATTAAGGCACATTTTAATAAATTTAAAAAGGTTTCTAGTTTCTATTCTTTTATAATGTCAGAACTTTTAGAGTGAATGTGCCCTAGAATAAATAAACAGATCAAAAAACAAAACATTTTGGTTAATGAAATGGAAGTTAGGGAAGATTTGACAAGTTTTGGCTTGGCAAAAAAGTCTTATTTTATTTTATTTTATTTTATTTTATTTCTGTAAGATGGCTCTAGTAGCGCTAAGTTGTCTTTAATTAATTTCATTGGAAACATTCTTGTTAGATTGTATTGTGACAGCTGTCATATCAGCATGCATTTAAAAAAGCTTATCAAAATTCATGAATTTTTTGTGTAGCCATTTTAGTATTGAAAATAAGTGACTTTTTGGCATACTATTCTGTAACATATCAAAGAAGGTAAAAATGCAACTGAAACATACACACTTACACACAAAGATTTGTGTAGTGTGTAGAGAAGGCGCTATGACTGAATGAAAATGTCAAAAGTTGTTTGTGGAGTTTCCTGCTGGAGATTTCGTGCTGAAGACTTCTTGCTGGACAATTCGGTCTGGTAGGCCAGTTGAAATTGATAGAGAACAAACCGAAACACGAATAGAGAACAATCAGTGTTATACCATGTGGAAGATAGCCAACATAGTCAAAATATCCAAATCAGTAAAGTCATTGTTGAAAATGGAAAATGTGTCTTTTATTTTATGGAAAAACTAAAAGAACTTTTTGAGGACCCAATAACAAAAATGCTGTTACTTAGGGTGAATCCCATAAGATTTCATCATATTGGTTCCTGGCAGTCAGTCCATGAAAAAAATACGTAGGAAGAAAACAGGTATGCTATTAAATACAGGGTGTCTTCCAGCTTTCTAAACTTTGAACGTAAAGTCAATACTTGTAGAGTGAGAGAACCATGACATGGCTGATTTGTCATTCAGATCACCCAACAAAGAATGAATTTAGAGGGAGTGAAAATGTTGATAATACAAATGCTAAACTACTGAACAGGAACACCATGGGCCAGTCAGCATGGAAACGCGAAGCTCGCATGTGATCAGTTAAAACACAATATAAAATGGTGAGAAATGTTTTGCTTACTACCAGGACCCCTAGCACAAGGTTTATAGGGGTGAGAATATTATGATCTTTCTCCTATCAGCAAAGGTTTTTAAATCCAATATTGACAACTTACATGGCAATGGAAGATCACTGGTTTGTTTTATCTGTCATTCCCTGGATTATTGAGATGTTTGTCTAAGTGATATAAAAGCATGAACCATGGTTGATGCAGCTTAATTTTAGGATGCCTTGCCCCCAATATGTATTTCTTTAAATTATAAAATTTCTCTAAAAACTATGACTCAATACTTATTTTATAACAAACAATTTTAACATTACAATTTATGTGAGTTTATTGGTAGCTCACACTGAGTAGAGTCAATACATGAGTATTAAAAAAGCATGATATCATTTAAGAAGTTTTATATACTTTCTTTTGACTTAACATGTTTTTTTAAAGATTTATTTATTTATTTATCTATCTTTAGAGGGGAAGGGAAGGCGAGAGAAGGAGGAAAATATCAATGTATGCTTGCCTCTCGTGCGTCCCCTGCTGGGAACTGGCCTGCAACCCAGGCATGTGCCCTCACTGGGAATCGAACCGTGATCTTCTGGTTCGCAGGCCCACACTCAATCCACTGAGCTACACCAGCCAGGGCTTAACATGTTTTTTAAATTTAATTGTTGTTCAAGTACAGTTTTCTGTCTTTTATTCTCATCCCAGCCCACCCCCCAGTTCTCCCCACCTTCCTCCCACTTCCACCTCCCTTAGTTGTTGTCCATGTGTCCTTTATACTAGTTCCTGTAAATCCTTCCCCTTTTTCCCCTGAAATTCCCTGCCCTCTCCCATCTGGTCACCATCCGCCTATTCTCTATTTCAGTGTCTTTGGTTATATTTTGCTTGCTTGTTTGTTTTGTTGTTTAGCTTCCTGTTAAAGGTGAGATCATATGGTATTTGTCTTTCAACACCTGGGTTATTTCACTCAGCATAATGCTTTCCATTTCCATCCATGTTGTTGCAAAGGGTAGGAGCTCCTTCTTTCTTTCTGCTGCGTGAAATTTTATTGTCTATATGTACCACAATTTTTTATCCATTCATTTACTGATGGGCACCTAGGTTGCTTCCAGCTCTTGGCTATTATAAATTGTGCTGCTATGAACATTGGGGTGCATAGGTTCTTTTGGATTGGTGTTTCAGGGCTCTTAGAATATAATCCTAGCAGTGGAATTGCTGGGTCAAAAGGCAGGTCCATTTTTAATTTTCTGAGAAAATTCCATACTGTTTTCCATAGTGGTTGCACCAGTTTTCAATTTCACCAACAGTGGATTAGGGTTCCCTTTTCTCCACAACCTCTCCAACACTTGTTAAAACAAACTATTTTAAATATTGTGATATTGACCCAAAATTGCTGCTTTTTGTGTGAATGGTATAAAATTAAAAGTGTGTATCTTTGATTAACACAGTTGCAGTAATTTTTTTCTTATTTTTTCACTGATCAATGACACTTTTGTACCACATCATTTAGTAACTGCATTCTGCAGTGTATGGCTCACTCCGCTCTCAAATGTTAGTTTTGCCTCTGCAAAGGGTTTAATGCTTTTGTCAAAAGAATCACAAGGTAGTGTAAAGCCCTGCACACATTGTAAGTATTCACACAAAACTAGCTTACTGACAGATTTCTGAAACAATGTTTATTACATTGAAATATCTCAGACAAATAATCTCAAAATTTAATTTTCATAATCATTCACTTTTAGTTCTTTAATTTTGCAGGAAAGTAAAGCTAATAGTACTGTGTAAAACCATGAAGTTGGGTAAGTCATAGATACAAATACAAAAAGTAAGGAAGATTAAAGTTTAATACAAACTACTAGTAAAACCATAAACTTTTGCTCAAATCCCATAAAACACAAAAACCAGGAAAAATAATTTCACCTTATTAATAGTGATTAATCTTGTAATATAAATGCTTCATTGCTTTAACACTCATGCAATATTTACTGAGTATCTACCCAATAGCCATTGTGCTCCGTACTACAGAAGAATCTAAAAATGGGTAAAACAAATGACCGCAGAGCAGTGTTTATACTCAATTAAGCTAAACAAGCTGTGTGCATGATCTATGTTCAAATTATAATGTAAGGACTACAAGTGTATTTTAAATGTTCTATAGTAACTGTGGACAGACAATATTTTAAGAGGAATACACAAAATATAAATTTTTGCTTTAAACAAAAATTATTTCTTTACTCAATATATGTAAAACAAATTATGTCTTTTGCCATAAAGTATAGTGAATGAACTACATCTATCTACAGAATGCTGTACTGTGGTACTTTTGAAAGTCATGGTAAATTCACAAATTTAATGAATTGTAGAAGCATCCATATTAGTCTACTAAATAAAGGAGCAGATAAAACATCAGGATAAAATTGCACTCTAACTTCAAATATGCAGAATCTGGATACACATGGGCCTGTGAGTGGGGAGCGTGTCTCAGTTTGTTTGAACTGCAAAACAAAATACCACAGACTGGATAGCTCAGACATCGGACATCCATTTCTCACAGTTCCAGAAGCTGAGATGTCCAAAATCAAAATGCCAGCCAATTATTCTTCGTAAAGGTTGTCTTTCTGGTTTGCAGGTAGCCTTTTTCTTTTCTCGTTGAGTCCTCAAATAGCTGGTGGAGATCTTTTTTATTAGCATTTATTTTAATTTCCACTATACAATACATGTATAGGGAAATAGTATATGTGGAAATGCACAAAAAGTCAGCCATGTAGGTATGATTAAGTAATTTTCCACCTGAATTATCATGTATTACTATCATAGCCTAAAATATTTCATAAAAGAGGGATGAGACATGGAACATGAAATAGCAAAACCTCATGCAATCTTTACCAAAATTTATAACTTTTTCTTCAGTAAATTTAGACTAGAGCTGTGTTTTTCATTTCTCACAGAAAATATGGTTTTCACTGCTGGATTCTTCTTTATCTTGAGCTATCCTTATGTCGGTTAACAAAAACATTTGTTGTGTTACAAGGAACATACTACATTGAGAAATACAAAATGAATAATTAAGATTATTTATTTAAAATGTAGAACTGCCCAGAGAATATCTCTTACTCACTGGTATCACTGATAATTGTCTACGGGAAACAGGCTTTAAAATAAAAATATTACTAGGATTAAGTGCTGGAAACTTTTGACTTTGGTGAAACCTTTGACTGCTAAAACTTTTAAATCTTTAAACATATGACATGCTTTCTATAACAATTCCTGACTCCTAACTCAGGATCTCTCTGAAACCCAAGGTAATTAGTTGTTTCTTTTTCTCTACATCTTTGAATCATTATATAAGTTTTCAACGTTTTAAGACTCCTATTCTTACCACTTCAGTCTATCTCTCTGGTAATGTGTCCCTGAAGGACAAAGGCCACATCTAAGTCACTTCCGTGTGTCTGTTGTCTGCCATAATGTCTGAATCAGGGTTAACATTACAAATGTGCTTGTTGAACAAATGTACAAGTGAAAGAGTCCACTCATTCTCTGTGGAAGAAAATACTTTTCCCTGGTGTATATTGATAATGGGCATGGAGTTGGGGGAATTTCCTCCAACTGTTCCCTTCATTTCCAATTCTCTCACACTCTGCTGCCAGGAATAAATAGTTCAGTGGTTCTTTAATTTGATGAATAATAGCAAAAATCTTGATTATTCTAAGCAAAAAATAAATGTATGCCACATTTTCCTGAATGATTATATCAATTCTTGATTAACTTTTTAAATATTCATTAATCTTGGAGGAAAATATATAAAATTCTGATATGTCAGTTCAATTGGGTTTTGAATAATAACTGTACCTGACAAATACCTTCTCAGAAATGACTTTTATAGGAGTTAAATATAATGAGAAAAAATGCAAAGATGTTCCCACCAAACCTCAACTGCAAGTGAGCTGCCATTGTGCTCAAACCTGAACTCAAACACTCTTGAACATTATCTATCTACATATTCCTTTCACTATGAAATAAACAGGCAAGATCTATTGAACGCTAAGCATACAAAACAGATCAGATGCGTCAGTCAACTAGTGTTAGATGGCATTACGTACTGTTTTGTAAAACTGCTGGTAAGAACATGACCCGAAGGAGTCAGCTACACAATTCTTGAAGAATTTCAGCTGTTTGGGGGAGTCTCAAAATACAGTCTACAAGTTGGTCAGCGTGAAAACACACACAGAGATCCTTGAATAACCACAGCACCATGACAGAAAGTGGCCCGACTGATGACCAGTCCAAAGCCAGTCATTGCAATATGATTTGCTTTACTGAGGTTGCACCTATTATACCATTTTCATAAAAGATTGATCGCATTTAAAAAATCCTCTAGGCTAACGCTTTAATGCACTCCACTTTGAAATATAAAAACATTGCTTTGTTTTCCCCTTGTATCTTATGAGATCTGAGATATAAACAGTATCTACTATATATTATTTCCATTATCTACTGTACATATTACTCCCATAATAACTCTTTATCAAATTATATTTATAAACAATTACATATTTATTTTTAATATAAATATTAAATGTGTGTTGCTATAATGTTTGAGTTTAGAGGTCTTTAGAGTTTATTAAAAAGTCCCATTATTGCAAGACCATTTACATGCATATTCTTAGCATTTCGCAAGTGAGAAAGTCCAGATGTAGTAATTCGAAAAACTTATTCCAGATAAATTTGCTAGTAGTAACATGATTGGTATTGTAACCAGTTTTTCTTGTAAGTATGTAGCATAGAAAGAACAAAACCTTGTTTGTTTGTTTTTAAGTAAATATATTTCTCTATGCTACTTTCTCTAATTAAGAATATAATAGAAACCATGTTCTCATGGGGTGTTAAGATGACATCTGTAGTGGTTTTCCATCTCAAATAAATTTTACTTTTAAGTAGGTTGAGAACTGTGAAAATCTCTAAGTATGCTTGGTTATGCCATTTATGCACACATCATTTCATTAACTTTTAATATATGTGACAAGATACTAAATGAAACAACATTTAACTTGTTGTTCATTATTTGAATGTTTTATATGATGATTTGAATGGCACTTAGCTCATTGTCCTGTTGCATTTTTCACATGAATTTCATGTGAAATAATAAAATTATTTGTTAAGTACCCACTGCATTGCATGGAGAATAGAATTGTACACTATACTATTTTTACATTTCCGTTGCAGAATAATTATGGCCACTTTTTCCCCCTTCAGTTTTAAAATAAAAAAGAAGACCTACTTTAAAATAATTGCCTGCAATTTTGACTAGACAAAGATGTCAAAGCTTATTTTCTTCCTTACAATTCGTCTGGTAGAGCTCTGGATTAAGAGTAAAATGTTTTGATTTAATATCTACTGTCACTACATTTCATGTCTAAGATGATATAATTATGAAAAAGAAAGCTTAACTTAGGGAAGGTTAAAAAATGGACATAAATTAGGTTTTTCAAGATTCCTTCTTTAAAGAGAAAATAAGAGATTGCTTAAAATGGGCTGCCTTTTAATAATACCTGTTTCTCTGTCATATATATAGGATTACCACAGACTTCCTCATTGTAATTCTAGGAATTACTCAAATGACTACTTTGATATTGCATATGCTATAGCAAAAATAGTATGATTTATTTCTTTTTTAATTGAGATATAAATGACATATAACATTGCATTAGTTTCAGATATACACCAAAATGATGTGATATAGACATATCTTTTAAAATGATTACCACAATAATTTCATATTCATCACCTTATATAGCTGCAATGTGTGTGTCTGTATGTGTGTTTTGTTAAAAGAACTTAAGATGTACTATTCTTTTGCTTAATATTTGCCATTGTGGAATAACATGATTTTGCTCATGTGGTTTTAATAAACACAACTGGCAAAAATCAACATGTATGTAATTTTGGGAATATTAAATGAAAGTTACTCATTTTGTGTTTAAAACTAAAGTAAAGCATGTAGGAAAATGTCCTGGAAAGTTTTTAGATCCTGAACCTCTGGAACACACACCCAGAGAATTTAAATATTCATATTCTTGTGTCCACTTAAAAGTGAGCTTAAACTAGATTAACTGGCAAAATGTCAAGTGTTATATCCATGATGGAAGGTCCAATGGGAAAACATGGAAATCATAAAAACACATACAAAGAATAACAGGATAAATTTGAAGTAAGTCCAAGACATTGTAAAATTTTGCTTTATCTATCTCTCTGTTAATTACAGTGTGGGGCAAAAGTACGTTTCCAGTTGTTCATATCAAAAGTAATACAGTAATTAATAATAATACAAAAATAAGCTGTGTTTTGCTTAATCACAACTGCTAACCACTTTTCCCCCCACCTGTATATTTAACCCTTTTAACTAGCTATTTATTACTCTTATATACACTTTGTAAGCACTGTGACATGGAGATATAATATTATCTTTTTTTTTGAGAGCCAACTCTCCTAGCACTAGTGAAAAGCCTTTTCATGATCTTAATATGAAATTTCACCTTTGCTGTAAAAGAAACCTCTAGTTTATTAGAACCTCAGGCATGGATACATGGAACAAACTGAAAGTGACCAGGGGGAGGGCAAGGGAGTTAATGGTGGAAAGAAGACGAAGGGACTAGACAAAGAATGTGTATGAATGACCCACGGGCATGGATAACAATGTGGGAATTGAATGTGGGAGTGGGAAGTTGGATAAGCAGAGGGGGGAATAAGGGGTAAATTGGGACAATAATAAAAAAAGAACAATAAGAAATGATTAAAATAAATAAATAAAATCTTGTTCAGTGCAAAAAACATCTCTATGGAATTTGGAGTGTGTTTCTGAGATTCATAAACTATTTCATTGTTTGCTTAATTTTCTACTAGTGTTGTAAAATAATTTTAGATATTTTAGAGGTTCTTAAAACATACCTTATCTCAAACAGTGTCTTTCTCAATTCTGGTGACCCTTTGTTTCACAGGTTAGCACTCAATCCAATGAACTACACAAGCCAGGGCTCAGGTTTTTTTTAATCAAGAATTTCTCGGTCATGTTTTGTGGTTTCACTATTCACTTGATTTATACAACACATTTATCAAGTTTCTAATCACACTCAAATTTCAATTTCAAATTTTAAAAATTTAAATTAATTTTGTAAAAAATTTTTGTGTTTATAAAACAGTTTTCTATGTAATCAATCATATTACGTTTCTGCAATTTCTACTTTTCTTTCATAATATCATGTAATTTAATACTACCTTAAGTAATATTAAATAGCTTAAAGTATTTAAAGAAATACCTTAAATATTTAAAGGTATTTAAAATACCTTAAATATTTTTCCAAATATAAGTAGCTTTATGTCTTTTAAAAATACTTATTAATTCATATTTTATAAATGTAACAGACAGTTAACATCCAAGATTATTACATTTTACTATATTCTGTGATCTTGAGGTTGTTCAGTTCTGTTTTTCTGCACGATGGAAATGCTTGTTACTAGTGCTGTTATAGGTTTCTTCCCAACTTTGTGTCCAGTGACATCACCTTAGTGGCTGAAAATAATTTCTCATGTGATCATTTACATTACAAAAACCAGAAAACACTAAAATAGAGCTTGACATGTTTATTTTTAATGTCTGGACTCCAGAAAGTAACACAGAAATGTTAATAATGCAGATTAAACTTAAAAGTGGTCATATCTTTAGACAATATAAAATAATTAACATTCCTCCAAATTTTCAGAGAATATTCTTCCAGCAACTGAAAAGTACAAAGTTGAAATTTGCTAAAATCTTTGCTTAATCTTGTTAAAGAAGGGACCTCCAATTTAGAATTTAAAAAGAGTATTTTATGGACTTCCGGCCAAGATGAGGTGTAGGTGAAAAAACTGTACCTCCTTGCACACAACCAAATTTAAGGACAATGAAGATTTAGAAACAAAAACACAACCAGAACACACAGAAAATTGAACAGTACAGAAGTCCAATAACATTCACCCAGATCAGTAAGAGGGACAGAGTTGGTGGCTGGTAGAGAGGGGTAGTGGCAGAAAAAGGTGGTGGTTGGCAGACCCTGTGCATGGGGAGGAAACAAGCAAATCTAGTGAGATGTGCAAGGCAGCTGGCTCACTGAGGACACACATTTGTGTGCAATAAACTAGGCAAAGAAAAAGGTAAGTGAGACAGACCACAAAACCCAGGGGCCCAGTGATGGGAAATAAAAGCCTAAAAGCACCGATTGAAAAAACTTGCAGGGGTGGAGGTGCTAGGAGAGGCTCCCAGCCTCACCAGAGAGTTTGTTGGAGAGACCCACAGAGTCCTAGAATGTGCACAAGCCCACCCACCCGGGAAGCAGCACCGGAAGGGGCCAATTTGCTTGTGGGAAGCAGCAGAGGGGACCAAAATCTGAGAGGGAGCAGAACAAATGCCATTCCTCCCTCTCTGACCCCGGGTTGCCCCACCCTGATGAACACCTAAGGCTCTGCCCCTCATACGTAACAGGCACAACCAGATCTAAAAGTTATGGCTCAAACAGAAGAGCAGATCAAAGCCGCAGAGCCAATACTTCTAAGCAACCAAGAAATAGCCAACCTATCAGATGCACAGTTTAAAATACTGGTGATCAGGATGTTCATGGAACTGGTTAATTCTGGTCACAAATTAGATGAAAAAAACGAATGCTACACTAAGTGAAATGAAGGAAAATGCACAGGGAACAAACAATGATTGAAAGAAAACTAGGACTCAAATCAACAGAGTGGACCAGAAGGAAGAAAGAAACAACCAACAGAAAAGAATGAAGAAACAAGAATTCAAAAAATGAGGAGGGGATTAGGAACCTCCAGGACATCTTTGAACACTCCATCTGGATTATAGGGGTACCAGAAGGGGAAGAGGAAGAGCAACAGTGGAAAACTTATTTGAACAAATCATAAAGGAGAACTTCCCCAATCTAGCAAAGGCAATAGACTTCCAGGAAGTCCAGGAAGTTCAGAGAGTCTCGAAGAAGGTGGACCCAAGGAGGAACACACCAAGGCACACCATAATTACATTGGTCAAGATTAAAATGAAGGAGAGAATCCTAGAAGCAGCAAGAGATAAGGGGACAGTCACCTACAAAGGAGTTCCCATCAGACTGTCAGCGGATTTCTCAAGAGACCTTACAGGCAAGAAGGGGCTGAAAAGAAATATTCCAAGTCATGAAATGCAAGGACATACATCCAAGATTGCTCTATCCAGGAAAGCCTTCATTTAGAATGGAAAGGCAGATAAAATACTTCTTAGATAAGGTCAAGTTCAAAGAGTTCATCATCACCAAGCCCTTATTATATGAAATATTAAAGGGTCTTATCTAAGAAAAAGGAGTTAATAATATGAACAGTGAAATGACAGCAAAGTCACAGTTATTAACAACCACACCTAAAACAAAAGCAAGCTAAGAGGACAGCTAGATCATGAGCGGAACCACAGAAATGAAGATCACATGGAGGGTTAGCAACAGGGGAGTGGGAGAAGAAGTGGGGAGAAGGTACAGAGAATAAGTAGCATAGACAGTTGGGAAGAAATAGACAGGGGAGGGCAAGAGTAGTGTTGGAAATGTAGAAGCTAAAGAACTTTGACACATGGACATGAACTAAGGGGGAGGGGAATGTGGGAGGGACGGGGTGTGCAGGGTGGAGGGCAATGAAGGGAGGGAAATGGGACAACTGTAATGGCATATTCAATAAAATATATTTTTAAAATTCTTTTAATAAATTAGTGCCAATTAAAAAAGAGTATTTTATGAAGAATTATATTTGGAATGAATCCTTCTTGTTTTGATTTACTTAGTTCTTTTTATATATTATATAGTGGTTTTATAGTTTACTTTGATTTTTGAATAATTATAATATGAACTTAAGCACATTTACTAGTCACTTTTATTGCATTTTATAATTCTACTTTGTGATGTATAAAACATATTCTAGAAAATTAAGCTTAAAACACATTTTTCTATTTCTCTATTGAATTTTTATATAAAGTTTTTAAAGTAAATATTTAATGGAATATTAAAACTCTAAGTAAAAACTTCTGACATGTATTTGTCTCTGTTTAATAATCAGATAAGCATCCAGAGAGTTCAATTTTTATTTAATAGAATAGGGTTTATTTCAGCTCCTGAAGGGATTTAGAGAAGATGAATTGCATATATTGCATTTTTTGAAAGCCCCAATAAATGTGCTGTTTTAGGTATTGCAATGAAAAAGATTATAATTCCTGACACTTTTTTGTGATGTGATTTTCCCTCACTTTTTCTCAAAACTAATATGTGAACTTAATTTGCCATAAATTTCCATTGAGAAATCTATATCTTAGATCTTTTGATAATGAAAAACATTCATTCAGTCAACATACATATCAGGTTCAAGTCTAGAGTTCTAGTCAGTGTTAAGAATATGCACCTGACAGAGAGGGCCTCTTTCCAAGTTTGTATGCTCCAGGAAAAGAAAGTACTTACATTCAGTTAAATATGATTGAAATTTTATTGGGGAAAGTAATGGTTGTAGCAGGAACACAGAAAAGAGAATCACAATGTTTACCTGAAATACCTTCAAGAAAGTTCACAACATGTTTGACATTTTCTTCCTCAGTGGCATTTGGTAAGCATCACTAGTAAAATCTCAGGATCCTCATCATGAGAACTCAGGGGAAAAATCCGACAGGATATACATTTTTTTCTGAAATTATGCAGTGTCCTGGCTTACTGTCTCCTCCCACCTCAGCAGTATTCTCATGACAAAGAGAAATAGAAACCTAGTTGGTAGAAGAACCTGGACAAAAAATGTTCAGGTAAGTTAGGGAGAAAAAAAAACAATACCACCAGGTTTTCATCGAATTCATGGTTGTGCTTAGGGACATGAGTAAAATAATGGCAGTGTCACATATTCTAGGAAGCTACATTTAAGAGCTATTTAACAGCTGAGTCTATGTTGAAACAAAACCCACATTCTCTAAGATTCCTGGGAATCACAAAGCGAGTAGATATAGTAAGAAAAGCATATTAAGAAAAATGTTCACTTCAGTGAAATTTCTGCCTTAAATACCCATCATATTTAAGAAACTTAGAGGCTATTTTTGACAGAAATATTGGAATCTAAAACCCTTTAGATTTAATAAATTATTTATATACACAAGACATAATCCTTGGTTGGCAATAGTGGAAAGTAAAGGGAAGGGTGATTATCACCAATTCATCTAATATGGATATCAATATAGAAAATAAGAGTCAAAACAAATTTGTTTACTAGCGCACTATAAGACACTTTACTTAGTAAAGCATATAATGAAAGTGTTATTGTGATAAGTATGTTCTAATAGGAAGCCATTATTTTGGACTCAGAGATTAGACTGACCTCTAATTCTGCTCCTTTATTTATTTATTTTTTTAATTCTGCTCCTTTTAAATGTAGGACTATACGTGCAAGCATTCTTATCTTTAAAAGAAATATATTAACTACTATTCACAATGGGAATTGATTTGAGGGTTAAATTAGGTATATTTGTGTAAATAGTATTAATATAATGAATAATTAATTAGCACTAGAACATATTAAAAGCTAATAAACATACTCTTATTTTGTTATATGTATTATCTCTTGATTACAGAAAATTGACTTTATATTACAATGTTCTTCTATTTTGTTATAAATTTTTATTCCTCCAGTTTACACCTGAGAAATAAAAAAACAGCTGAATATTCAATATAAAATCTATATATATAGTTGAAAATTTGATATTCTTTTGAATAGTTAAACTTATGTTAGGACTGAAACTCAGAATTATTTAGCCCTTATTCCTTTTTACAAACAATACCAGTCCTTACAATAATACCTACATGTTATGTATCATATGTATTCATTATTTAATAATATAGTATAGAGGTCCTACTCAGACACTATTGTGAATTTTTAACAATGGAAAATAATTAAAATGCAATCTGTTATCTTTAGTTGCTGACATGGTATCCAGATACTTCTACACACATCATTGCCGGAGGGTCACCAGGGTTAAAATAAATGTAAGTTATAGTGGAAATATTAAAAAAAGAGCTGATCACTAAAGAACATGAGTCAATACTTAAAAATGTATTTGAGGATAAAGAAACTAGAATTTTAGTTTTAATAATAAGATGAAGAGTGGAAACTGGGAAGGTGTCTTGGTACCCTAACAAAAGGAGGAGGGGAAGGAGGAGGAGGAGGAGGAAAAGAAGAAGAAGAAGAAAGAAGAAACATGCATAGCAATCTTAAACCTGTCTCCAGAGTATCCCTAAAATAAAATTTAAAGGCTTTAAGATCAGACAAAATACAATTATTTTTAATGTACCACTCATGTTCCAAACCTTTTCAGGGTTAAATTTAGTAAACTTTTGCCCATCTTCAGCAAAATATTTTATCAGTACTAATTCAATTTACTCAATACTAATTATATTATTACTAATTCAATATTATTTTATTTCTTTTGCTGGTCTATTTATGTATTAGTTGTATATATCCCTTGTTTCCCCTGAAATTTTCCTTGTTTTAATCTGTTCAACTGCTTTTAAGCTTTTTGTTTTATTACATTTATTTTTAATCCAAAATAAGCCAAGTTGTTTTCTTTTCTTCACTTTTGAGGAACAGCCTGGCAGATCACTTGATTTTCTTTTTTGTCATATGGCACATTTGTAAGTTGAATTAGTAAAAATGTTCTAAAAAAATTCCAAAAGACATAAATGCATTTTTTTTTAGCATTTATACTCCCTTGAGTGATTCACTGGAGTGGAAGTTTTATTGTATCAAAAATCCTTTTTCTGTTTGAATCTTAAAGTGACCTCTTGTATACCTATAGATTATTTATATTTCCAGGTGGAATATGGTTTTATACATTCATAACTTTTTAATAATTTGATCTCCTTATATGCATGAAAGAAAATGGGAGTTTTGTGAGTAAATCCTTTTTTCTTATAAACAATACTTTAAACATTTTTTCCGTTTTCTTATACCATTAGATAATAACAAAAATTTTTAGTAGTTTGGCAAATTATGAATGCTTAATTCTGCCATTTATTTATACTAAAATTCAAAAAATTAATTTTCTGCATTTAGTAAAATTAAAAACTTTGATAGACATAGTCTTCCATTTTCACCTTCTCTCTATTTTTATTATTACAGTTAATTTTTATTTAGACAGAATACCTCCCACTACCACCAAAGATGTCTATATCCTAATGCCTGGAACCTATAAATACATTCCTTAAATGGCTTGGTTAGTATGATTAAGCTAAGGATTGAGATGTTACAAGCTTGACCAGATGAGACCAACATAATCACACAAATCTTTATAAATGTAGGCAAGATGAAAGGAAAAGGAAATTCTACTTGTGGACAGGAGAGTCATCCCTTGTCCAAAACTTTTAGCCTCCTCTTCCAGACGGGCTACACTAGGGATTTTGGGTTTGCCTGGACTGCCTCCATTGTAGCAGAAACGAATCATTTGCTATCAATCTCTTACTAAGTATTTTCTATTCGTTCTGTTTCTCTGCATAAATTCTGATGGCCATACTTCCTAATTATTTGCTAATGGCAAACTGTCTGATAAAGTCATTTTCCAAAATTGAGTATTTTGACCTAAACAATAAGCAATCTCGCAAGAAAATGGTAAATATATATGGTTTCCTTCAGAAAGCAAAATTCTGCTTCTTATGCAAAAGGATAACTTGATATGAAAGACAAGACACTCCACTCTCAAAGGAGACTTGTCTCATTCCACAGTATGGATTTGAAAATGTGATACTTTACCAATGGAGCTTTCAAAAGAAAAAGGTTAGATGGCAATGTATGACATATTGCTGTCATCAATTTACTTCCCTGGAATATACCAGGACAATTTCCATTTTTGCTTTCTTAACTTCAGTGTCATTTACAATGTTCTTACAATGTGCTGTGCATAATTACTCCTGAAATATAGAACTGTAAAGACCTGTCAATTTACTATTAAGTCAAGTTTCACATGCTGCCAAAGGTACAGTCATTGTGCGAAAGAGGAGGTGCAATTATTTTCCATTTTTAAGTTAGCATAGTCACTTTTTTATATGTGCTTCAAGATGTACTCTATTTTCCTTTATCAAAGTAGTAAAATTTATTTTAGGTGTATTTTATAAATTTAATTTAGTTGTAATTTGCATTAAATGATAACATGTTTTACTGGTGCAATAAATGGAGAATTGGTTTCAGGCAAGTCTTGATTCTGCTCAAATGATAATATTACTGACCTAAACTCCCTATTTCCCTTTTATAGGCTTTTTACAAGGTAAGTTTTTTTTTTAAATCAAGTTCTTATTTATTGAATTTAGAAAGAAAGAAGAAGGGAGAGAGACAGAGAAAGAGAAAAATCAATTTGTTGTTCCACTTACTGACACACTCATTGGTTGATTCTTCCATGTGACCTTACTGGAGATCAAACCTACAACCTTGGCATGTTGAGATGATGCTCTAGCTAAATGAGCTACCCAGTCAGGGCTACAGGCTGAGTTCTTCGTATTTAATTCTAGTCTTCATATTGTGGCTTGAGGGAGAAACAATATCTTCCCCCATAACAACAAAATGGCTACAGCAGGTTTTGATTTAGAAAGTTCTCACTGTATATTCAGAGATTTCTATTACCGTCTGTTTGCCACTGGCCGGAATTGGGTCCACTGGCCCAAGGGGATCAATCACTCTTAACAAGAGATTAGAGTATTCTCATTGACACAAGCCATTCAGAGTAGCCTCATCCCTATGCAGTGCATTTAATCTCCTTGAAAACACGTGAACGATTATGGGATATGTGGATTCCACAAAGGTGAAATAGATACACAGAAGCCAATCACTTCTGTAACTCAAGAAGTTGTTTTACTGAACTGTACCTGATAGTGGAGCATTCATTTTACCAGAATATATAGGAGTATGGATGAAGAAACCAATGATAATAATAATAAATAAATTTACTTAGAGACTCTTAAAAACTATCGTTTTAAATATTTTTCATGTATCCATTACCTAATCTTAACAAGTAACATAACAAGAAGAACAATAATAACATTCCCCTTTCATTAATAAAGAAAACTGAGTCATTAAAAGGGTATTTTGACCAAGGCCACCCAGACAGGAAATAAATATAAAGACAGAAATACAGAGTCTGAAATCTTGAACAATATATGCCATTTTGTTTTTCAGGAGAGATTAAACAGCTTGCCTGGACACTCTATTCCAGGTTTGTGATCCAAACCCTGGATTTCTATATATTATTTTTATGTGACAATTTGTCTTATTTCTGAAGTAAATTGTATTCTAATGTTGTGTTCAAATACAGACAATTTATGTATTCATAATTTATTCATGACTAAAGGCATGTACTCAGTTAATATTAAATGAACTACCTCCTGTGAATAGTCATTACCTCAAACCTGGCAGATAGAAGATATATTTTGTTATATATCTGTTAACTGTTTTTTTAATAGAAAGACAAATTACCTAATTAGCTGATGAGTTTAAAGTCATGATAGCTTTTTCCCTTTGGTAGGTATTTTTTAGTATTGATTCTATGTTATTATATTTACTATCATAATATCCTTTAAATCAATGTTTTAAAATATGTTCCCACTGTTGGTGGGATTGCAGACTGGTACAACCATTATGGAAAACAGTATGGAATTTTCTCAGAAAACTAAAATTGGACTTGCCTTTTGACCCAGCAATTCCACTGCTGGGATTGTATCCTAAGAACCCTAAAACACCAATCCCAAAGAACCTATGCACCCCAATGTTCATAGCAGCACAATTTACAATAGCCAAGAGTTGGAAGCAACCTAGGTGCCCGTCAGTAAATGAATGGATCAAAAAACTATGGTACATATACACAATGGAATTTTATGCTGCAGAAAGAAAGAAGGAGCTCCTACCTTTTGCAACAACATGGATGGAACTGGAAAGCATTATGCTGAGTGAAATAAGCCAGGTGTTGAAGGACAAATACCATATGATCTCACCTTTAACAGGAAGCTAAACAACAAAACAAACAAGCAAGCAAAATATAACCAAAGACACTGAAATAGAGAACAGGCTGACAGTGACCAGAGGGGAGAGGGGAGGGAATTTCAGGGGAAATAGGGGAGGGATTTAGAGGAACATATATAAAGGATACATGGACAACAACTGAGAAGGGTGGAAATGGGAGGGAGGGGGGAGAATGGGGGTGGGATGGGATGGGAGTAATAGATAGAAAACTGTACTTGAAAAATAATTAAATAAAAAATTGGAAAAAATAAAATAAAATATGTTCCCTATAATAGCTTATAAATTACCAGAATTTTATCAACATATACTTACCCACATTTCTAGAAAGTGTATCATTCTTCCAAATTTGATGTAAATAAATGTTATGTCACTTAACCAGCTTTCCCCGACTCCCTTTTCTAATTTATAGATCATTTTGGTTGCACTGGACCCAACCAGGTAATCCAGGGGAACCTCCGCATTCTATTGTAAATAGCAACCATATTTTACATCAGTGCTAATTCTTTCTTTGCCAGGTAAAATAAGCTATTATTACATTTCAGATATTAGAATATAGACATCTTTAGAGGTCTATTATTCTGTATACCAGAGCACCAAATCAAAATAAGTATTTCTAAGGTCTGGGTAAAAATTTTTATACACATCTCAAAATTTAACCTCCAAACGCATCCTTGTCTGGTGACACAAAAGAAATATTTTTTTCTGGCTTTCCATAACCAGTTAGCAAAATCTACCAATATCATCAAAAAGTATTTCTCTGTTTTCACTATTATTGCATTAGGTAAGTTAATTCTAGTTGCAGTAACAAATAAAGCTTCATTCTCAGTAACTTAACACAAATATGTGTACTTCATACTCATATAATATTTTGATGTATGTCTTCAATAGCTGACATTCTACACAGTGATTCAGAAACAAAGAATCCTACTGACCTATGGGTGCATCATCTGAGGGCTATGGAGTCCTTTATTTCTGAATAAAGGACAGATAGGAGGTGAGAGGTATAGAAGGCTGATATAAATTTTACTATGTTGACCAGAAAATTGCACATCACTTTTTATCCATTAGTTACACAGCCATGCCTAGATTTAAGGGGTTTAGAAACATAATTCTTGGCATTACAGATTTTTTATTCTAAGAAATAAAACACAAAATAACTGGTTTTTATAGTTTGTGACTTGCATTTTAAGCCTTTTATCCATTTCCAGTTTACTCTGGTGTATGGTGTAAGATGGTGATCTAGTTTCATTTTTTAGCATGTGATAGTCCAACACAGGGGGTAAAATTTCAGACATGTCATGTAGAAATACTTTTGCTGATATATCCCCTAGTGCTAGGGACGTTAAGCAAAAGGTAAATAAATGGTGCTACATCAAACTAAAGAGCTTGTGCACAGCAAAGAAATTATCATCAAAATGAAAAGTACAAGGTTTTAATCTCCAAAATACATTAAGAGCTTATGTGACTCAACACCAGGAAGATAACCAATCCGATAAAATAGTGGGCAAAGGACAAGAACAGACCCTTCTTCGAGGAGGATGTACAGAGGGCCCATCGTTAGCCATCAGAGAGATGCAAATTAAAACTATGATGAGATATCATTTTGCAGCAGCCAAACTGGCTATCATTATAAATCAACAAACAATAAATGCCATTGAGGATGTAGAGTAAAAGCAACCCTAGTGTGTTATTGGTGGGAATGCAGACTGGTGCAGTCACTGTGGAAAACTATGGAATGACCTCAAAAAACTAAAAATGGAAATATGTTTTGACCCAGTGATTCCACTGCTGTGAGTACGCATGAAGAATCCTGAAACACTAATTCAAAAGAACCTATGCACCCCCATGGTCATAGCAGCTCTATTTACAATAGCCAAACTATTTTTAACAGCCTAATCGCCCATCAGTAGATAAGAGAATTTACAAAATAAAAAATGGGGTACATCTGTACAGTGGAATACTATGTAGCTGAAGGAAAGAAGGAATTCTTGCTTTTTGCTGCAGCATGAATGGAACTGGAGACTACTACGCTAAATGCTATAAGCCAACTGAAAAAAGACAAATACTATATGATCTCACTTACAACGGGAATCTAATGAATAAAATAAACTAATGAGCAAACTAGAACCAGAAGCATATAATCATGGAATAAATAGACAGCTGTAAGAGATGAAGGTGAGGGTGGAGACGGATTGAAAGCAGGCAAAGAGATTAGTCAAAGAACGTATATGAAAGACTCATGGACATGGACTATGGAAGTGATGGGTGGGCTGGGTGTAGGAGACCAAAGGAGGAAAAATTGGAAACACAGTAATAGGATAAATAATAAAATATTTTAAAAAAGAAAACAAAACCAAACATTACAGAATGTCTAGTCCAAGATCTGACTATTAGGCCATGAGATACATTTACAAACACTTCTTTCCATGCATAAGTCCCCTATGAAATGGAGATACCACTGCATGGCTTGAGAGGAATGAATTAAAAAATAATTTAGCTGTTACAACATACAAAATTGGATAACTACAACAGGAAATCCCCTTTGGAAAAGGAAAGAAATAGATGCACCTAGGGGTCCCTGCTTCACAGCAACGATTAAGTCATACCAGCTAGACATTGTGAGGCCCCTTGTTTAGAATTGTGAAGTATCTGAGATGTTACCTTATCTGTGCACTAACATTAACCTGGTCCGTTTGTGGTTGCTAGTGGAATAGTCAAACTTTCTAGGTCACAGATTAAAGATAGTTCAGTTCTCACAGAAAAGTGTGAAGATCCTGGGTATCCCTTGCACAAACCATGAGTTATGGTGGTGGAGGAAACAAGAGCTAAGGAAATCTGGGTCTTTTGCAATGAGCAGTAAGATAACCTGTTCTTAACTCTACTTTCGAGGTTGTTTGCTATACGAAAGTTTGATATATATAAAATTTGCTATACAAACAGCCTTGAAGATACAGTCTGGAACAAAAGGGAAGTGACTATCTCATACACAAAATATGCAAAAAACATAAAATATCCAGAGAATAGTATCTGAAAATACCTTTTATCCTGAGGGTGGGGTAAATACATTGATTAGATGCTTATTCTACTTTCTGGGATAAATTATCTTGTCAAGTGTTCTTGATGATCTATGACTGCCTTCTAGGTGATTTCTCCAAAATTATTACAACTTTAATAAAATGCTTATTTTACTATAGTTTTGGATTTACAGAAACTGTGTGAAGATGATACAGAGAATTCTTATACCCGACAAATGTTTCCCATGCCACAAACATCTTATGTTATTCTTGTATAATTGTCAGGGAGTTAATTTAGATATGTTATTATGAAATCTGCATAAATTATAGAGCTCATTTAATTTGCCTTTTCCTAAGTCTTTTTTTCTGTTCTCAGATAACATCTGAATGCCACATCACATTTAGTTGTCATGTCTCCTCATGCCTCCTGTTTGTAATAGATTCTTATGCTTTTCTTGCTTTTTTGATGACCTTGACAATGTTACAAAGCACTGGTCAAACGTTTTGTAAAATAGCTCACAACTAGCA
This sequence comes from Sturnira hondurensis, assembly GCF_014824575.4. Taxonomy (NCBI): domain Eukaryota; kingdom Metazoa; phylum Chordata; class Mammalia; order Chiroptera; family Phyllostomidae; genus Sturnira; species Sturnira hondurensis. The sequence goes on from NW_028073411.1 coordinate 1,355,181, forward strand.
TTTATCTTATGTTTTTCACATGATTAGCATGGGTTTATGGAGGTTTAAGATAAAGACCACTGAAAGAAAGTATCATTTTATCTTATGATGTCATATCAAGGGTATATATTTTTAAACTGATTTATGACTGCTCATATTAATCCTAAACACTTAGCTGAGATAGGGCTTGTCAGGGTTCTTTGTCATAGAAGTTATTTTTTTGTCTTTCATTCCAAAACTTTAAGCTATTGAAGGTGAACACAAATATTTTGTGGATGGCAGGTTTTCATTTCCAATTCCATTTTACTATTTGGAAGTAAATCACCAGGAGCATCTCCCACGAAGTAAGGAATTATGCCCATATATTTGAAGGAAGACTACCTGCATACATTTTTAAAACCTTTTGTATGAAAGTTTTTTATTTCCCCCATTTATGTATTTAATCAGTCATTGATTTATATTAATTTGAGCAACTGTATATATATTTATTTTTTTCACTTTCAGTTATCATTGAACCCTTTACTTGTTTTGTCACTCAACTCATTAATCTACTGGGACTTAGTTCATTGGGAGTCTTTCTGTTGGTTTCTGTCTCTGTGTTCCTTTCAGAGACTGTGTGTACGTTTGTGTGTGTTTCTGACACTATATGATGGTTCAGGCTCCTCATGGATCTATTCTGCTCCAGACTCAGCATCAACCATTTCTCCAAGGAGTCAGGGTTCTTAAAATTGGATAATGAAGTAGATGAGTCTTTCTTATTGCTTGAACACTAAAGTAATGAGCTATACACAGGTTTTCATATATGGGCATTTGCAGTAGATAGAATAATTGTTAATTGTTAAAATTCCAAACCTTAGAGACTCAATAACATAGCACTTTATTCTTTTTTCAGACTCACAGGGGGTGCTCTCACACTTGATAGTTTAAGAAAGCTGAGCTTCTTCCCTCTCTAACCTCCACCATCCGTAGGACTTGAAGTCCTTTTGCTCTTAGGTGGTAGGCAGGACACAAAACTTAGGGTAAATTTGCTTACTCACCTGCGTAATGATTGCACGTGCCATTTCTGCTTATATGTCTTTGGATGCCGTCAGACAGTTAGTGATGTCTTGCTGCAATGGGTGTTAGAAACTGTATTCCCTGACCGAATACTGCTTCTCAGCAAAATTTTAAGCTATGAAGGTGAACACGAATGTTCTGTGGACAGCAGGTCTTCATTTCCAATTTCATTTAAGTTTAAATTCCTAGTTTCTGTTTCCCAGGCCATTACATTGGACTGCCCTTACCTAACATGTCAATCTCATTGCCCTTGGTTAAGTCATATAATTACTTTCTGTGAATGTGTCCTCCAAGTCATTCCATCTATAGTTGTCAAAGTGATAATCCCAAACCAGAGAACTTTTCCTCAACTCTTCCTACCCTGAAACTCTTGACAGCTACCTATGATGGCCAATAATGTTTAAAACTTGATATAATTATTTGAATTTCTCCGTGAGCTATATATTCCAATCTTTTCTCACACTGTTTTTCAATATATGTTAAATGATGCAGCCAATCTGACTTGTTCATCATTCCTAGAACACACCATGTGGTTTCCCTCCTCCATATTTTAATACCCTCTTCCAGCCCTTTTCATTGCGCTGAATTTTTACTTGTCTTTATAACCTGACTTTAATACCACTTTACTTCAAAATGATAGAAGAAAATTTTCTTTGTCTGAATTTTTATAATACCATGTATCTATTAAACCACTATCTGAGGTTTTTGTTTTTATTTGCATTACAGAGTTATTGAGATGACAGCACTATATGGAATTAGAGACCGCGCATTAAAATAAATTCACTTTATATCACTTATAATAAATGATAAATTATCATTCAATAAATTTTTACCCAGTAAATATTTGTTAAGTAACCATATGAAATAATTTTATATTAAAAATCACTTATATTGCATAATCTGCATAAAATAATGTTCATTTATGTTAAATTAAAGTCAGTTACCAAGAATGCACTTAAACATCTAAAATATAATGATTAATATTTTTGTCATGCTCTTAAAAATTATATATAACATTAAAACTAGTAAAGACAAATTAAAAGAGCAGGCAATTGAAATATTTGAATAGTCCATTATAATATATGTTTAATATTTTGCAGTTTTGGAACTTAAACTTGTGCATTTTTACAAATTATATAAAGATATAAAATATGAATATACAAGTGTTCAGAAATAGCTATGTTGTCAAGAAAAATAAATTGGGAAAACATGCATATGGAAAAATAAACGGGGAAAACATGTAACATTTAAGTTACAGTATTATTACAATGTTCTTTTAAACAAAGACTCAACATTTCTTAGTACTACCTCAAATACCACTTGATATAAGATATAAGGAAAATGTTTCATATTTATTTCTACAACCTGAGGTAAGTTATAATTTCTAGTCTAATTAAAATTCAAAAAAAGAAGATATTAGGAGAGTTGACAAATATCAGTTAAGAGTCTAGAAATCATAAGGTATTTATAAAACACATTCACTGAAACATAATTTGAAAAATAAAACAAGAAAGGGAACTAAATGTCACTCTGCTTAAGAAATTAGATGCTAATATCTTTCTTAAGGGTAAGGTGAGTTAAAATAAATGAAACAGTTCATTCCTTTAACAGACTTCACACTAACCACTTATGCATGAAATCAAGACTATTGGAAAAATAATGTTGTAATCATCACTGTATCTATATCAAATTAATGCTTCATAATACTAAAATAGAAAATACCATTTTATTTATTTTTTTGAAAATAGTATTTTAAATTTCCATCATCTACAAGTATATTATGACCTAAAAAATTATTTTCCATTCATTCAACTAAAAACACATCTATATAACCTAAGTTACTGTTCAGCATTGGAAGGAGAGTTGACAGCTGGTTCTGTGGCTTTTCTTGTAGCTTTGGTGGTGCCCAAACATTTGTCTTAGTCAATTTCCCTGAGCATACAATTTAAGACATTGTTGCTTATCTAGTGACCTGAAAATTTGGCTGAGGCATAAGTTCCAGACCAAGCGCCAGGACTATGTTTATTGGGTAAAGAACAACCAGTATTGAGGGGCCTCAGGAAAACTGGAAAAATTGGAGTTGGTAAGGTGTGTCTGGAGGACCTGCATATAAAATGTGATGCTTTTCTGAATTGAGATTTCTTTTTCTTAAACATGGAGCTTCGTCCTTTATGCCTCTTCAGGTGCCAAGGGTAGAATTACTTAGACATGATGTACATCGATACCTGGGACTTTTTGAGCATCATATACTTCCTCGTTCATTTTCATATTTTTCATTTTTCAAAGCTAAATGGACTCGATCATTTATAGACTGAGGATACATTTTGAGTGTGATGTTTGATTGTCATTCTGAAACCAAAACCATTTCCAAACCATTTCCAAACCAAACCATTGTTTGCAAGTTTTTGCAAAAGTTGGTTGCCTTTCATTGCACTTTTAAACTCTCAGCATTCGTAGTAGAGAAATATAAGTTAAAACCTATGAATAAAGATTTATTCATACATTATAAATCTATTGATGCAATGAAAATATTGCTTTACTAATTTATATATTTCATATGGTTTGAGGGTAATGCCAGTAGGTATTTTAGAATTTTTGATAATTGGCATATTGGAATTTGTAATGTAACAAATTGAGTTGAGAAGTTTAGAAGGAAGGTAATTTAAGGCTCAAAATATACATAAGACTATTAATTCATTATTAGTTCTGTTTTATTTAAAACCTATAATATTGTTGTAAGGTTTGTACTTATTGGAATATCTCTAATCAGTTTGAAATAATTGTGAAAGTCTAGAGTCATTGTCAAGTCCTGCAATTGTCAAATACAACCAATGGCCCACAGCAGTATATTGAAATGCTTGGCTTTATGATGAATTCTGTAAGTGGTCCCTTGATGCAGTTAAAAGCTTAACTAGAGTAATCTCTTTTCATCAGTAAATGCATAACATATTTATAAATTTTGAGAAAAGTCTACTATTCAATTAAGGTAATGATCCATAAGCACGACCATTTAAAATCCTTAGTTAATTCATCTAAATTTGATACTACTAAAATTACTTTTATACCTTCTATATTTGGGAGGAGGAAGACATTTCACATGTAGTTGGAAAGATTCATGGTTAATACCTATCTGAAAAAGCATTTCCTAAAATAGTCACTTTTCTCTGAACAATGTTATTATATAAACACTCACACTTGTAATGATTCCACATAACAAATACAGCCAAAATTAATTAGATGTGAATCTACAGTTTGCCAAACAGTTTTCTTTAAGGTGATTTTTAAGTTTCTGGGGCCTTCACAGATTCCTACTACATCGAAGCACAATCCTCTGTCTTAATTGTGTGTCATGCGTAACTTGTCCCGACATAACTGCTCCAACCAGTGTGACATCACAGCCTTCTCATTTGGTCATATTACTATCAAAATGAAATGATGCCCTTAATATTTACTCTGAGTATCACTTGCTTTTTCTAAATAATGACTTACCTAAATAATTACGATGATAGAAAATATGTGGCATATATTTTAATGTATGATGTAAACGCCTTAATAGTAACTAGTGTGCTAATATATTGAATTACTTTAAGACCCCATTTAAAAACAACTTTCTGTCAGATGGTATTTAAGGAATTGAAAGTGTATAAATAAATACCATGCAGAAGAAATAACAAAATATGTATCATATAAACTATTTAGTACCTAACCCTATACTGACAATCTTCATCTTCATTAGATACATCCTTTTTAAAAAAAATTTCATGGGTTGGGTTTATTTTTTGTTTTTATTTTTCTTTCTTTCTTTTTTATTGTTGCTAAAGTGCAATTGTCTCCACTTTCCCAACACCATTTTCCCCTGTCCCACCCCAGCCATCCCCACCTCCCACCCTCCATCCTTCCCCCTTTTGACTTGTCCATGTGTCCTCTATATGTGTTCCTGATGACCTTCTGCCTATTTTCCTCCATTAACCCTCTCCTCCCTCTCCTCTGGGTACTGTCAGTTTGTTCTTTGTTCCATGTCTCTGGTTCTGTTGTGCTTACTTGTTTGTTTTGTTGATTAGGTTCCACTTATAGGCGAGATCATATGGCATTTGTCTCTCACTGCCTGGCTTACTTCACTTAGCATAATGCTCTCCAGTTCCATCCATGCTGTCACAAAGGGTAGGAGCTCCTTCTTTCTTTCTGCTGCATAGTATTCCATTGTGTAAATGTACCACAGTTTTTGATCCACTCATTTATTATTAAAAGCCACCAAGTTACATTATGTCAAAAAGTGAGTGAGTAGAGATAGTGAGGAAAACATTTCCTCTAAATTAGCCTTGTGATACTCCAATATTAACAGACTGGGAAATGGAGTAAAGAGTAAAGGAAACTGAGCAATAATAGTAAGAATGGAAAATAAACACAAGACTGCAGTACTGAAGACAAATCTTAAAAAAAGTATGCCTAAAAAGAAAGAAAGATCAACTTTTATCAAACACAACTGATGGGTCAAATAAAATGAGGAAAAAATATAAAGCATTGTTTCAGTTTTGTGCCTATCATTTGTGAGTGGGTCAGTGATGCTTCTGTAAAATGGCGAGGGCTGACAGCCTGAATGAAATGGGTGTAAGAAAGAGATAGAGAAGTTAAATTGGAGACAGAAAACACAGGTGCTCATTTTGAGAAGCGATGCGGAATAGAGTTTTGCAAAAATAAAAAAGGAAGAAAGTAAGCTGGTGGAGAAAATAGGGTAGAGGTGGTTTTGCGATGTGTCCATTTATAAATGGGTATGTGGGGATCTCCCTGAGAGCTCAGTGAGGAAATTATCAAATTCGTAGAAATCAGCTGAAGTTTGCTTTTTTAATCTATATATTTTCACTGCCAAGTTCTCTGGTTTATTCAGTTAGGCTATTTGTAAGCATAGACTTTTCACCACTTTTACATTTGACCAAATTCTGTTGATACTTTTTGTTATTTCATAGCCCTGTTGCTAATAGTCTCTTATATAAGGAAAAAAAGTCTTCTAACACTATACGATTTCTTTGAAATAACCTGCTTTATTCTCTTCTCTAAGATTTTTATGCCTGTTTCTCCATTTTAATCTTGAATTATGCTCATTATCATGACTGAATTAAGATCTGAACTCAATGTGGATCCAGTAGCATCTAATTTGTGAGCTACTCACTGCTGTCAAGTGAGCAGCTGAGAATAGGGTAGAGGATGCTTTGTTGTCCTGATTTCTCACAACTAGGCTTTTTTCATATTTAAACATTTGTGTCTCTATAAATATATGTGTTAAAATATTTAGTAAGTGTACATTTAAAATGTTCTCATAAGTGTGATAAGTAACTTGGCACAAGTGTGTATAACTTAAGAAATCTCGATGGGATGGGGGGGGTTAAAATAAATGTTTTCAATAAAAATTTTCTATTCAGAGTAGAGCTTTGGTTACTTGAAGCCAGGTGCTGCATACTAGTTGCCAGGCTAAGGTATAGATTGTGGCCGTACACAAAATGTGATCAGCTTGTTGCTCTATTAAATTATTAAACAATGTTTTTAACAGGGTACAATGTACACAGAATTTAGACACCCGACTTCCCTTGAACAATTAAAATATCCATCCACACCAAGCCCACATTCCACATGTCCACAGCCTCTGGCAGATCTCCTACTCTACTGCAGGTTGCTGTTTCTCTGACTAGCTTGAACTGCTGAACACTGAGTTCAGAGCATCACAATAAATGTATAACAAAAACTGTAAAACAGTGGGAAGGCATAGTTTAAGATGCAGAGTGATGCCCTTGCTGGTGTAGCTCAGTGGGTTGAGCGCGGGCCTGTGAATCAGACGATCGAGGTTCAATTCCCAGTCAGGGCACCTGCCTGGGTTGCAGGCCAGTTCCCAGCAGGCGACACACCAGAGGCAACCATACATTGATATTTCTCTCCATCTCTCATTTCCTTCTCCTCTAAAGATAAATAAATAAATAAATAAATAAATAAACAAATAAATAAATAAATAAAAGAAAAAGAAGCAGAGTGAGAAAACATTAACTGATTCCAAATTAGTTACTTTATAATCACAGATATTGACAAAGATGACTGCCAGTGATGTCGCATTAGGTTTGCATTAGGTTTGTGTTAGCTGCCAGGTGAGTCCATGGGATCATCGTACTATGATATAGGTCACAAAAATGTAAATGTACATTTGTTATTTGCCTGTGGCAGCAGGATTAGTTTTACACAAATATAGGTTAGTAGTTAGTGAGGGGTGGGTAGGAAAAGGATCTGGTAATATACCAACCAGGAAAAGCTGAGAAGTGAGCCCAGTGAGAGAAGAAGTCATCCAAGGGGGAACAGCACAACATCCATACTAGATGGTAAACCCATTCTTGTTTTAGGTTGCAGGTTGCTTGGTGCAAGAGAGCCAGAGACTCCAGATGAGATAGCGGGTGTTTATTATCATGATCTAGGCAACTGATCCAGAATTCAAGGCAGCAATCACTGGAAAAGAGTTTGCAATTTCTTAGTTAATCAGGAAATGAAGCAGCATCTCAATCTGGAAGAATATGTGAGAACATGGTAAGTGCCAGTCCAATGAAACGATACCAGGTGCTACAGACTGTATTGCACTGCAGATGGGGGACTCAGGGGCGTCAAGACTCAACACAGACGCCTGCCAGTCAGTGTAGGAAAACAGTCATTAGCTTGAGAAGGCCTGAAAGAGAGCGCCACCTAGGAAAATACATGATTATGATGAAATATAGCAAACCTTTATAACTGAAATTTCTAAGTACTTGGCATATTAAAAGAAGTTCAGTTATGATTAAAGTGACATAACAAAAGTATATACTTTATAGGTACCCCAAAATATGTGCTGGGTTAATTCCACAAGATATATTAATAATGAACAGCTATCAGAATCATACAAAATATTCAAGGGTTATTTATATAGCTGTTTGAGATTAAAAAAAATCAATGTAAATATAGAATCATGAAACCCACAAGAGTCTTCTATGTTTAGTTGCTAGAAGCCAGGCAGTGACCTATACTGTCCTTTTCTCACAGTTTTTACTGCTCCAGTTAGAGAACCAGGAACATGTCTTCTTGAATCAGATCTGCATGTAGGTTTTCTTTGAGAGCACAACTGGTTTCCTTCTAACAATGTAAAATAGCATGTTAAAATCAACGAAGCATTTTTTAGTGGACTGAAACATAAAAATGGTAAAATGCTTTAATTTGAAGTGTTTCTGTCAGATCAATGTATTAGAGTAATAAAATCATATTGAAAATACCCATCTGTGCAAATGAGGCTATACAAAATCAATTGACAAAAATATGTAGGTGACAACATGTAAATTTTCTGAAATGAAAATTAATGCTTGATATAAAGGACGTTTGCTTACTAAGGGTCATTCGTTACAAGTTATGTTGGTGTGCTCTTGCTCATCTATGCTTTTACTTTATTTGCATGCTGTTAAGAGTAAAATGTAAAGGTTTTTATGAAGAGAGAAATTCATCCAATATTATTTTATCCATTCTTAAAATACCAAAAAATGATATATTTAAATTAGATGAACTCCCAATTAGGATACTATAAAATTTGGTGTCTGGAGACATGGATGTAGTAGATTCAACAATGGCAAAAGTAAAATTTAATCAGTTTTTGAATAATTTCAAATAGCAATGGGGTTTGAATTATGTGCAGTGATAGAATAATTTACATTTCTGGATAGATATAGGTATCTTAGTAAAAGGGTAGATTTATTAAAATTTATAGTGAAATTATATTAGATTTCTAATTCATGAAAGGTATAGAACATCTCTCAGTGGTTTCTATCTAACTCACTGTTAAAGTTTAACACAGATTCCTTGGGTCATAAACTAACTTAGAACCTTCTTACTGCGACTGCAGCGAAATACAAACTGTGATAGTATATGGCTAGTTCTATATATCAATTGTCTCATGTTGTAATCATAAGCCTTACTTAATGCTTTAAATGAAAGAGAGAGGGAGAGCTGGATAGGGAAGGGGGGAAAGAGAGAGAGAGAGAGAGAGAGACTAAGAGATGGAGACAGAGATGTGATTGAGCTTTGTATACTTTGTATACTCCATTTATAAAAACAAGTTTATTATTTCATGAGCTTCTGTTCCTGCCATATAACTCCACTCTTAACAATATTCTTCTATGGTATAACATTAAACTAATATTGATAACACTGTGCAGAAGTTATTAGATTCAGGTTAGTGATTTTTTGCTTGTTCTCCAGTCATTATTTCTCTATTTCTACTCCTTTCTGCAAAATAGAATATAAAATAAAATAAAGCAAATAAAAAGCATCTGGAAATTTAACTGTGAAAGTAAATATTCTATTCTGATCAATTTTATAGGGTCGTTCCCTTATTTCTAGTTTGTTACAAGAAAAGTTGTGCTTCTATTTTTGTTGCTCTTATTGTAGTTTTTACTATCTTTTGTAAGCATTTATTCACAGAAAACCCTGAAATCATTGTTTCCTAGATTTACACCAGACATTTATGTTAAGAAACTGGGCGATGCCCAGTTTTGTTCAGCATCAAAGGTCTTCATTGCCCCGAAGACCTCAGCCTGGGTCCTTGGCTGCACCAAAAGCCAAAAAACCACAGCAATGGTTTCTGTATGATTTTTTTCAGGAATAAAAACTGAGAAATTATAAAGAGACTTGTAATGAAACTTGACTTATAAATTGGCAACATTTAAATATAGGAAAAAAACTATCATTTCTACTTAGTTTATAAGTGAATGGCCTAGTAAATGTATAGTCGAATTTTAAAAATCCTAGCCATGTAACAAGAACAGTGATGGGGACTAAAAGCCTATGAGTCATGGTTACAAAACAATTTACTTCAAGTGAGAAAATGGAAAACTACACATCATTAAGGGTAATTTTCAGAGACAAAATAATATATTTTAAGAATTTGATATTTTACCTAAAATTTCTAAATATAACACATTGACAGAGTGATCCCAAATTACACTTGGAAGAAAAGGTAGGTAAAATAACCCAAAATATGCAAAAAAGTAGGTAGGTTAACATTTAACTTGTATTTTAGTTAACTGTTACAGCAATTAAGTGATGTTATTTGAACAAGAAATTTTATTATGTCCTAATCAAATAGTTACTCCAAACCGCACATTTGAAATATGACAAATGCCAAATATCAGTGTTTTGGGGGGAATTTAATATCAATTTTCTGTTATTTATTTATTTATTTATTTATTTAAACTGTTCAAGTACAGTTTTCTATCTTTGAATTCCCATCCCAGCTCACCCCCCACCCCAGTGCTCCTCACCTTCCTTCCATTTCCACCTCCCTTAGTTTTTGTCCATGTGTCCTTTATACTAATATCAATCTTCTTTCTTTTATTTTTTATTGTTGCCAAGTACAGTTGTCTCCATTCTCCCCAACTTCCTCCCACCCCAGCCATCCCTACCTCCCACCACTGATCCCACCCCTGCCCTTGGTTTTGACCATGTGTCCTTCATAGTTGTTCCTGAAAGCCCTTCGCCTTTTTCTCCCCATTAAAAAAAAAGATAACTCAATAAGTAGTTTTAAGAAAATTACTTACTTGAAGAGGATACATTTACATATTTATTTTCTATAACACAATGACATAGACTTCAGACATATCAGATTGTTAAATGCAAGAAAGGAGAAACAAAAAATGATTTGAAAAAATTGTTATGAGACAATTATTAATAATGACCAAAATATGCCACAAAGAAAAATCTTGATCAATTTGATCATGAAAAATTTGAACTTTCGAGCCTCGTATGACATTATAAACAAGATTAAAAAGCAAATACACATAATTAAACTGGTAAAGTGTTTTAAAATAGTGTAGAAAAGGTTGATATTATTAAATTATAAGTAATTGATTTCTGAATAGGAAACAGTTGGTATTTCAAACATAAAACATATAAGGGAGTTGTAAAGAATGAATTACAAAATATTACAAAAACATTCTACTTCACTACTAAGAAAAGAGTGTATGGCAAAGCTATAAGACAGATACTACCTTATACTTTTGATAAGAAAGTTACATAGTAAAACATATATTCACATACCATTGCTCAGGAATTACACTTTAAAATATTGTTTCCTGAGGAATCAGAGTGAAGCACAACATACATGTAAAATACATACATTTCAAATAGTATAATGGCATTGTAAATGAATACTTTAAAATTGTGTCCTAAGAGAATATTTAATTCCCTGCTCATTGCTCATATCATATTGTGACAGTATAGGGAGTAAATTATATATGTAATATGTTATGTGAATAGATTATAATATATACTTAAGGGGTTTATTTTTAGATTTCTGAGACGTAAGATTGTGATCAACTGTGGAAACTTCTAGATTTAACACTATATTTATACACCTTATGAAGTAAACAGACAGACGTAGATATAAATCTGAACGGCACAGTTACATTATCAAGTTTCTGATATGAGGTGGTCACGCACCTAAACGTAAAGGACAACAAATGTATTATTAGCTAGCTGAGTTTCAAGCAATTAAAATCTTTTTTAAAAACTTTTTATTCTTCCTATGTTTATTGAGCGATGTCAGCCAGTGAGATAGAACATCGCAGAACTGAGGCTTCCCCTTTTGTGGAAGAGACAAACTAAACCAAGACGGTATAAAATGATGACGGTATAATAAGGCTTTGAAATGCACAGAAGGAATATGCGAGATCTGAAAACAAATCATTGAAAGATGTGACAGCGGCCTTGGGAAAGGTCTCGTGAAGGACTCTTGGAATATAGCTCTAAAAGAAACCGAAGAAGGACCAGCATAAGCTAAGTAGAGACTAATAACATTAGAACACACACAAAACACGTTAATACTTATGCTTATTTTCCCCTGACAATTAGATTTTGGATCATTGCTTACCCTTTTTATATGCTGTGTTTTATCAAGAAGTCAAAGGAAATAAGGAAATATGATTTTAATGACTGGTGAGCACTATGTTGCTCACCATCAGTTTCCTGTAGTGAAAAGTTTTCCCTGGAGACAGTGGGAGAAAGAGACCCAAAATTTTATCAGAACATAGAGACAGAAGAGCAAGAATCAGAGACACCTATCCAGGGCTTGTGAAATGAGCTGCCTGGGCGTGAGGTCATGAGGGAAACAATTGTACTATCCGGCATAGCCGTGGAGGATGAAATATGAATAAATAACTCCAAGTCAGAATCCTCAAGAAGCCGTTCTTAATTACATCAATTCACTAAAATAAATGCAAAGTCTAGAGACCACCAGTCTTAAGCTTTTGAAAATGTAGTTCCCACAGACATTTGGGGAAATTAGATAATAACACAGGTTTCTGAGGTGAGTTCTGACGACAACGAATGGGAAAGCAATGCAGAACTCTTAAGCAGAATAGATTTGTGGGTACCTCTTGCTCAGAAAGAGCTTTATGAAGGATGTAAAAACCCAGAGATTATATTCTGTTTCTCCTGCTTCTGATCAATTAGGAGTGCCTTCTGGAAACAACTTTTCTGTGAATAGAAACAAGCTCTTGGCTTGCTTATTACTGAGCCACAAGAGCAATGTCAAGTAGGTCTTGGTGGGAAAAAAAGAAACCCATTAGAAACAAGTCAGAAGCCAGTGGCACGTTGTCATGCTCTGTAGTCCCAGCCCTGTTGTTGTAAAAAACACTCCAAAAATAACTGCAGCTTAAAAGTCACCAAGGAATAAATAATTTTGAATGTTTTCCATGTCAGAACTAACTCTTTGTACTCTAAAATAATGTTGTTGCTGACATCTGTGAAGATTTACAAAAATATAAGATGTTTAATGTCGACTTGTCAAATATAATATTCTGTCTGTCCTCTCACACTTCTTAGAGAACATGCTTGCTTTCATTTATTTTTTGAAATTATTATTTTTTGGTGGCAGTTATTCTAAACACATTTTTAAAAAGCCAACACAAATCAGTTTTTGAAGTGTTTTTTGGCCCAGTAGAGGAAACAAAAACTGCAAGTAACATTTTCAGAGCCAATATGTTAAAATATAATTAACTTGTAGTTTTGAAAATCTCTCCATGGACACGCAGTAGCTAAGGGAAGATATGACCTTGGCTGAGGTGGAGTGTCCCACAGGCCTTGGCAGGTTTGAAGCTGCCTTTCATTTATTTGTATTTAAACTTTCTATTTTGAAATAATTTTAGGTTTACAAAAAAATAGCAAAATACTTACCCAGTTCCCCCCATTTTTAACATCTTATATTACTCTGATACATTTCTCAAAACTAAGAGATTGCCGGAATGTTACTATTAACTAAATTCCAGACTTCATTTGGATTTCACCACATTTTTTATTGATGATTTTTTTCTGTTTCTTGATATAATCCAGGGTTCTTTATCCTTTGGGCTGCTATAACAAAGAAGATCACATACTATGTGGCTTAAACAACATTTATTTCTCACAGTTTTGAATACTGAATGTCTGATATCAAAGTGTCAGCAGATTTTTTGATGAGGGTTTGTTTTCTGGTTCACAGAGGGCTATCGGCTGTCTTCTGGTTGTGTCCTCACACAGCAGAAGAAATAAGGGAGTTCCCTTTTATAAGGGCATGAATCCCATTCACGGGGCTCTACTCCTATGACCTAATCAGCTTCCAAAGTCCGTATCTCCAAACACTATCACATTGAGAGAACTAAGTTTCAACATACAAGGTCCGGCACAAATAATGCCACTTTCTATGGCAAAATCTTTTGTTGCAATAACATAAGCATGTAATTCTATAACATAAGAATATCACACTCAAGCACCCCATATGAACATTTAGGTAAAATGTTCAGGTTATTACCCCCATATTATTATGCTACCAACCACACGCCAGCAGGCATTACCTCTGCTGGACTTGGCACATTGAGGAAACAAACCTGCAGCCTATAACCCCAGGGCAATACATTTTATCTAGTCCTATGGCTCCCCAGTCTCTTTCTGCCTGTGACCATTTCTCAGTCTGTATTCTTATTCTAGGACAAAGCCCTAGAATACTCCCTAAACTGAGCCTGTCTAATATGCATTTTTTTCTCATTGGATATAGCTGATGGGGGGTTGGAAAGAATACCATAGAGTTCAAGTGAGATGTCATCACGTCAGGTGGGAAGGTAGGTGATGTCCACATGACATCCCTGGTGAAGTTACTCTTCATTACTTTTTCAGGGTAGTGTTTGTCTGTCGGTTTCTCCACTGTAAGTTCACTAATTTCCCCCTTTCCTATTCTGTGTTTTGCGATCTGGTCACTATATCTCATGGGCCCTCAGGGTATGGGACTACAGCAGGGAAGCCAACTCCAGTTCTTGGAGGGAGTACATACAATTTTTATTTTTGGAATTCTGTAAGAAAATTAGTCTCTTCTACATTTATTTGTTTATTTGATCATTTATGTATATCAGTATGGACTCATTTAATATTACCTGATGTAGAATTATAACTCAATATTACATTTATTTTGTTGCTCACATTGTCTAAATATTGCTTATTGGTAGTATTAAATGTCCAATCTTTTAGTATGCTCTTTGTGTCCCTTTAATGTGCCCTCATTAAAAAAAAACAAATAAATCTTAATGTTTTTAGAAGATGCTCCATCCAGGCTTATCTTGAATCATCCTTGTCTCATCTCTAAAATCAGCCATTAATCCAAAGAATACTAGTTCTTCATGTTAGAGAAAATCATTCAGAAGTGAAGATCTGAATGCTGGGTGTTCTTTCTGCTCAGGTATCCTTGTTTCTAGGCCTTCCCAATAGATGAAACCATAAAATACACGTGTACTAATTTATGTATACACGGATATATATAATTGTTTCTATATTATCTATCTATCTATCTATCTATCTATCTAGCATCAATCTATCATCTGTGTAACTCATTAGGAGTTTGTACTGACGTTTGGCTCTGATCCAGGACCACAACATATGCACTATCATTGGTTGCCTGTTTATCTGAATTTCCTTCTCTTACAATGAGACACATGACTACTAACATGCACTCTAATTTATTTAATCCTTTACCACAAGTATATAGGTAAAGAAGTTTCAGAATTGTCACCTGTACTTATAGTTGCATTTTTTTGAGAGAGAGAATATGGAACTCTGTATGCTTAAAACTCTTCAGTGGCTTCCTGAAGAATTCTTATCCTCAAGAAAAGAAAATTTCAACGCAGCTTAGAAAAAGTCCCCAGCTCCTCTAATCTTGTCTATTTCTGCAGCTTCACTTGCAATGGTGCCTCTTAGTCTCTTCCTTTAACTGAAGCCAAACATCCCTTTTAGCCCCATGACTGCACCATGCTCTCTTGTCTTGGAGCTTCACAACTGGTGTGATTCTCTACCACTGTGTGACAGCAGACATGTTTTACAATACAGTGAAATCCATGTTGTTAACTTAATAAACAAGAGGGGTTTTTTATGTACGTGGTATGCACTCTGCCTTCTCCCTTCTGCTGCCACTTTATCTGGCTATATCATATTCATAAAATTCAGTGCTTAAACTTCTACTTCTTCAAAATAAGCTTTGTCAACCACCCCTGATCACACTGGGTTTGCTTTTCCTATTATATGCTTTTTTGGACCAGCCGGTATTTTTCTTTAGCTTATCCTTGGCCATTACAGTGTTACTTGCTCTTTGTCTTTCTTTCCCAGTCAGATGAAAATGAAATTTCAGGAATTTTGTTTTCCTTTTTCCTGTCTTGGTTCCCAGTGATGCCATACTGTCTCTTCCATACAAGGAACCTGGTAGTTACTTGTTGAATGAATAAAAAAATGAATTGAAGAAGGGAAAGATTAGATGCGGAATGTGTGCAGGCAATGGAGCAGCTACTGAGATTAAGAGCAGATTTCTCTGTGGACTCTTTATCTGGTACCTTCAGCTGAAGGCAAAGGCACACTGGAGTACTTCAAGGAACAAGGTGTAAATTGTCTGTAACAATGTCATTAACTCTTTGAGGGAGGGAGTATGCACTTGAAGAAGTAATCTTGACATACCAGAGCACAGCTTTTCAAACAATTCAGTAAAAGATTTCAACAAACAGGAGAAAACTTTTTTAAATGCTTATGTTAATTGGTAGAAAAAAACTTAAAACTTAGATATTTGAAGTTTGCATAATTACACAATTTCTGATATTTTTTTACTCTTGCCCCTCTTACATGCAAATCCTCTGAAAAACGAAATATCTAAATCAGCACAGTTTACCACCTTCATCATTGTGACTTTACCATTCATTCTCTCCAACTATTCCCATTCTAAGTATGTGGAAGCTGATGTTTAAACAAGGTAGGTAGATGGTTTCCCTATGACTGAGATCACAGAACTAATAAGGAACAGAACTGAAATTTAATCCTAAACTGAGACCAGAGCCTTCATTTATTTCCACACTGCCTCTCAATAAGGTGGTTAAAGTAATGAAACCTGAGGACTGCCACTCTCCAACTCCAAGACACACTGTAAAGCTTCCATCTTCAAGACAGTGGCGTACTGGTGAAAGGATACATATATAATTAAGACAGTGGGCCATTAGTGGAAAAGAGAGAGATGGAACAGAATAGAACACCCAGACAGAGAGCCACATAACTATAGTTAACTGATCTTTGACAAAGAAGCAAAGGAAATACAATGGAGCAAAAAAGGGAGTCTTTTCAGCAAATGGTGCTGGAACAACTAGGCATATGTCGGCAAAGAAAGAGAAAAAAGAAAAGAAAAGAAAACTTGTCTTTTAAAAGAAAAGAAAGAGAAAGAAAGAAGAAGGAAGGAAGGGAGAAAAAAGAAAGAGAAAAAGAAAGAAAGAAAAGAATCTAGACACAGTCCTTACACCTTTCACAAGAAATTTACACAAAATGGATCACAGGCTAAATTGAAAATTTCCAAACCACTAAACTCCTAGAAGATGACATAGGAGAAAGTCTAGATTACTTTGGGTATGAAGATGACTTTTTAGATACAACACCAAAGGCAAAATTCATGAACAAAGAAGTGATAAATTGGACTTCACTAAAATAAAATAAAATAAAATAAAACAAAACTCTGTTCCAGGAAAGACATTGTTAATGAAGTAAAAAGACAAACTGCAAACTGTGAGAAAACCTTCCAAAAGACATATTGGATAAAGGGTTGTTATTCAAAAATGCAAAGAACTTCTAAATTTCAACAAGAAGAAAATGCACCACCCAATTAAAAAATTGGTCAAAGTCCTTAAGAGATACCTGAAAAAAGAAGATACACAGAAAACAAAGAACCATATGAAGACATTTCACATACTATCATATGAAGAAACGTAAATTATAACAATGAATAATATGTTGTGCATTTTTATATAAATGCAGAGTACGTGCTTCTGAACACTTGCAAGCAGGAATATTTATAAAATGATTCTCAAGTATATTAATTAATTAACTTAGGAATTTTCAATACTTCTCTTGGCTGAGATTCACACCAAACAAGACTGAATACTCTTCCCTTACCATAA
The DNA here is from genome assembly GCF_014824575.4 of Sturnira hondurensis. NCBI lineage: Eukaryota > Metazoa > Chordata > Mammalia > Chiroptera > Phyllostomidae > Sturnira > Sturnira hondurensis. The sequence goes on from NW_028073411.1 coordinate 1,372,709, forward strand.
TGTTCTTTACTGTAACTGAGGTATAGAAAATAGTATAAAAATATCAATACATAAATTATTACATAGTTTTAGAATAAAAAAACAGTCATAACATACTACTACATACCTTTTAGAGTGGCCCAAATCCAGAACCCTGACGAGACCAAATGCTGGTCAGGTTGTGGAGCAACAGAAACTCTCATTCACTGCTGGTGGGAGTGTGCGCAAAATTTGCAGCCACTCTGGAAGACTGTTTGACAATTTGTTACAAAAGTAAACATTTTCTTATTATAGCATGCAGCAATTATGCTTCTTGGTATTTACCCAAAGGATTTGAAAATTTGTATATGTATAAAAACCTCTCCACAGATGTGTATAGCATTCTTATTCATAATTGCCAAAACTTGGAAGCAACTAAGATGCCCCTCAGTAGGTGAACAGATATAGCAACTGTGGTACACCCAGACAATGGACAATAATTCAGCACTAAAAATAAGCAAACTATCAAGCTGTGAGAAAACATGGATAAACTTTAAATGCATACTACTAAGAGAAAGAAGCCAGTCTGAAAAGGCAATATACTCTGTGAGTCCAAGTATTTGACACTCTGAAGAAGTCAAACCTATGGAAGCAGTAAAAATATCAGCAGTAACCAGAGGTAAATGGAGAAAGACAAATAGGTGAAGCAGGATTTTTTCAGTGTGAAACTACTTTGTAAGATACGTAAAGGTGAATACATGTCATTATACATTTATCCAAACTTACAGAATGCAGGACATCAAAAGTAAAGTTGAATATGAACTATGGACTTGGGGTAGTTATGTGTCAATGCAGGTTCACCAGTTGTAACAAATATGCTTCTCTGATGAGAAATATTGATATTGGAAGAGGCCATGCATGCGTGTGAGGATAGGGAACATATGAGAACTGTCTGTACTTTCTTCTCAATTTTAGTAAATGTGTATGAGCTCTAAAAATTATGCCTATAAAAGAGAAGAGTAAAGCATCATAGAAATGGGAATCAAACCCAAATGAAATGTTATAGCATGCCAGTTAGAGTGTCAATTATCAAAAAAGACAAGAGGTACATTTTGGTGACGATGTGGAGAAAAGGGAAGCATTTTCGTCAGAATTGTCCATTGATGTAGCCACTATGGAAAATATTACAGAGTTTCCCCCCAACATTAAAAATAAAACTTTAGGTAAAAAGAAGCCCTGGCTAGCATAGCTCAGTGGATTGAGCACAGGCCTGCGAACCAGAGGATCGTAGTTCGATTCCCAGTCAGGGCACATGCCTGGGTTGCAGGCCAGTTCCCTGCAGGCCAACTCCCAGCAGGGGATGCACAAAAGGCAACCATACATTGATGTTTCTCTCCCTCTCCTTCCCCTCTAAAGATAAATAAATAAAATCTTTAAAAAAATAATAAAATAAAATAAAACTTTAGTTTTACAATCCAGAAATTCCACCTCTAGTATATATACCTGAAGGAAAAAAGTCAATCTCTCATGAGATGGCTACAACCTCACATTCATTACTGTATTATATGCAACAGCCAAGACCTGAATGCAGCCTAAATGTCCATGAATAGATGATTGGATAAAGCTGTGTGTGTATACACACACACACACATACATGAGTTGTATTCAGTCATAAAAAGAGGAAATTCTGTTGGTTATGACAAACATGAATAAGCCTTGTGGACACTATGCTAAATGAAATAAGTCACCCAGAGAAAGTCGAATAGCATAGGATCTCACCTAAATGTTGAGGAAACCAGACCTATAAAAGTAGAGAGCAATCTGGTGGCTGTCAGAATCAGGGGGATGAGGCTTTGAGAAAATGGGTGAATGTGCTCAAAGGTACTTCATAAGCTTTCATGTATATATACATTACATTCTGGAAATGCAGTATATGCATTATATATGTATATTTAAATATGTGCATATAATTTCTTACAAAAATACTGCAGTTGAACAAAAGGTCGTTGGGAGAAAGGAGCTTCAAAAAAGAAAAAAGCCCTAAATGAGAAACCTTTGGCTTGATTTTGTGTCTCGGGCCCTGTCTGTGCCTTACTCAGTGTAGCAAGAAGCGCCTGTCGGGCCTTGCTTGTTTCCACAGCAGGCGCTTACAACAAAGGGCTTGAACAGCTAATGACCTGGGATCAATAGGCAGGAACTCATTGCACACAATGATTCCCCTGTGCCGGGCTTAAAAACACTGCCCACAGCACACCATCAGAATGCCTGCTTCTGCTGATTTTTTGACCTGGTTTATATAAAATGATTCTTCCCCTAATGATTACTAATGAAAGTTAAACAACTCCCCTAAGAATTATGCATCTAGCCTAATAAACCATCACCGAGGTCCTAGCTGAAATGGTTTCCATACAATCTATTGTTGGAAGGCAATTTTTTTTGCCGTCTCAAATAGTGGCCTGCATTTTAAGACCTAGCATTGTCTTCTTAAATGTGAATTTCCCTGAATTCCCTGTATAGATATTCATGCACTTTCTCACCCTCCGAATCACCTCTGTCATTTAACCCATTTATTTTTTATCTGTCATTGGGTTATTATTCCATACACTATAGAAAATTTGCTTTATAACATATAAGAACCCTGGAGACAAAAAATGAGCATAATAATTAGTTGAATAAGAGGAATTAAAAACCCAAAGTACATTTCACACACAAACATTTGTTTTGTTCCCTATTACTTTTCTACATTTATCAAGTCCTGTTTTCTTAGAAATCCATTCATAAAACCACAGTACATTTTGTTTTTATTATCTCAAATTGCAAGCTAAAACTAAAACTTGCATAGCTGTAAAATATGAATTGTTGAAAAATTTAAGTTAGCATATTTCTACATGACAAAAAATACATATATTTTTCTCTATGGATAGCACACAGTTTAGACAGGTGTTAGTATTAATAACAGCTAGAGATTTGCATATTTTATGAACAATTTTGCATATGTACCATAATACTTAACACTCCAAACAAAAAATTCCACAGATGCATTTCTCATCTAAGGTATGTGTAAAACTTTCTAATGTATTCCAAAAACCCTTCAGCAATAATACTTACTGTAGTAAAACCCAAGCACATTTATTCACAAAACCTGCAATATGGAACCTATGCAATCAGTTAAATCCCTTGCAAGTTAAACTCCACCACAGGATCCGAAAGGTAACTCTTGTAAATGAGAATTAAATAACTTTTAGAAAGTTAAGATATTTAAAACAATAATGGCGTGTGATTTGTAAAAAAACCTATAATGTTTAAAACTTTTTTCTATCTGGTTTTGTGTTGGGGAAGCATGAATATAAAGTCACTTATTTTTTTCCCTTTGTTTATTTTCTGGCCAGCAGCCAGTTAAGGCTGTAACTCAAGCCTGTGGAGATTGGTTGAGTAAGTGGAGACAATGAACCAGGTGCAGTAATTGAAGATGAGGGAGGCTGAAATTACAGAGTTAGTGAGGTGTGATTCTATTGTTTCAGCTGTGGCCTCAGCTCCTACTGAGGGAGGCGGGATATGCAAACACAACATCAATCAGAATACTCTTCCTGTATATATATGCACGTTGGTTTGTATTTCAAATGTCCATCCATATGATATGTATACCTATGAACAGCTATTTAAAGGGACTTGTTCTTTGTTTTCTTTTTGTCAGAGGTGGTGGGTCACATTTGTTTCTTTCTTTCTCTGTCTCACCACATCTGTTTGTGCAGTGATGGGCAGATTTGACAAAATAATTTTAAGAGTTTCTAATAAAAGGAAGATCAGGAAAATATTTTCACAGATTTACTCTCTGGGTCACTTAAAAATTCTGTTGGTGAAGCCTTACTTTTTCACTAAATTATCAGCTACTGTGCTTGTGCATAATTTAAAAATCATCTCAAGATAATGTGATTGATTGAGGATGACATATTTTTTTTCTCTTAATTTACAGCATGTCTCAAAAAGTAGTAGATTACATGACCCTTACAAGCAAATGGTTGATGTTGACATGGTCTCAATGCTCTGAAGAAATAGAGGCTGTTATTTCTGGTTTACAATCTTCTTTTCTTTGTATTTCAGAAGATGTAAAATTTCTGACACTGATCAAGCAACCTCATACATTTCCCTGGGCAAATGGTATGGTTTGTCATCCATCCTTCCATATCTTTTAAACTAAGGCATTCTTCATATGTTTTACAGGATAATTTTACATTTTCCTACATAAACCAATAAAAAAGTCCAAAGAACAAGTGACCTTGAAATTCCAAATAAATTGAAGAATAATTATGTTGTATGTGTTATATAGTGAAGGTGTTAAATCTTTGTTAAACAACTTTGAGCAATTATCAGACCTGCCACATTCTCTGGAACCTTCCATTCCAGAAGGTTCCTCATCACTGTTGTAATTTAAGCTGGGCTGAACTACTCCATCAACCCAGTGTGTGTCCCCACCAAGAAAGAGCAACTTGTTCTCTCCTGTCCAGATAGACATAAATTAAGTAAAGAATATAAAATAGCTCACAGCATTGCAGTGAAGCCTAGAGAATCAGGCTTGGAAAAAGTCTATGAGGCCAGAAAAAAATGAGTCATTTACACTTCCTTAAAAGCAATGTTGCCAACTTCGAACAAGCTAATGCAATTTCCTGAGTACAAGATTCTGTCACTAAGAGCTTTGCCAATGAGGCCTATTGTACTCCAAATAATTGCCCATCACTCTCTGCCGCTCATCAAAACAGTCAAGGCATGTTCTCCTATTCTTTATATTAAAATTAACATTTTAAATGGGAAACTCCCTGGAAGAGACTAAGGTATGTGTGTGTGTATTTATTGTGTGTATATGTATGTATATATATATATATATATATATATGCACATTATAAATTTTTTAAATATTTTACTTATTTATTTTTAGACAGAGGGGGATGGGGGAGAAAGAGAAGGAGAGAAACATCAATATGTGGTGGCTTCTCATGTGCTCCTACTGGGGACCTGGACTGCAACCCAGTCATGTTCCCTGACTGGTAATTGAACTGACTACCCTTTGGTTCGCAGGCCGGCTCTCAATCCACTGAGCCATGCCAGCCAGGTATATATATATTTTTAATTCAAATGCAAGGGATTCCAGGAAAATAAGATTTGGTTGCGTTCTGAGTGACCACAAACTTGCCAAATGCCTGATGCATATATTAAACCTTTCTAAAATATCACCAACTTATTTCATTTGACATTTCAACAAACCACTTTGTAACTTGTAAAACTGGTGGTTTTAGTGTTCTAAAAACTTGCAGAGGCCTGAAATGTAAATATGTCAACATATACATTTCATACCTATATTTTACAGTTTAGCAAAGTTAAGGAGTTAAGTAAAAGAGGAAAAAAGAGGGCATCCTGCAATGCTAAATAGGGTCCGCAGGGACTCATCCGCCTTTCTCAAAGCCACAGTGATCCACCTGCTTTCCAAACATCAGCCTTCCTCACTTTTCTACTAGGGTCATTCAAGCCTTTTTTCTCTTTCCCAAGCCCACAGTAAGAATTCTGGCTAAGAATGGTCTTTCAAACCTTAGAAACACAATAAGTTAAAGGATTGTCATTTTTCACTGCAGAGGCAATCATCAGATTTTTGCTTGATGTATCTGAGTTTCCAAACAAATATTTAGTATCATATTTGATCAATATTAATCCAGTTAACCTTTACCATATCCTGTCATATATCTATCTTGCCTCAAGGACATTAAATCTATTAACGAACAGAATCCATCTTTGCGGGCCAAGGCAATGTAATTTTTATTCGGCCCTTGCCTCCAGTTTATTTGTGAAGTTATTGGGCTTCTGCCATTCCCAAGCGCCTGACTGCCCAATTCTACATAGTAAATGTGTATCACTACTTTAGTCCACATGAGCAGCTGAAGTCCAGATTCTCAAAGCCGCCAGTGAGGAGCAGCTTTTCCTCTTACCCTCCATCACTAATATATTTCTTCTACTTGTAATGAAGATGGTGTCCCCTGGGCTGTCCTGTAGATAGCTGCATTAGAGAAATAAATTCTCATCGTGGGTTTTAAGAGTAAGAAAAATGCAGCCTTATTCTAAAATCTTCCTCTCTTTGAGCCTCATATTTTCTACCTGAATCTTATGCCAAAAAAGTTCTGGCATCATTGCCTCGTTTATCACAATCTATACTTAAATCAACCTTCAGTAAACCATCCCAGGTAAATATTTGTGCTGTATCCTTGAAAACTGTTATATTTGGAGACATTTACTGTATGCCCATAAGTATTTTGTTAGCCATCCTCATAACCACTGCTAGTAGATAGAGGATGCCTGGCTAATATCTATCTATTAGCCCACTACATTAGCTGGCTCGTGTAATTTTTTAAGTATAGATTTCTTATTCTCAGAATAAAGGTGGTACTCTGTAACTTGGCTGATGATAGAATCTAGGCCTTATTTTTAACACAGAGGCAATGAGGATTGCAGGTAAATATCTTGCAACCAAGAAAAATCCTCAAAAACACTTACCCTTCGTGAGTTCTTTGCATAATCTCAGGAAAACACTAGCTGCTTTCTTCAGGAAAGAAGAAACAAACTTTTCACAGTAGAAGATTAAGGAGAATCTGTGGGTTCAAGCAACTCACACTCGTTTATCTAGGTTCTCCCAGCCTGGGTCACACCCTCCCAGACTTTTCCTACCCTTTGTCATAGTGACCTATCAAGACTGTACATAGAATGTATTTTGAGGTGTTGTCATCATTGTTCAAGGTCTTAAGTCTGAATTACTATATAACTTTAGGGTATCTGAGTTTCCTTGAAGGCTGCTGTAGAAGCCCATTGGCTTCCACAGTTTGCCCTAAGCTAACATTTGCATTTTCCCAGTATAAATATAAAAGCCAGGCAATTTAAAAAGTGTTGTAATTATTATTACCCTCATACTGTTGAAGCAGCAAAGTCAAAGCATATATGGTGCTTTATGATCCACTGTTCCTCAGACAATCAATCACAGCTGGGAACCTTAGCTTTTATGATGAACTATGCACAGGAGAAATAGGAAATCTTATTATAACCAGTTTTTCTAGTTATCAGGCTGATGAGTAATCTAGGTCCTAAATTCCATCCTGAACATCTGCTTAGGACCCCTCTTGGTAGCCACTGTGAGATTCGGGTTCATTAGAAAGCAGAATCTGAGGGAAATTTTGAGGCAACATAATCCCAAGATGGGGGTTGAAGTACAAGTGCAGAAATCAGCAAGAGCCAATAAAGTTCATTGTCAATCCAAATGACAACTAATTGTGGTGAGTTGCTTGATATTTATGGACTATTCACAAAGAGCAATAAACACTGTTTCGGGACTAACCCCCTGAAAGAAATTATTCACATCATCCTATCCCATTGATATGGGAAAGGGACAATGACAAATGGCAGGGTATTTTTAAAAAGATTTTATTTACTTATTTTTAGAGAGAAAAGAAGGGAGGGAGAAAGAGAGGGAAAGAAACACCAATGTGTGTGAGATACACTGATCAGTTGCCTACTGCACACCCCAAACTAAGGAACTGATCTGCAATGCAGGCATGTGCTCTGACCAGGAATCAAATTGGTGACATTTTGGTTCACAGGCTAGCGATCAATCCACTGTGCCACACCAGCCAAGGTGATTCATGATTTTTTTATCAACTTAACTATTGTATTTTCTCGTTGAACATAAAGACTTTCTTTAAACATCTGATAAGGATTCTTCCTGACCATAAAAAGAAAAATAGAACAAAACAAAAAATAAGAACACTACAAAATGTGCCTAAAGAGTGATAAAAATAGCCCTGGCTGGTGTGGCTCAGTGGATTGAGCATGGACCTGCGAACCACATGATCGCGGTTTGATTCCCAGTCAGGGCATGTGCCTGGGTTGCAGGCCAGTTCCCAGCAGGGGACTCACGAGAGGCAACCATACATTGATATTTCTCTCCCTTTCTCCTTTCCTTCCCCCCCAAAGATAAATAAATAAGTCTTTTAAAAAAGAGTGATAAAAATAAACACATTTTGCAAGCATAAAAAACATCACCCAACATGTCTTGCTCCTCATAGCTTCTTTTGCAGCAATAACCCTAGGGCTGTTCTGTGTCTCCTGCAATCAACATAAATAAAATACCAAAATATCAACTTTTTAAATTATTTCTGAGTCCTTGGAGTACTCAATCCCCAACAACCCAAGTTTTTTAAATCACCCACCAAATCTCCTAACAGATACTCAAAACTTTACAAGTAAACCTCTCTTAGTCAGGGTTTGCCAGAGAAATTTAACCAAAAGGGTAGATTGGATATATATGTGGTTATGGGTATACACACACATACACACACTGAGTTTGTCCAGAAAAGGTCTGGCCACAGTTGAAAGTTAATATCATGAGAATGGTTTGGGTGACATCAATGTAGCCTGGCGGCTAAGGAGAGTGGATTGGAATGTACATGCGAGAACAATGATGACTTCACTGTACTAGTCAGTGGGGGTGGTAGATGTCATTAGGTGAGCATGTGTACTGTGTTGCCATAGCATTTGAAATGATTGGGTGAGTACAGCAACAGATTTGCACCAAATTTTGTGTTAAGCTTGAACATTCCTCTGTGGAAACCATTTGGATGATTCAGAAGGCTGCAGCTATGGACAAGTGGTGATCGGCAGCTTCATCATAACAATGCACCCACTTATGCATCATGTCTCTTGAACGGTTTTTTGGCAAAACATTGAATCACCCAGGTGACTCAGCCTCACTACAGCCCACATTTGGTGCATTGTAACTTTTGCTTTTTTTTCCCAAAACTAAAACCACCTTTGAAAGGAAAGTGATTTCAGACTGTCAATGAGATTCAGGAAAATATGACTGGATAGCTGATGGTGACTGGGAGAACTGCACGAGGTGCCTACTTTGAAGGGGCCTGAGGTGTCATTGCTCTGTGTACAATGTTTCTTGTACCTTGTATCTTCTTCAGTCAATTTCTCCATTTTTCATCTTATATGGTTATATAGTTGGACACCTTCTGGGTAGACTATATATATGTAGCTCTTTAGTGGATTGGATGATATTATGTTGGAGAGAGTTACCTTGCCTGACAGACACACCTACACGTGGGGGACCACTATTGACATCTTTTAGCTCCGTTAATTGACACATAAAACTAACCATTACAACTTCTGGACAACTTTTATTGAAAAGATATAACATTTTTCATTGTTCTCAGTATCCGTTGCTACTAGAACTTATTAAATCTAACGTGGACCACAAATGTGCTCCCTATGCTATATGCCTGGTGGGCATAACCCTTCCGAATTGCATATGGTTGGGCACTAACTGATTCCTATGGGGAACTCAACAGCGCACCTCCAGGGCAGAAAGTGTCAAGGGCACGAGGTAGGTATTATCAGGCGTGCTTATATAAATCTTTCCGGAGCCCATACAAACATGTTACCGCAGTACTAGGGATAGGGAGCCAAATGGTGATGTAAGGTGTAAAATTTTTCTGATAAAATGAGCAAACAAAACAGGGTAATACTTCATTTGTCGTGTAATGTGAAATGTGCTTTCGAAGCCTATGGACATTTACACTTCTGAAACATAGAAAACTATATTAAGATTATGGGGATCAGTTAAAATGATTGCACACTGAACATTTGAAATTATAACTATTAAATTTTAAATATTTTGTAAACAGGTTAAAGATACACGTTAAAATACTTTTTATACTTCCACTTATGTTTTGGGAATTAGATGATAAATTTAGGTAAATTTACCTCTAAAACGGACTGATCTCTTTTTAGGTATTATCTCAATGTACTGAAAGAAAAATGAATCCAAGCTGTAAAAAAATAGTGACTCATTCACTGCAGTGGCCAAGATGCTCCTCAGGAGAAGAGGCGAGGAGTGACGCAACCACTTAGGGCTTCGCAGACGCAGAAATGGCCGGAACTGCTCTCCAGTGAGGTTGGTTGCTAAAATAAACGGTGAAGGTTTGTGAAGCCCTTTTGTCCTCTGAGCTCCGCGTACTTCACATTTTCCTTCCATATGTTTCTCTTGAGATCTGCCTTAATATTTAAGCAAAATAACTGTACAGACTTATTTTTGTTTTTTAGAAAAATGACACTCTTTTAACCAGGGCCCCTATGCCTCGCTGGCCACTACAGGATTCTCTTCTTATGACAGTAGAAGCAGAATTCTTTATTTTTCCTCCTTTAATAAATATAATGTGTTCTCCTTTAATTTCACTATTTATATTTTGTAAAATGTTACAAGACCAGGCATATAGCAGTTTTGAGTGTGCATTTCTACTTATCACAGTAATATGCTTTTCATTAATTTCAGGAGACAAGTTTTCTTCAGTTTATACCATATAATTGCAGTAAAAATCACATTTAATAATCTCAGGTTTAAGTCAGATGTTTTGCTATCTCTATTCTTTCACTCATGTATTCCTTTATTCACTCAGTAAATATTTATTGAAAATTTCTGTGCCGGGCACCATGCCAGGTACTTGAAAACAGTCATAAATATAATACACTCAACCCCTGTTCTCATGAGGTTTATAATTTAATGCCATTATGATTAAGAATCTCACAGCAAATATGAAAAAGACTTTCAGCATTGTGCTGACCTTTAGAAGATATTGAAAGACAGTTTCAATATTGTCTGGAAGTACTTAGACATTTTCTATTTTTGGTTTCAGAGGAAGACCCCCCACTAAGGAAAGCAGGTGTTCTGTAGCTGAAAACAGTGATTTAGTAACGAACACTCTGAAACGATGTTTTCCCACCATTAGCACTTTGGTTTTTTCACTTGGTAAATACTGAAAAGGCATGAGTATATATATGCAGTTGGAAGGGTCTTGACTTTGAAAGATCTCTAAGAAAATGGACCTTGAACTTTCCAAGAATATATGTGCCAGGACGTTTTCCATAGTTGTCTCATGGGAGCTTTGGCCATGAATTAAAGTAACAAAATGCAGGGGAATGCCAAACGGTCTTGAGGACCCAGGAGCTGAGTTATCAATATCAGGATAGTTGAGGTGTCACTGTGACTCACATTTAGACTGGGTGGTGCATGGTGGCAGAGAAGAATGTGCAGGAAAGCTAATCTTAGCCAAAGATTTTGGCTAAGTGAAATCTTAGCCAAAATCTGTCTCCCAGTGGATCCACTTGGTCAATGGACAACAGTATGATGATTTCCTACATCTCTGAATGTGTATTTGAATGGAAAGATTTATGAGTTGGCAAAAACAATTGTATTAATTCCTTGGCCTTGGATGTAAATGGTATTATAGTAGGAACGACACTGGAATTGTCCTCTCCTACTCTCAGCCACAGTAGAAAATAAAAATTGATAGTGTGTCTCATGAAAAGTGAACTCCAGTCCATCCTATGTGGAGATGCTCAAATCTACCCTCCACTCTCATCCCTCCAGGCGCTGGGAGTGTTTGGATGCTAATAGATGACTTACAGATTAATCTTGTGGGAACTGTTCTCAGCCAAAGGGATTCTCCTTTGTCAAGTTTAAGCACAATGGCTGTTCAATGAGTCTGGTGCCTTTTCTCCACTCTGGGCAATTCTGAAGGGCCATGCTTCTCCGGGAATCAGGTGAGGCTTGTGCTATAACTGACTCCCAATTAGCCTCCCATTTATTCAGTCTGCTTGCCTCCTCTCTCTCACAATGTACTGCAGTACCCTCTAGAGGAATCTTCTGTCTCCCATATCAAATTCCCTTCCTCATCTTCTTCTATGACTCCATTTTCAGATATGCTCGGCAAGGCGACTTTGTCCTACATATTCACCATCCTTGGTGTCCTTTTATTATATTTCTCTCTGTGCTTCTGGAAGGGTAATTTCAAGTTGCCTTTGAGTTCCAAATTATCTATTTTACTACATCTGCCCTGTTATGAGCCCTATCAAAGGAATCCTTAATTTTAAACATTATAGTTTTTTCTGTTTTATAATATTCATTTTATTCTTTTATATTAACAAATTACATTGTCTTTTGAAATTACATTTCCACCATTTATTTCTTTATTATCTTTTTTATTTTACTTACATTTTAATGCTCATTTTAAAGTCCTTTCTGCTAACTTCAACATTGGAATTTTTAGGATACCTACTTCATTTTTTAAATTTTTGTTCAATTATCATTTATCTTTTAATATCTGTTTCTATGCCTTACAATATATGAATGTATTCTTGTACAGATGGTTTGGTTAAGAGGACTTTATTCCTAAGCACAGTAACACAGAGGTCTCACTCCCTTTCAGGTGAAATGCTTCCTAGAGTTTCTTTTCCCCCCAGAATATTGATTGAGATCATGTCAGATATCTGCATTGTCTGCTCTGAAAGTTCTGCTTTTTTGAGATGTTTGTGTCTTACCTCAAATAAGTTAAAACTCTGTTAAAGGTCCTAAGGGAGAGACCTCCCTCTAGCATTGTTTGTCTCTCAAGCCCCACAACATTAATAAAAGATTTTACTGTACCTTTTCTTCTCAGTGCTATAGTCTCCTGAGTTATCTGAGCAATCAACAAATATCCAAGGTAGGCAAAATGGCAGAAATTTAGAAAATATCCTAAAAACAAACAAATAAAAAACAAACACTCCTCATGTCCCCTTACTTCAAAAAATGCTAATTCTTTATTTTTTTTAGCAGAGCCTTTATTTCTGCTTATAACAAACTCATATTAGGCCCAGAGTTTAAGACTTGGCAAATAGCCAGTAAAGAAACAAATCTTAAACCAAGATAGATCAGGTTCTTCTTTAACTGGCATTTAACCTACCCTCTTGGCTTCTGAAGATTTTCAATGTCTTTACATATATAATTTTTAAACGTGTCCCTTTATTGGTAGTTACTTAGCAGACCTGGTGGTGTGTTGCTATGCACTGTGATCTACCAGGAAATGGATTCTACCAGTTGTGGTACCTATTATTTTGATTTTAACTTTTGTTACTTGCACATGTTTATAGGGTCTAAGTACAGATGGACATCTTCAGGTTCGGGTAGCTTTGTCAGAAGTCCATGAGTTGTGTGTGTCTATAGATGTAGAGCTATCTATATGCAGCATCTTCAACAACACTGACCTCTTAATAAAGGTAGACATTACAGTAAAACATAAAAGACTCAAAGTCCAATTCAGCATTAATAACTTTGCATAGTCCACAGGTAGCTTGACATAAAATAAGCAAGCATAAACTGTAGGGGACTGGTTTGTCTTGGCCTGGCAAATGCGACTCAGCTCTGTATGGAAAACCTACAGATGCGAAGTGGTGGGCAGGAGCCAGATCTTTGAACTGAATTTTCCTGTGGGAATCAGGCCTAGGAAATGCATACAGACTGTTACGGCTTGCTCTTGCTAAAACTCCACCACCCTGGTCTAAAGCAACAAATGTATATTGTTTATCCCCAAAGTAATTTCCAAAGCCTGTGTGAGCTCTCCCAAGGACAGAGCTAATCAGCTCATTGCCATGCCCCCTGCATGTTATTTTTATTTCCTTGATTGTACCTAGAATGTAAACAATAATGTTCTATGTGATAGATAATAAATCTTTCTATGATGTAAGACCCAAGGAAGACAATAAAAGCCTGTCTAGGCAAGGGTCGGGGCATTCCCCTCTTGAGGGAGTGGCCGAGGCACCCATAGGCACTCTCCTCTTGAGAGAGTAGTCATGCCTGTTCCCTTTTTCCACACAGGATTGTTGTCGCCTGTGCATCGATTCTCGTCTTCAGCCACAACAGGTGGACTCTGCTGACCAGGGTCCACCACAATAAACTATCTAATTAGACTGGTTGATACAATTATTTTATCTTACATATTTCACATAAGGTAAGCTGCACTTTAATGAACAAAAGAGAAATTAATGAAGGGACTTACTTTATGATAAAATTAATGTAATATGCCTAAAACTGTATCTTAAGGAATGCTAATCTTGGAAGGCTAAGAATTTTTAAAATAGAAGTCTTTTATACTTTGATAAAATATATGTGAACCACAGAAGCACAAAACTAACACAGGGTTAAAGTGAGAAGTGAAAATATACAAAAAATGTAAGTTGAAATAAAATTTAATAAGTTAGAGAGTGAAAAATTGTAGAAAACTTGGGTAATAGAAAAACTAATTATTTTATGACAGTATTGGAAGAAACAATAATTTAAATATCTGATGGAGGAAAATTAAAATTGGAAGAATTATGCAATGTTAGTAAAGAAGTGGAAATATAAACATGTAAAGAGATTAAAACAAGATTCAAGAAATACATTTGCAAATTAATTGCAATACTGTTAAAAATGTGATGATTCTATATACTTCTCAGAAGACTTGTGGTATCAAAATATAACTGAATAGAATTACACATCTTAACAAAACATTTGCTCAGATATGAATACTTAAATTTAATAAAGTAAGAAAAGTATTACATCTATGGGATTCCAAGCTATGTCTGCTATTATAGACTATAGAAAGAGACTAAACACCTCCTCCAAATATTGTATGACTCTCAATTTCAAAAGCTGTTAAGCAAATTAATGATAAATACCACACTCAATTATATCAATACTTGCTAAAAATGAGTTATGAAGAAATTTTACACATATTATCAGCAATTTTTGAAGAGTTTCAAATGAGGGAATGACCTTTACATAATAACATATTTGCCAATAGTTCCAATAAGCAATAAATGAAAAATTAAAGAATATGGAACACTGTTTTCATAAAGCATTTATGATGTCTTAACTACCAAAAATTTTCAGCATTTTACATCTTTTAGGCAAAACATTTTTATATTTACATTACATGCAAAAATATAAACATGCATTTGAAAAAAGATTATCTTTATTTAAAAAGGGTTTTATATGGTGTAACATTTAGATATTAAAAATTCAAAATGAACCATGGCTGGTGTAGCTCAGTGGATTGAGCGCGGGCCTGCGAACCACATGATTGCGGTTCGGTTCCCAGTCAGGGCACATGCCTGGGTTGCAGGCCAGTTCCCAGCAGGGGACTCACAAGAAGCAACCATACATTGATATTTCCCTCCTTCCTTTCCTCTCTAAAAATAAATAAATAAAATCTTTAAAAAAAATTCAACATGAAATGCCTGAAATTTATAAGAGATTTGAAAATTAGGAATACCTAATTAAAATAAAATTGGAAAAATGAACGCACTTGGAATAAATGTAACAGAAAGTACCAGGATCTATGTGAATAAAACTACATTTTATTGAAAGATAAAAAACTTTATGAAATACAATAAAATAATATCTGAGTTGGTGTATAGACAACTATATTCTGAAGATAACCTAAAGTAATAAAAATGTCACTTCTTAAATTGACTGTTAATGTAATAAGGTTCCAATCATATGCTATTTGCTTTTATAACTAGTAAATTTAGTTTAAGTTCCTATAAAAAAAGATGGCTGAAAATTACCAGAAAAATTACAAATAATTATGAGTTCTTTTTCTTCTCTAATATTAAAACTTATTTAGAGAATGGTAAAATTCAATATCCTGAGAAATTTTTAATGCCAAATTTATTTGATGAAAGTTAGGAAAACTTAACAGAACATTCATTCAGAGATGAACCTTATGGTAAAACAACACTATATCCAGGCCATTTTATATCTAAATTTAACAAGTCTTCTTATGCGATATAAATTCTATGCTATTTCTGCTATTGTGGGTCGAAGAAACAGATGAAAACTCCTCCTTCAAATATTGTCTAAATCTGAATTCCAAAAGTGGTTACACAAATTAACATAAAAACACAATATTCTAATGCAGATAACTGTACTTGAACAATAAAATAATTTTAAAATAAAATAAATAAATATATTATATATTAAAAATCTATTAATAGTGGATAGAATGAATTTGATGAGAAAACCTGACATAAATTATTGGCTAATTTTTGAGAAATTTAATATGATAGTTTTTAAAACATTTTAGTGACAGTTTAACATTATGTAGGAAGCAAAATGAGAAAGCAAGAACAGGCAACAATAGAGAAGTGTTCAATTGATCTCTTACGGAAATCCTGCTCTTCCTCTCTCAGACTGAGCTCCAGATGTGTGTAGAAGAAGAGATAAAACATACAGAGATGAGAAGTTTCTGCATCTCCTCCCCTTTCAGAACCGTTGGAGGTTGCATGTCTCATGGATTTCCCCAGGCCACCATAAAATGTCGTGAGTCTTCTAGACTTAATGGTGTTCACCGGTCCAGATCATCAAGAGGGCGTGTCACAAATCTTCACTTTTACCAAAAATCCAGCACAGTGGGAAAAGCACCAAAATGTTTTTCTGGTCCCCACTGCCTGCCCCCCTCCTCTTATTTTAGAAAGATCAAAAACCCAGGTGATATAGAGCCAAAGGACTTGTGGCCACGTGGATAAAAAGAGTGCATGGATTTGTGTGGAAATAAGAGATTTGTACTGATTCTGAGGACAAAATTTTACTTATCAATTAGTGTTGGATTCTGAGTAAACTCACAGCTACTTACACTTCAGGGTCCCTCCAGACAACTGAACATTTGCTGTGGTCTGGATTTGTGCCAACCCAGAATCCACATACTGGGAACCTAGTGTCCCAGGTGATGTTGTCTGGAGGTTGGACATTTGGAGGTGATTAGATCATAAAAGGGAAGCCCTCCTAAATACAATTAGTTATCTCATAAACCAGACCCCACAGAATACCCTAACCTCTTCCACCACGTGAAGACACAAGGAGAAGTCAATAACCTGGAAGAGGGTCCCCACCAGGACCCATCTGTGCTGGCTCCCGGTCTAGAAGCTCCAAGTCTCCAAACTGTGAGAAATAAATTTCTGTTGTTTACCAGCCACCCAGGTCTGGCATTTTGTTAGATAGCCAGACGATGTCTAAATGAATGAAGACATCTTTCTAAATAAATATTAAGTTTGTTATATAAAAATTCAGAAGGTCACATGTTGGTACATTTGATTTTATATTTATAGATATAATTTATAAAACTTGCAAAACTATCACAGGCTGGTGTGGCACTCAGTAGGTTGAGGGCCAGCCTGCAAACCAAAGGGGTTGCCAGTTCTATTCTCAATCAGGGTACACCCCTTGGTTGCGGGCATGGTTCCTAGCAGGGTACATGCCAGGGGCAACCACACGTTGATGTTTCTCTCCTTCCCTTCCCCTCTCTCTAAAAGAAAATAAATAAAATCTTTAAAGCAACAAAAATCATGGTTACTTTTGATGCCTTTTTCAAAAAAATAGCAAAACTAGAAAGAAATCATGAACACGTGTTGCTCCTAAGAACCCTGAAACACCAATCCAAAAGAACCTATGCACTACGATGTTTATAGCAGCACAATTTACAATAGCCAAGAATTGGAAGCAACCTAGATGCCCATTGGGAAATGAATGGATCAAAAAACTATGGTACATTTACACAATGGAATTCTATGCTGCAGAAAGGAAGAAGGAGCTCCTACCCTTTGCAACATCATGGATGGAACTGGAAAACATTATGCTGAGTGAAATAAGCCAGGCAGTGAAAGACAAATACCATATGATCTCACCTTTAACAGGAATCTAAACAACAAAACAAACAAGCAAGCAAAATATGACCAAAGACACTGAAATACAGAACAGGCTGACAGGGACCAGAAGGCAGAGTGGAGGGAATCACAGGGGGAAAGGGGGAGGATTCACATGAACAGGACACATGGACAATAACTAAGGTGGGGGGTGGAAATGGGAGGGAGGTGGGGAGCACTGGGGTTGGGCAGGGCTGGGAATATAAGACAGAAAACTGTACTTGAACAAGAATTAAATAAAAAAATAGCAAAACTAGAAAGAAATCATGAACACGTGTTGCTTCTGTCAACCTATTTTTCTCTAGCTGGTATCCTTCTTTATCTTTCACAAGGTCCTGCCTTATCTACAATGTGGTATTTATTCATTCATTCATATTTAACACTTGTTCAAAAATCCTTTTTGTTTAGGAAAATCCTGGCCAGACTTTGTACTAGGTATCACATCCATTGATCAGTTTCCTATGTGAATAAGGCATAGCTACTTTCATAAATAATGGTCATGATCACAGGTTAGAAAATTAAACACTATTAGTGACAGTGAAACAGATCCATGAGGGAACAATAAAATAATGCTCCACAGACAAAGTTCAGTATCTTTGGAGATTATGCTTTTGAGCACAAAGAGGATATTCTCTGAGTTTACATAAGGCTAAATTTTTAGTTTCAATAATGTGGATGATACATACATGTGTGTATATATTTTAACTGAGCTATATAAGATGGTGATGTATGTCCAGAAGCACTTGTTTATGTATACGGAGGGAAGGGCTATATATTTTCAACTCACTATTAGTCTCCCACTTGATGTGCCTGTGCAACTAGGGTAACAGAATATTTTTTAATGTTACAAAACAAGCACCTGTGTACTCAGTACGATAGCTAGCCTTCTTAACCCCTGCCCTCCAGAACTAAAAGGCATATGCAGGTTAGTAAAATGTACATATTTCCCACTGCATTCCAGACACTAATGTTTTTGACATGTTCATGGGAGAACTTCCTACATACAAAGAGATCTTAGAGTAACTACATATGATTTAAAAGTATGTGTATGTATACAAAAACCTTTGTTATTTTATTTGACCAAGTACTGGTATTTCTATTTGTTATTGTAAGCCTTAGGAATTTTCATTGAATAAAGCAAATAGGAAAAGGAACCATACTAAAAACAGTTACTTTGATATTTGACTTTAAATATCCAGATATCATCTAAAATTGTATCAATATAGAGCAATAAATATGCATATATGCATATATCTCCAAATATAATATTTATACACATATATAAAACTTACACATATGAGGTCTGTCCAGAAGGTATCCAGACATGTAATATTAAAGATAGAGACATTTATTGAAGGAGATGCAAGATGCAAGAAACATTGCACATAGGAGGAAAATGACCCTTCTGTCCCCTTCAAAGTAGGAACCTTGGGACCTCGGGACCTCGGGACCTCACACAGTTCACCCAATCATCATCAGCTGCCCTGTTATATTTTTCTGAATCTCAGTGACAGTCTGAAATCTTTTCCCTTTTAAAGGTGGTTTAGGTTTGGGGGAAAAAAAGCAAGAAGTTGCAGGGCACCAAATCTGGGCCGCAGTGAGGCTGAGTCACCTGGGTGATTCAATGTTTTGCCAAAAAACCCTTCAAGAGACATGATGCGTAAGTGGGTGCATTGTTATGATGAAGCTGCCGATCACCACTTGCCCATAGCTGCAGCCTTCTGAATCATCCAAATGGTTTCCACAGAGGAATGTTCAAACTTAATGGAAAATTTGATGCAGATTTGTTGTTCTGCTCGCTTAGTCATTTTGAATGTAACAGCCATCCAGTACAAATGCTCACTCAAAGGTGTCTACCACCCTCACTGACTAGTACAGCGAAGTCGTCATTGTTCACACATGTGCATCCCAGTCCAGTCTCCCAGGCTGCCAGGTTATAGTGATGTTGCATCAACTGTTCTCAGTATATTAGCAGTGGCTGGACTTTTTCCAGAAAGATCTTACAATCTGTTTCCATTCAAAAAAATCTATAAATTCAAGGCTTAATATTGTGTAAATGAATCATTGCCTTATTTTATCAGTCTATACAATTGCTCTTTAGTAAACCTACTTGGTTCCAGAGAAGTTTCAAAAAGTTTTTCTAGTTCATTGAAACACCAGATATTTTTGTCTGTATGTAGAGGGGCCCCCATTTTCTTTGAAGTCTAGAGAAAAGCTGATGGTGCTTAAGGAAAACCCAGGTCCACTTTGCCATTGTTTTCGATAGATAGGCAACTATAAACAAATGTATCCAAGTGGCCTGAAGAGAGATTTCCCTCTACCTTTCACTTGTATTGCTTCATGTAAATGTTGGCAATACTTCAAAGGAGAAATGTGACAGTTTCATATTCAGTAACGGGGAAAATTATTGTCTCCGGCTACTTGGCACTCCCAATTCTGACAATTGTTACCCTTGTGATAACAGATATAGTGAAGAGGAATGTCCCAAAGTTTCAGTATTTGGGAGGCAGAAAGGATGATTGATAAGGCAAAAATTCTAGTGAAGGATTTGACATGAAATGTAAATCCACAGTCAGAGTGGTCCTGTGTCCCTTGGCTCATTACTGAAGGCCCAAATGCTCTATTTCTGTAATGCCGTATCTAGCAGCTGACTCCTGCACTCGGAGACATTATCTTAAACAGAACTTTCCAAAAACCCCAGATCTGGCCTGGTCCTCACCATCTGAATAGTAAATCACGCCAGCTTTGTGTCTTCTCCTTTCAGATCTGACAGGGTAATAAAAAATGAGTCACACTTTGGGAACCACAGAAAGACACATTTTCTTGAGATTCAGGTTTAGTGTTATTTCTGGTAGATTCCAGTGGTCTAATTCATTCAAATGTCCAATAATAAACCAGCAGGGACATTGCCTAGGGTCCTATCATGAAGTTTCTGTCTCTCACACCTCTCGCTTGAATTAAAAGACTCCGTGGGAATGATCTCCTTATACCTTCTTAGTCCTTTAGTAGAACAAAGAAAAATAAGTTTCTTCTTGCAGCCTAAGTATACTGTCACTGTTATCTATTTACTCTATTCTACCTCTTTGTTTAGAACTAGACTATGTTCAATTGACACCAGCAGGTCAGCATGAAAACAAAAGAGGTATATAATCTAACATACAGAAAAGAACACTATGCACTTCCGTGGTCAGTGCATTGCACAAACATGCCTCTGCAACATGTGTTAATGTTTAGAACATATAACTATATAATATAAAAATAAGTACTAAACACAGAATACATCAGAAGTACATATTTTGTGCTCTGAATATGCATCTCCCCGAGTGTTTATTATTGGTTCTTTTTTGAAGGACTCAAAAAATAATACCGAGACCAAGAGGCACTCGTTAAACTATAACATGGCTGACAAAACAAAAGCCCCAAATAAAGAGGTTCTCAAGAACACAAAGAAAGCAAGTGTATTGATGCCTGCATTCAATTACCACACTGTAAAGCATCTATTCCTTCGGAAGAACCTATTATTTTTCAAAATAGTGCAGAGTCTCAGCAGGTGCCATCGTCGTGGGCTGTGCAAACTGTATCTCCGCCAAACTCTGGTAATTATTCATACGACTCAGACTCCGTGTGTATTCGACAGCAGACCCAGCGTTCCCCACATCACTTCAAATTGTTTGTTGGATCTTATTGTTAGGATCATGACATTTATTACTGGGGGCTAAACCCTTCATTACACACTTTGTCAAAGTCTTCAAGCAATACAGTGTTTGAAAAGGAACAGGCAGAACTACTTTCCAACTGGGAGCTCTTACGAGCTAAATAAATAAATAAATAAATGGAAGAGCACAAGAAAAATTTCTAAAATACATTTTACGTTGTCACCAAATAGTGGTAGCTTTTCTTTCACCCTCATGTCAGTCAGATGAGGAACGTACACAATATATCACAATATTCAGTACACTTCCTTTTAACAACACTGTAACTTTGCAAGTCGCTTTCACAAAATGTTGTCCCTCTACAATCAAATAATATCTATTGCTTGTATTGCTATTGTGTTTGCTTATGACTGATGTATGATTTGAAAAAACATATAGTGATGTTGGAATGAGATATTAGTTACCATATAAGGCTCCTGTAATAGCTATTTTATTTCAGTGTGTCTTTTGGTAAATACCATTTTATCACAACACTGATGAAGTTGTAAGAGTAGAAAAAATTATTATAAACACTAGATTGAACTACTATTAGAAATTGCTTTATTTTTATTGAAGTATAGTTGAAATCTTAAAAAATGGAAATTTTTGATTTTTAGGAGGAATTTTAAAGATTTCTTTACATTGGTTAGTTAGGTCCACTGTGTCCTCTAACTTAAAACCTGCATAGCAAACTGCATAGGACTTTGTTCATTATTTTTAAATAATAAATCCAAGTTTATTTTCAATATAACATAATACTTAATGCATATCAAGTGCAATCAAAGGCAAGAAAAGCAACCTACGTGAAAGACAGTGGTTTATGACTTTATCTTACAGGTGACTCTTGATTCCTTGAATTATCCAGTGCTATCAAAAGACACCTTAGCCTGTTCAGTAGCTTGATGTCTTTTTTTTTTCCACTGGGTTTACTAATTATTTTGTTGTGTTCAAAGATTCATTTCTTACTTTGCATACTAACCTTGACACCATAAAACTAAATGCATTCTTCAGCTCTTCATTTTTGATAGAAATTTGCAGGTCTTATTTTTCCTTCCTATGGCAAATCTTCACTACCTACCTTTGTTTGTGACTGTTGTTCTTTCTTGTGCAAAAATGTTCCTTCCTCTGGAGGTCATACTCTCCAAATTTAACTTCTGTAGAGTTTTATCTTGGCCTCTTCCCATCTGTCTCCCTAAATTTTATATGAAACAATTTCTTCGTAAATTGTATGTAATGATTTATTCCCCCAAGGAAAATGGAGAGTATGAAATTCCAAGTGCGCTATACAAGATAAACCTGAGACCAAACTATGATTTGAATCCGTCAGGTTGCCTGGGTGGTATGGGAAGAACTGTGTGTGAACGTGTGAGAGTGGGTGTATGGTAGTGCCCTGTGAACAGGGGTCAATATATTCATATTTTCCTCTTTTTTCAATTTTTTACTGACTAGTCATTTAAAGGCTTGGGTTTCTCTATGACGGGTATGTTTTTCTTTTTCAGGCCTGGTGTTATTTATTTCCACAAGTTCATTGCAAACACTATATAATAGATTAGCATTTTTGAGAACCTGACTTTCACAATTCAGCCATTTCTGCTTCAAAGGTATGCAGATTTAACAAATAGTTTGGGCCCCCTACAGTTTCCAATTATTACAGTTTACATGATTTAAATTAAACTGCAAACCTCAGCCTTCCACAGGGAGAGAGGGAGTATAGGATTTCTTCTTTAGCAGTGTGAGACCAAGGAAGAGTGTATCTTGAGTCCCGCACATCAGAGCTGGAGAAAGTTGCTTCAGTCTCAGGAGAAAAGTCCTGTAATTGAGCCACTATTCCAACAGCAACAATAAGTTTGAGGGTGAGTTGCTCTGTTTCATATCCTGGGTGGACTGTGGACTAGGTGTCAGCAGTGATGATGCAAAGTACCTCTCAGGGCAGAAAATAAAGAAATGCTGAAGAGAAGACTCTCAAGTTGTCTGTCACTGAAAATCTGCTCTTTGTAATAAGAGAGAAATGCATCTGAAATTTTCAGTATCAAATTTCATATTAAAATATATTCCTCATATAAATCAACACCTCCTCCCATGTTTTTTTGTAATCCATGATCAAAAAGCAGAAACCCCCCTCTTGTCCACTAATAGACAAGTTAAATGTTTGAATTATACCGCCTCAACTTTAGAATGATATTAAATATTATACACTGGTACCTGTGCACTCATCATTAATTCGTTTTGAAACTTTTAATGGGTGCCAAAACCAATGAGTATGGAAAGATTAAGCGTCTTTTTATTGTGAGTTGGTGTTGTGACGCATACAATTTCTAGCAAGTGCAATGGATCCCAACAAGCACCAGTGGGGGAACCCCTTTTCTTTCTCCTCAAAATGCAATGTGTAAAGGGTTGACAAGTTTTGAAATGAATGAGTACCAAGTCCCAAATACTGTTGAGTACTGACTATATATCACAACACTGTGTTCTCTGTCCTTATAGTCCTTGCATCCTGTCCACCGACAGTCACATGACATTGTCTGGTCAGAACATGACACCTCTAATGATGTACATTGTCTTTCATCCAGTGACATAGAATCACACAAGTGGCCCGTTATTTCAAGAGAAGAATAAGGTAAAGAAGGTGTGATCAGGAAACCGTACTCCATATGATTCACACAGATTATTTTTATCAGTTTTGAAAAAATAATGAGCTCTGTCTGTGGGCAATCAGCTCTTTCATCATAAATGATGATCACCATTCAGATTCAACTAATACTGGGAATTATACTGGGGCTTCCCCACGTCTGTCCCCTCTTCCTGACCTCTCTCACCACCAGCAAGCACACCGTCAGACGACATTCTTGTTTCCTGTCTATGTTGTTTTCTCACCAAGTTCTGGTATTTTCTGTCGTGAAATGATTTAAGGTGAAGCTGGTGTAGTTTTATTTTTCATCAACAAAATGACTTTTTCTTCATTCTGTTTAACGTTTAAGATCACCCATATTATGCCAAGCAGATTCACTTTCTGAGCAACTCCTTCCCAGGTAAACATGTGGGAATGTCTTCGCTGTCATCCTCACGGATTATCATTTACAAGACTGGGAAGAAAATAAAGTTTGTACTCAGTGATGTAGAATATATGTTCCACACTTTTATAAAAATTCAGCGTGACTGGATCTGAGATTGTTCACAGGAAATGATTCGGCATGATGAGTAGAAAAGAAAGCATCTTCTTCCACATAGGAAAGGAATCTCAGAAAGTTGGGAAAAGATTAAACTGATTAAGAAGTATGTTGGCACCAATTAGTGCCACATTGTGCAGATAAGGTTCTAATCAAAGTCTTTTTAGCCTGAGCAACTATAGGAAAGATCAGAGCAATAACAGGGTACAAAATTAAAGGGATCCCTGGCTGGTGTGGCTCAGTGGATTGAGCACCGATGGTCTGTGAACCAAAGGCTCGCCAGTTCAATTCCCAGTCAGGACACATGCCTGGGTTGTGGGCCAGGTCCCTGGTTGGGGGCACATGAAAGGCACCCACACAGTGACATTTCTCTCCCTCTCATTCTCCCTCCTTTCTTCTCTCTAGAAGTAAATAAATAAAATCTTTAAAAAGAAGAAAACTAAAGAGAAAATTCTGAAGAGAAGAAAGCCCAAGACCAGGAATCTAAAAGTCTGTGTATAAATGCTGGTCAAATCTCTGGCTGGCAATCACACCACGCAAGCATAGTTAAGAATAAATGGACATATCCAAGGTTAGCATTGCCACCTGAGAGTAAGTCCAACCAACTTATTTATTTTGTAATAAGTAAAAAAACAAAAATAACACTGTTCAGAAGAAAATCTAGTCTCCACAAAATAATAATCTCAATTTCCAGTACATGATAAATAAGAGTGAACATAAGAAAAAGAAAGTTACAGTTTCCAAAAGAAAAGACATTCAAGGAGAACAAACTTGGGTAGACCCAGGTTAGAAAATGATCAGAAAAAGATTTTCCACAGTTACTGTCACATTACTCAGTGACATAAAAGGGAGTGTGTATAGTGGATGAGAAGGACATCTGAGTGGTTCAGCTGAGGTAAGAAGTGAAGAAACAGTGTCAAACAGGCCATAAGAGTAAGGAGAAGGTAAAGCCTATGTAGGAACTTGAAGAACTGCACAATGTGGAACAATTAAAAACTATTTTCCCAATATTCAGAGTGTTTGAGATTTAAAATGACTTGAATAGAGAAAATAAAGTAATCATTGGAAAGGAGAGGCTATATGTTTTCTGAAATAACAAATTTAAAATTAAACTGCAAAAAAATATTAATGCAAAGAAAAACCCATAGCCAAGTGTCTACAGATGTGTAGGTTTCAGGGTGAAGTACGCAAAAAGAAGCATGGGAAAAATTGTGTAATTTCCTCTTAGCTTTTCTATCTTGGACCAGGTGGATGGGTTGGCTTGGTGGACTCTTTTATGATTGGTTGGGTAACTGATGTCAAGGATCATAAAAATAGGAAACTATCTCAGGTACCATCTAAGACTTTAAAATTCCTTGGTATGCTTAACTATTTCTTGTCCTGAGTTATCTGAGTTTATTTCATTTTCTGAGTTTTCTGAAATTTTCTCCTACTCCTTGGAAAAAAAATAGAGCCACCATGATTGGCCCTCCAGAAACAAGTGATGGATAAAATCAAAGTTGATTCATAAATAATCCTTAGATGGTGTGTAAATACTGACATACAAAGTGAGACCGCAACAAAAGGCATTCCTCTGACTGAATTTGCAGGGTCTAGATAAATTGTTTCAGCCTCTGTTCCTTCCAAAGCAGAACCTGCTACAAAAACGTGTGTTCATGACTTAATTCCAGAAGCAGATGTGAGGCCAAGGACAGTGAGGAAGGAATGGTAGCCAGTAAACACAAATGCATGTTATTGAGAAAAAATAACTGCTAGTCTTGGCAGTTCCATCTTTCAAATAACCTCACTGATATTTCCATAAACAAGGGGTTATAATATAACTGAAATAAATTTTTAAAATGTACTTAAATTTTAATCTGATTCTATCTATTTCCCCAATATACAGTTCCTCTAGTTAATGTCCACAAGTCATTAGGGAGGGATAGGGTGACAATGTTGACATGTACTTTGTGGCGAGCCCCTTCTGAAGTGTAACAGGCCTCTTCTTGAAACAATTAGTTCTGTATCTGTGAACTGTTTTAAAACTAAAACTGGGTTACATGTGATAGCTTTCTATTGTAGAATTTCTTTTTCTTTTAATTATTCAGGTTCGCTTACCTGCTAACTTAGTCTCTGTCCATCTCACCTTTAGGAATAATATAATTTATTAGCCATATATCCCTGTATAGCAGTGTGCATCTTGATTGCATTTCCAGGTTTTCTGTCCTTGATTGTTAAATGGCCCTGTCTGGTCTCTTCCATTCCTGAAGCCCACAGTCCCCAGCGATGTCCACAGAACCATTGCCCAGTGTCAGCACTCACAAGATGAGGACCACTAGGCTTCTCAGAGCTGCCATGCCCCTCCCAAGGATGTTGCTTTAGTGAAGAGGTGCTCTTTGGACCTCCCTGGAAATAGTTGTAAAGTGCTGAGCGCTCAGACCTTACATGATAAGGTCATTCGAACATTCTCACATTCCTGTGCTGTTTCATCACCTTTTCACTTTCATGCCAACAAAGCTCTGGCATCTGGGACTCCTTTGGTATAGGCCAGCTTCGAGGATGCATTCCCAGAAATTATTAGAAGACTTTAAACATGCATACACACACACGACCATCCGCACGGGATCTTTCTGAAAAACAGCAGAAGGAAAAGGGGGTTGGGATGAGGCAGAGGGGAGAAGAATCATGTAGAAACAATACATAGCTAGCCATCCATGGCTCTCTGACATAAATATCACTCAATCTTGTGAGCTTCTATTACTGAAGGCTCTATGATACATTGTCCCTTGGAGAAGGTCAAGAGAAAGAAAAATAAAGGATTTATTCTCTATTTCCCATGAACTATCAGCGGAAGTTCTTTCCCATAGAGTTTCAATTCCTTACATTTCCTGGTTGCTCCTAGATCATTCCAAAGCGGGGTCCACACCAAATCATGGCTTAGTAGCATCAGGGGCTCCCCAAAGTGGTAAGGGATATGCACATTGAATGGGCATCATGAAGTACGTAAGACATCATTAGTTAGTGCCATTGTAAAGGAAAGCCAGCGCCCCTCAAAGTCCTGAAAGTCTGAGCTCAGATACAATACACAGATAAGAGCCATGAAGGGAGGTGGAGAGATGGTGCACGGGTACATCAGGAAGGACCACCCCCACGTTGCCATCAACATCCTCCAAAAAAACTCAGAGCCAAAAGTGCTTATCTGGACACTTCTTGGTTTAGATGCCTCGTGTCTCTTGAAAGCCAATAATTGAATATCCCCTGCCCTGTAGAAATAGCACATCATTTTCTAAATGTTAATGGTAATGAAAAAGACAACCTTTACTGTGAACTACTTCCCTGTGTACCCAGAGCAACCCCCATCCCATTGGTGATGTAAAAATAAAACTGGCAGAACTTTACCTGAATAAAGGGAAAATGGAAAAATACATATACAGGAGTGGGCAAAAGTAGGTTTATAGTTGGGAGTATGTGGCCCACAGAGTCCATTCTAACCTACCTTTTCCAAACTCTGTGGTACCAGAACAAAAGTCAAAAGGTATGCTTTTTGCTAAGTTTCAAAATTGAAAAGGCTCTTTAAATTGTAAACTGATTAGATAAAGATTCTGATATTTGAGCTTAGTTAGGCTAATTACAAAATTTCTCAAGCATTCAGACTCATAGGAACAACAGGTTATCTAGAAATAAATGAAAGTGTGTATGCCTTGATCTCCAAAATAGCATCACTGGGAGACAATGGGCCAAGCCATATAGAAACTGGAGCATACCGGCAGGAATCTCCATCATACGCAGCATGTATGGCAAGTGCCTAGAACAATGAATGATGGGATTAACTGCCCAATGAATACTGTTAGGCACTTAACAGTGTTATAAGCACTTAACAGAAAGAAGAAGTGAATTTGTGTTAAAAGAGAAAACAACTGATACAAAATTACTAAATAAATATATGGTTATGGTATTAAAATCACTCTGAATGTCTACCCCATCATATATATAATTTTAAAATGACAATATTTATGATTATAGGTATATTCAGTGCAATTGTTTAAACTTGTGAAAATTATTTACATACTACTATAATAGAAATGCCTAATGTTATGTAGTTTGGATGTTATTTTAAAGAATGTATAATCAAAAACATTTACAAATTACTAGTTTAGAAAATATGGATCTTCCAAATGTACTGGAATCAGTACATTCATGCAGTCTGTTGTTCATTCAGTGCTGAGCCTCTCCTTTGTAGCAGGTGAAGTGAGAGGCGTTGGTGGTGATGAGCAAGGAAAGCTTGGCCTCTCTCTCTGGTAGCACCTGGTTTAATATTATATGTGACTTCAGTAGTAGAACAAGCGTAATGTGTTAAATGTTACTTATGGAAAACTTCTGTTAACCTCATATGAATATTTGTCAAATGAATATAAAAATATAAATCTTTATGCATGCTTATGTAGAACTTCCAATTTTTTTAGTACAACAAAACTCTAGAATAGTCTCTCATAAAATTTCCTAATTTAGTTTATAGGAATCCCAATCATATTACTCTGGATTCTATTATATATACGTCCATGTATGTAATAAAGAAAATAAAATTTATTCAAAATGTTCAAAACAGTTAAATAGGAAATTTTTACATATTGAATTAAGCTTCCATCAAAATTCAGTGCTTTTTTATTTTTTTAATTTAATTATTATTCAAGTACAGTTTCCTGTTTTATATTCCCTGCCCTACCCCCCAGTGCTCCCCACCTCTCTCCCATTTCCGCCCCCCACCTTAGTTATTGTCCATGTGTCCTTTATACTTATTCATGTGAGTCCCTCCTCTTTTCCCCTGTGATTCTCTCCCCTCTCCTCTCTGGACCCTGTCAGTCTGTTCCATATTTGAGTGTCATTGGTCATATTTTGCTTGCTTGTTTGTTTTGTTGTTTAGATTCCTGTTAAAGGTGAGATCATATGGTATTTGTCTTTCACCGCCTGGCTTATTTCGCTCAACATAATGCTCTCCAGTTCCATCCATGATGTTGCAAAAGGTAGGAGCTCCTTCTTCCTTTCTGCAGCATAGAATTCCATTGTGTAAATGTACCATAGCTTTTTGATCCAGTAATTTACTGATGGGCATCTAGGTTGCTTCCAACTCCTGGCTATTGTAAATTGTGCTTCTATGAACATTGGGCTGCATAGGTTCTTTTGGATTGGTGTTTCAGGGTTCTTAGGATATACTCCTAGTAGTGGAATTGCTGGGTCAAAAGGCACGTTCATTTTTAGTTTTCTTAGAAATTAATCCAAGGTGGATAAAAGGCTTAAATATAAGCTGTGAAATCATTAAAGCCCTAGAGGAGAACATTGGCAGGAAAATCTCAGATATTCCATGCAGCAATATTTTTACTGATATGTCCCCTAGAGTAAGGAACATAAAGGAAAGAATAAACAAATGGGATCTCATCAAAATTAAAAGCTTCTGCATGGTTAAGGAAAACAGTATCAAGATAAAAAGAGAAGCAACAGTTTGGGAAAACATATTTGCCAATGATACCTCAGACAAAGGTTTAATCTCCAAAATATACAAAGAAATCACTGGACTCCACTCAAAGAAGACAAGAAACCCAATTAAAAAATGGGCAAAGGACTTGAACAGGCATTTCTCCAGGGAGGACATACAGAGGATCCAGAGACACATGAAAAGATGCTTGATATTGCTAACTATCAGAGAGATGCAAATTAAAACCACAATGAGATACCACTTTACACCAGTCAGAATGGCTATCATAAACAAAGAAACAAACAACAAGTGCTGGAGAGGTTGCGGGGAAAAGGGGACCCTAGTTCACTGTTGGTGGGATTGCAGACTGGTACAACCACTATGGAAAACAGTATGGAACTTTCTAAGAAAACTCAGTGCTTTTCTTGATCAGTTACAATAAGTGCGATTTGTTGATCATTTAACCAACATATTAAGAGGATACTCCAATGAAATTGAACTACTTTTAATAATATTTTCCATGTCATTTCTACATGTGCTGAAGCCATTTAAGACACCTACACATTCGGTTTATTAAATACAGCCCTTTACTTAAGAACCAGCTTAAAAGTCAGCATGCCCGTGAAGTCTCTTCTACCCACGAGTATAAAACTACTCAAGTCTTTTGTTGTTTTAAAGACAAAGGGTGGCTAAGGAACGTGTATAAAGGACCCACGGACAAAGCCAAAGTGGGGAAGGACTTAGGTTGGGAAGTGGGGGTGGGTGGGGCAGGGAAAGCTTCGGGTGGTAAATGGAGAAAACAGTACGTGAACAACAATAAAAAAATAAAGAATTAAGTGCCATTGATTTTACAAGATCTCATCATCATCAACACCATCACCATCATCATCCCATGGTCTTCATTTTCTGTAATCATACTTTATATTGCAATTAATTATGAGTCTCTCATCTCTATTTATAAAAAACTTGAATATCCAGACTTCCGCCAAGATGGAGGCATAGGCGGAAACACTGTGTCTTCTCCCACAACCAAGTTTGAACACAACAAAGGTTTGGAGAACTAGGACACACCCAAAGACCAGAAAATGGAATTATACAGAAGTCCGACAACTACGAACCTTTAAACGGGGACGGTAAGAGAGGCAGAGCCAGCAGCGGAGCTGGGTCAGGCAGGACAGATCCCCCAACATAGGCCTGCAGGCAGCCTGGAACCAGTCAGGGTGTGGGGCAGACTGACCGTGGTTGCACATTTGCGCACAGTGAGACGGACCACACAGGCCCCAGGGTGCGAACCCAGTGGTGGAGAGCTGACAGCGGTGGCACACTCATGTGCAGTGGAACGAAACGCTGGGCCTGGTGACAGTGGTGGCTGTGGCACTGGGGCCGAGGTGGCAGGCGGCAGACGGGAAGCCATTGTCCCTCTTGACCCCGCCCCCACATACAACGTCACAACCCAGTGACTTAGTTGCCCTGTTCTATTGAACACTTTAGGGCTCTGATCCTGCTACGGAACAGGCACGAACAGCCCAAAAGATGGTGCAAGAAGAACTCAAAGTCCCAGAGCCAATAACTCTAAGCGACCAAGAAATTGCCAGCCTCTCAGAAGCACAATTCAAGACACTATTTATCAGGATGCTCACAGAACTGTTAGATTACAGTCACAAATTAGAGGAACATAGTCACAAATTAGAGGAACATATGAAGGCTAAACTAATTGAAATGAAGGGAGATGTCCAGGAAACCAATAGCGATGGAAAGGAAACTGGGACTCAAATCAATGGAATGGACCAGAAGGAAGAACAAAACATCCCACCAGAAAGGAATGAAGAAATGAGAATTCAAAAAAATGAGGAGAGGCTTAGGAACCTCCAGGACATCTTTAAACGTTCCAACATCCGGATTATAGGGGTACCAGAAGGGGGAAAGAAACAGCCACGAGTGGAAAACTTATTTGAACAAATAATAAAGGAGAACTTCCCCAGTCTGGCAAAGGAAATAGACTTCCAGGAAATCCAGGAAGCTCAGAGAGTCCCAAAGAAGTTGGACCCAAGAAGGAACACACCAAGGCACATCATAATTACATTAGCCAAGACTAAAATGAAGGAGAGAATCCTAGAAGCAGCAAGGGATAAGGGGACAGTCACCTACAAAGGAGTACCCATCAGACTGTCAGCGGATTTCTCAAAAGAGACCTTACAGGCAAGAAGGGGCTGGAAAGAAGTATTCCAAGTCATGAAATCCAAAGACCTACAGCCAAGATTGCTTTATCCAGCAAAACTTTCATTTAGAATGGAAGGACAGATAAAGTGCTTCTCAGATAAGGTCAAGTTCAAGGAGTTCATCATCACCAAGCCCTTATTATATGAAATGCTAAAGGGACTTATATAAGAAAAAGAAGATGAAAAATATGAACAGTGAAAGGACAGCAAACACACAGTTATTAACAACCACACCTAAAACAAAAGCAAACCAAGAGGACAGCTAGATCAGGAGTGGAACCATAGAAATGAAGAACACATGGAGGGTTAGAAACAGGGGGGTGGGAGGAGGAGAAGGAGGGAGAAGGTACAGAAAATAGCATAGATGGTAGGTAGAAAATAGATAGGGGGAAGGCGAGAATAGTGGGGGAAATATAGAATCTAAAGAACTTGAGACACATGGTTATAAAGTAAGGGGGGAGAATGGTGGGGGAGGGAGTGTGTGGGTGGAGGGGAATGAAGGGAGGAAATAGAACAACTGTAATGGCATAATCAATAAAATATATTTAAAAATATATTTAAAAACTTGAATATCTAGTGGTTTGTGTTGTTCAAGCTTTCCATTTTGTGATACAATATACCTTACAATTAGCACTCAGCTGTGTGTAGATTTTCATTCATATATCTTAATATTTTATTCGAACAATAATAACTGAAGCATGGTTTATAGGCCCTCATTCCTACTGCCACGTTTGCTTGTCCTTATTCTGTAGGCTAAAATAATCAAATGAACTTCATACAGCATATTTTTAAATGACTGATTTTCTATCTAGAATAGCATTACAACTGTCACAAAAAACTGAATACTCTGAAGAGAATGAGCATTCTTTCTGTTAGGGATCATTTATGTGATTTCATAAAATGAGTATGGCTTTTGAACTGGAATATAAAGGGTTTATGCCTTGAAAATATTTCCTTCAGATATAAAGTGGTAGAAGTATTCAAAAACAAAGAACGAAACAACATGCTGTTTCTAGTCAGTAAATGTATTATTTTTAAATGTATTTATTGATTTACATTGTATTAAAACTATTGTTTGTTTTTAAGATTTCTGGCTTTCAAATTTAAGTTAAGATGATTCTTTTTGGCTCCTCTACTTATTTGTATTTAATATTTATTACAAACCNCAAAAAACTGAATACTCTGAAGAGAATGAGCATTCTTTCTGTTAGGGATCATTTATGTGATTTCATAAAATGAGTATGGCTTTTGAACTGGAATATAAAGGGTTTATGCCTTGAAAATATTTCCTTCAGATATAAAGTGGTAGAAGTATTCAAAAACAAAGAACGAAACAACATGCTATTTCTAGTCAGTAAATGTATTATTTTTAAATGTATTTATTGATTTACATTGTATTAAAACTATTGTTTGTTTTTAAGACTTCTGGCTTTCAAATTTAAGTTAAGATGATTCTTTTTGGCTCCTCTACTTATTTGTATTTAATATTTATTACAAACCCATAGCATTTCTGGAAAGAATAACATAATAATACACACAATTGCTGTGTCTAAAGCTCTGATAAAATAAAGAAAAATGCCACAAGTAACAGGCATGGAGTAACACTGGGCACATGTATGGAAGTTTGGTATTTTTCACCATGCACATTTCTAAGCCTGATTTTCAATGGCACGTGATGAACTCTGTTGATTTTGTATGCTGTAGATTTATAGTTGTGCTGATACCCGCTGAACGATAGCCCATTACCCAATAACGTTTTTCTTTCCAGAGGGAGTAAAAAAAATCATTTTACAAGGGTCCATTTCTTATTTCATAAACAAACAAAAGGTTGGGTTCAGAGAATATAGTACTTTTTTTGTACTTTTAAAAACATTTTTGAGATCTAGTAACTGTATTTTATCTGCTCTCAATCAGTGTGTGTTTTACATTACCTCATGTGCTGGTGCATTAAGCAGGAGACATTAAAATTCTATATTCTAACGTGTCTCAGGGGGAGGGCTAAAAAGGATATAAAATGCTTGCCTTCTATAAGATTGCAGTGTTTCCATGTATTGTGCTTTTCATTTTTGAAATGTAATTGAGTTCCATGAGAGATTTGGCAGACTTACAGAAAGTAATAAAAGTCGTTAATGAACTGGACTATTAAGGAATGATATTTACAGAAAAACCTGTTTCCTGCCGAGCTACTGAAGCGCACACAGCCGTGTTTGGAAGATGTGTCTGCTGTGTGGTCCTTCAGCATGCAAAGGAATGCCTCGTGTTTCTGTTGGATAGCGTGCAGAAGAATACAGTAGGGAACACTTAAGCATGCAAAATGGAGCAAACTGAGATCCCATTGTTTCTTGTGAGTGTTAGTGCTCTTTATATCGTCAACTTGTAATGCAAACGTATGTGCGGTTACTTTAAAAGAACTATTGCCGTGAGATCAACCTTTCAAGAGGCTTACATTTATTTAAAGGTATCAGTCAAATAAAATAGTATGGCTCTCATCATTTCAAAAGGCAGTCGTAAGAAGTGAAGGTCATGAGACAATGGATATAAATGTGTAACATTCAAGTGCACAGAGTCATTCAGTGAGTTGCCTTTTGATTTGTCTTCTCTTTCAGAAAGACGGTGCTTTGGTGGTTTGGAACCTCCCTGGATTTCTTTGCTGAAGTCCTGCC
The DNA here is from genome assembly GCF_014824575.4 of Sturnira hondurensis. Classification (NCBI taxonomy): domain Eukaryota; kingdom Metazoa; phylum Chordata; class Mammalia; order Chiroptera; family Phyllostomidae; genus Sturnira; species Sturnira hondurensis. The sequence continues at coordinate 1,407,446 of NW_028073411.1, forward strand.
CAAAATATAAGTTGAGCAGAAAGAAGTGATAAACCTGGAGTCAATTACAGTGCAAGCATTTGAATTCAAATGATATAGAGAAGTGTTTGAATGCTGCCTTTTGGGCAAATACTTTTCTTGGGATAAGTTTCAACTTTGCACATCTTTTTTTCTCTTGAAGTCTTGGCTTCCTCTCTGTGGTTATGATATCTGTCTCAGTTTACATATAAATCTCTAGGAGAGCCCCACTGTAAGGCAACAGGCTTCATTTTCTTAAACCCTGCTGCATTTCTAGCCCCAAGTTGCTGTGTAAGACTTAGAGAGAAGGGGAGGGGGAGACAGAGAGAGGAAGGAGGGGGATGAAGAAAAGGAGGGAGAGAGGGTAGGAGGGAGGGATGGAAGGATGGGGAAGGAAAGGAAAGGAAAGTGAATCAGTGCACTCCGGGACTTTCTCCAGTGCTGTGCCTTTGTGCCTTTATGCATGCTATTCTTTGGAAGAGAAACACATTACTAGCCATGTAACATTTCTGTGTTGGAAGGAGAAAGCACTGACCAGCTGCTGACTGCATTAAAATAAATTCTGCTACCTCTCCTGAAAGCAGATAGAGTCAGTTCTGCCTTTAGATAAAAACATAAGTCAATTCTAGAATTATTACAGAGCTGGTATTAGTTCATAGAGGAAAATGTTGAAAGCCACGCATTAGACAAACAAGTAGAACTAAACTTGTGTTCAGTGCCATGACAACAGTTCTGTGAGTTTGTGCCGCCTCCCCACTCACTCTTTAGTCATCTGTATTGCATGGACTCACACTCTTAGAAACCAGAATACACCTTTCTTTGGAGCTCTTTAACAAACACGAAACCAGATGCAACTTTAGCAGCAGAGTTAAACCCTGTGTCTAGTCTATAAAAGGACACCGACCTGTTCTTAAAACTGGGGAAATATTTTCATCTTTCCATATCTATTTCTTTCCTAAATATCTTTCCATGAAAAGAAAGACCATATGACTCTTACGATATAAAGTTTGTTTCATAGTGCTTGAAATAAAATAAATTCCTTAATATAATAATCAAGTTAGGATGCAATAACATCGACTTCTCCTAGTGTTTTTCAGCAGTAGAAGTTTGTGATGTCAGATAAATTGCAAAACACACAAAACAGAAACGGATGGCAAAGAAGAGAGGAGAGTAGTACATTTGTGTTAGCATTTGTGTGTATGTAAGGAAGAGAGAGAGAGAGAGAGAGAGAGAGAGAGAGAGAGAGAGACTGATCAGCTGGAATCCAGAAAGGATGTCAGAGGAAACCTGTCATGATAAGGGTGCATTAGAGAATACAGCCACTCTCTAATCCCACATGTAAACATTATAAAGGCAAGCAACTGGCATTAAATGACAAAGTATGCAAATTAATCTGTCCCCTGTAATGAGAATGCAACTTTTCTAAAAAGAACTTGATTTCAGTTAATTTTAACCAAACTGTAGGACTGAAATATTAGTATAATCTATATTGATCAATAAAATCATTTATTTGAAATTTGGAATATAGATTAATTACTAAAATGGACACATATATTGTTTAAAGGGATTCATGGAGTATGGACCCTTTGAAGTAAAAAGATGATGCTATTATCTCTCCATTTACTATGCTAATGAAATTTAAATCCCATCCCTTTTACTTTTTTCAGTTCTGTGTTACAGAGATTATCAGTCATGTTAATTTTATCCTCTTGTTGATATTGTATAATCACATTTTTATCCTAGCACAACCCCTGACCCATGACACTGATTTAAACATGGGATATTATATGCAAGTGTATATATATGAGTGCCTTTGTAGTGATGCAATGCTAATTGCATTGTTATTAAACCACAAGTCTAGATACTGGTTTCTAGATAGAAACATAAACTTCATGAAGTTCAAATGTACAGAATCCAAGATTTGAATATAATGGCATCTTTCAACTGAAAGCAAAATGATGGAAACACATTACCTAAGAATAACAAATGATAGAAAATAAATTACTCTGTACTGCCTAGCATGTTAATCAAATGGCAAAATGCCAACTGCCTAGCCCCTGGGGGTAGGAGAATGTGGTGTGCCTTCCAATGGGTGTGCTGATTGCACTTGCTAGAAAATTTAAAGGCACTCTGGAGCCCGTATTGCCACAAATTACCCCCGTGGGGACACTGTGGTAGAGTAAAAGCTTGGAAAATAAGAATCTTCCCTTTTTCTTAGATAAGAATGATGAACCTAGTGGGAAAAGGGAGGAAGTTAAAAAGGTGCGGGAAGTGATCTCACAGCCTCAAAGCTCTTTACTGTTTCTATGAGGTGCTCTGGGGGATTCAATAGGGGAAGCTCCAAATCACTTTTCTGTTGTAAATCTTTGGGGAAATGCCAGATGATTCTGAGAACTTCAAGTGAAAAGAAACTTTTCTCTCCTTGTAACATTTTTTAAAAAGTTTGAAATCTTATTTTCCTTTTTTTTTTTTTTTTTGGAGAAAACCATTGTTGTGGTTCTTGAGACTTCAGGAACAGGGACTGTTTAATAAGAGGGAGAATACATCAACAGTATCTCAGACAGGTAGGCAATCAAGGGGATCTATTAGAAGATATAAACTGAAAATGTTAGAAGAAAATACATAAGCTTAATCTGTAGAAAAACAGTTGCTAGAAAAAAATGTAGAACAAATAAGTCAAGTTATCAGTTAGAGAATTTGGAAATGGAGGTAGAAGATAAAAGAGAAGGAAAGCTTTTTAAAAAGTGAAATAAGCCAGGTGTTGAAGGACAAATACCATATGATCTCACCTTTAACAGGAAGCTAAACAACAAAACAAACAAGCAAGCAAAATATAACCAAAGACACTGAAATAGAGAACAGGCTGACAGTGACCAGAGGGAAGAGGGGAGGGAATTTCAGGGGAAATAGGGGAGGGATTTAGATGAACATATATAAAGGATACATGGACAACAACTGAGAAGGGTGGAAATGGGAGGGTGGGGGGAACACAGGGGGTGGGATGGGAGGAGAGTATGAGATAGAAAACTGTACTTGAAAAATAATTAAATAAAAAAGGTAGCAATACGGTCTGATAATTTTCTTCTTGTAAGCTCTCAAAAAGAAACCTGTATATTATATACTAAATTTAATTATACCCTGCCAGATTATAAAAATGTGTTCATGAGGTCATTTATTTTAAAATATTGATAGAAAAATGTCAATATTCAACAACATTTGCTGTTATTTAACAATAAGCTTAGATCAAGTTAAATAATAATAAAACAAGAAGTGTCTGAAAATGGAAAAGAAACTGGTTAGTGGGCTTCTAAGCAAGTTGTAATAGAGTCCCATACTTGAGGTCAGGGTCAGTTGAAACATTAACACATGATCGAGAAGGGAAAAATAGTGAGTATTTCAACGATCCACTAGTTTTAATTCAAGCTTTCTTCCATTTATTTATTTATTTATTTATTTATTTATAGAGAAAGGAAAGGAGAAAGAGGGAGAGTAACATCAATGTGTGGTTGCCTCTCATGTGTCCCCCACTGGGGCCCTAGCCTGCAACCTAGGCATGTGCCCTGACTGGGAATCGAACCAGTGACCCTTTGCTTCACAGGCCCATGCTCAATCCACTGAGCTACACCAGCCAGGGCCTCTTCCATTTATTTCAATTCAATTCAATTTAAATTCTTGGAAAGAGGAAGATATAGAATTAACTAATAAATATGCATTATTTTACTTCTATCCATCCATTCACACATTCACTCATTTAGTTATATTATTGACAACCTCCCATGTACCAATCACTCAAATTGATACTGAAGTCAGGGGAAATAGAATAAGCAGAATTCCTTCCTTTAGAAGCTTGTTCTACTAATTACAAGTGTAAGCATTATTCAAAATAAGAAACAAATTAAAAAATATATTTTAATGTAAGACTTTCTGGTTATATATTACAATTTTACAATTGAATCAAATAAATATTTATATTGGTTCTTAACCAGTTTTCCAACATTTTCCTGTTAGAGCATCACACCTTTGTGTCCGGTAAGGAGACCCTACAGCTTCCATTCCATAGACAGGGTCAGCACGCCCGTGATGCAGAAGGTGCCTCTCTGAAGCAATATGACAAGTGTCAGAAAGCTGTGGACCCTGAGACAAATCCAACCTCCTGTCTCCTTTTGTATAGCCCACAATCCAGAAGTAATTTTTCCATTTTTCAAATGGCTGAAACATATCACTAGAAAGATAAAATTCTGCGGCACATAAAATGATGTAAAATGTTGTTTCAGTGTCCAAAAAGGAAGCTTATTATTCCATGGCCACAGTTCTTCATTATATGTTTTCTATGGCTGCTCTCGCCTGACAGTGCCAGATTCGAATGCTTCAGACAGAAATTGTATGCCCACAACACCTCAAATACTGATAATCCGGTCCTTCTCAGAAAAATGTTGCCATCCCTGGCAATATAGGAAATAATTCTTATACTTTACATAATATCCAAATTTTATTGAATGTTTAGTATGGGTCGGTCGGTGCCATTCACTCTTTGAAGTATTATATTAAGATATTATATTAAGCAATAAAATAATTAATGAGGAAGAGAGGTCCTCCATATTACACATGTAAAACTGAAAAACGAAGGATTGCCTTAAGGTTAGATGTTAAGAATGTGAGCAGGGATGTCAGCCTGGGCAGGCTGGCTCCAAGGCCTAAACTCCTTTTTCCTATGTCACATTGGCAGTAGGCTGGCCGGCATGATATTCAAGATCCCTTCAAACTAGACATTTCTATAATTCTTTAATCTGAATTCCAAACGATGTTATTTAGATGAGTTACACATTCTAACACCCATTTGATATTTTATTTTTTATTGTTTTTTAAAGTTTTTGAGAGGAAACAGTTTTTCTTTGAAATCAAAGAATAGCTAATCCAGAAGCACTGACTCAAGCAGAAATCCAAATAGTGTTTCAATAATGGGGTGAGAGCAAAGGATTCTTATGAGAACAGGAAGGGAAATAATTACATTTATAGAAAGAAGGAATTTTTAGTGGTGCTAGTAAGTTTCTGATTCTAAAAAAAAACGTCCTTAATTATCAGACCTCACAGTCAGGAGGTCTTCTGTCCTATTCTCTGTAGAAAGGTTGTTTGAGATACAATGTTGCTTTAGCCTCAGTCCAAAGACCATTTTTGTCCAGTTCAAACATTCCAGAGGTTCAAGGAGAAAGAGGAACAATGCAGTTCCCCTGGAACGGCTGCCTCGATTCCATTTTATTTTATTTTATTTTATTTTATTTTATTTTATTTTATTTTATCCAATTTTTTATTTAATTATTTTTCAAGTACAGTTTTCTGTCTATTACTCCCATCCCATCCCACCCCCCATCTTCCCCCTTCCCTCCCATTTCCCCCCTTCTCAGTTGTTGTCCATGTATCCTTTATATAGGTTCCTCTAAATCCCTCCCCTATTTCCCCAGAAATTCCCTCCCCTCTCCCCTCTGGTCACTGTCAGCCTGTTCTCTATTTCAGTGTCTTTGGTTATATTTTGCAAAACAAACAAGCAAGCAAAATATAACCATTTTATTTTATTTTTAATCTCCTTTTTTTTTTACTTTTTAAACATTTTTGTCCAATTTCAGTTGTCCCCATTTCCCCCATTATTCTTCCCTGACTTACCCACCCCCATCTCCCACTTTCAATCCCCCCACCCCCCACCACCATTCTTTGTCCATGGGTCCTAGATGCTAATGGTGAACTCTACTGATTTTAATTGCTGCTGTGTTGTTTGAAATGGAAAATTAATATAGAATTACAAAGGAGATTTTTTTTGATCCCTTATTTGTGATTGTTTTACAAGGACTGTGGCCATTCATTCTTCCCTTCCCATGGAAGGGGTTAAATTTAAGAACACATGGCAAAGTCTTCACTATAACAAGGCCAAAGGTCTTATTTATCTTTTTATTCTCAGGAATCTATGAAAAAGTTTCAAACAAGCTAGGGACTTAATCCACATGTATATTGTGACATCAATGGCATTGTTCAAGAAATTAGTCCTCATGTTCAACACCCACACCAAATAAAAGATGATTTTATGTTGAACATGATTTTATGTTGAACATGATATCATGTTGAACATGATTTAACACCACTAAGTTAGAGTCACTGTGATGCATAAGATACACTCTTATATCAGAAATGTCAGGAAAATGAACTTCAAATGATCTCAAGGACGTTTACCGTGGATGGATTTAAGAGAGGGAGCAAGGCGTTGGATGCAGGCTTCCTTTCAGGTGTAATTAGAAACTGCAAAGTCTGCTCAACACTGTCCTCTGTGACCCTTCAATAAAATGGATCGAAACTAATAAAAGAACGTTTCATCTAAGCCCCACACAAACTAATATAGATACCTCAGAATCTTTAACCCTGTGCCCAATAAAAAAAGAGCACTAAACCAACAAAACTCACCCACTTTCTGTTGGAAACATGCTTTGTATCAGATTCTAAGTGTTTCTGTCCACGTGAATAGAACAGAGGGCAGAACTGAGATTCACCCCAAGAAGCCTCCTCCTTCAAAAGATTCCTCATTACTCACTGTCTTCTTTGTCATTGTCATACTTGTGTTCATTTCTAAAATAACTTGGTTGTGTGTGTTTATATAAAAAATGCATTTGTCCCTAAATTGTAATTCACCTAAAGCAATATCAGATACTTCTTTTTAGCCACTTGACATGTATTTGAGTAGTATCAGTTCTATAATTTTCACATACACATTTGTAATAACGATATCAGAAAATAAACAATTTTAACATTAATTTCACTATGAAAATTTTTAAAAAATTATAATCATTGGGATACTTATGATCTTTGTGAAGAACTCAGTATTAACACATAACTGCTATCAGTCATGCCTATAGACTATGCACATAGTCACTCTACAATACCTACCTGATAGGGAGGTCAAGCTGTGCTGAGGATGCACCGAACTCTTCACCCATCAGAGCACGCTGGTGAGATAGACACTGTTAGAGTTATTGTTTTAGGAGGACCTGGAGTTCTCAAATAAGTCAGTGGTAAAAAATCAGAACTGCACCAAGATATGCCTGAATCAAGTGGCTGTACCCCTTATCTGGGAGCTGAACTGATTGTATAAACAAGCTGAGAGAGGGAGATACTTAACACTAAACGCATCCAATAGAGATATTAAAATTAAAAATTAGAAGCAGGTGATGAAGGTAAGTATGCATCAATCATGATATTTTTAGCTTTCAAGCTGGAAAAATAATAGAGAGAATATTTTCAGAAAAATATTTTGAAATCTAGTTACAAATTAGTAAGAAGGTGAGGGATAACTGGGAAGGGGTGTATGGAAGTAGGTAAAGACAGAGCTTGTGGGCAGTTGTTTATTCAGTTCGTGTCCCTGTGTCGCCAACACCTTTTCCACCAAAACTTGAAGACATGTATACTAAAAAAGAAGTTAAACTTCAGGTTGTGGTGAAAATTAATTAAGAGTGTGGCTTGATTCTCTAGTATTTATTTATTTACTTATTTTCTGGTCAGGAGGTTATTTTCACCAACTATGATGGCAGTGATACCTAAGGGAGAAAACATATTTTTCAAAAAAAGAGGTACTCTTAGGCTGCTTCCATATCCTGGCCATTGTAAATATCATTGCAGTGAACGTAGGGGTGCTTATGTTCTTCTGAATTAGTGTTTTGGGTTCCTTCTGGTATATTCCCAAAAGTGGGATCTGTGGGTCAAAAGGCAAATTCACTTTTAATTTTTTGAGGTAGCGCCATACTGCTTTCTACAGTGGCTACACCCATCTACATTTCCACCAACATCCTCATCAGCACTTGTTGCTTGTTGATTTATTGATGGGAGCCACTCTGACAGGTGTGAGATGATATCTCATTGTGGTTTTAATTTGCATTCTCTGATAACTAGTGACATTGAGCATCTTTTCATATGTCTCTTGGCCATCTGCCTGTCCTCTTTGGAGAGGTGTCTATCAAAATCCTTTTGTCCATTAGGTTGTTTGTATTTTTGGCATTGAGTTTTATAAGTACTTTGTAAATATTGGCTATTAACCCCTTATCAGATATATTGACAAACGTGTGCCCCCATTTTGTGGGTTGCCTTCTTACTTTGTTTGTGATGTCCTTTGCTATGCAAAACCTTTTTAGTTTGCTCTGGCTGGTGTGGCTCAGTGGATTGAGCACTGACCTGAGAACCTAAGGGTCCCTGGTAGGATTCCCAGCCAGGGCACATGCCTGGGCTGTGGGCCAAGTCCCAAGAAGGGGGTGCTTGAGAGGCAACCACACATTGATGTTTCTTTTCCTCCTTTTCTCCCTCCCAGCCCCTCTCTACAAATAAATAAATAAAATGTTAAAAATAAAACAAAAATTAACTTTTTAGTTTGATGTAGTCCCATTCATTTATTTTTTCTTTTGTTTCCCTTGCCTGGGGAGATACATCCAACAAAAAAAATTGCTACTAGTAATATCCAGGGCTTTTGCTGCTGGTGTTTTCTTCTAGAATTTTTATGGTTTCTGGTCAAACATTTAAGTCTTTGTTTTATTTTTAATTTATTCTTGTGTGTGGTGTAAGAATGTGGTCTAGTTTGAATGGATAAAATAACTATGATACATTTATACAATAGGATACTATTTGGCTGTGAAAAAAGAAGAAAATTTTATCCTTTGCAATAGTATTGATGGACCTGGAGAACATTACGCTGAATAAAGTAAGCCAGTTGGCAAATACCATATGATCTAACTCATATGTGGAATCTAATGAATAAACTGAACTAACAGGTTAAATAATGACAGACTCATAGATGGAGAATACGTGATGGCTGGTGGGGGGGCAGGTTAGGGGGTGGAGGGCTGAACAAAAANCTTCTTACTTTGTTTGTGATGTCCTTTGCTATGCAAAACCTTTTTAGTTTGCTCTGGCTGGTGTGGCTCAGTGGATTGAGCACTGACCTGAGAACCTAAGGGTCCCTGGTAGGATTCCCAGCCAGGGCACATGCCTGGGCTGTGGGCCAAGTCCCAAGAAGGGGGTGCTTGAGAGGCAACCACACATTGATGTTTCTTTTCCTCCTTTTCTCCCTCCCAGCCCCTCTCTACAAATAAATAAATAAAATGTTAAAAATAAAACAAAAATTAACTTTTTAGTTTGATGTAGTCCCATTCATTTATTTTTTCTTTTGTTTCCCTTGCCTGGGGAGATACATCCAACAAAAAAAATTGCTACTAGTAATATCCAGGGCTTTTGCTGCTGGTGTTTTCTTCTAGAATTTTTATGGTTTCTGGTCAAACATTTAAGTCTTTGTTTTATTTTTAATTTATTCTTGTGTGTGGTGTAAGAATGTGGTCTAGTTTGAGTGGACAAAATAACTATGATACATTTATACAATAGGATACTACTTGGCTGTGAAAAAAGAAGAAAATTTTATCCTTTGCAATAGTATTGATGGACCTGGAGAACATTATGCTGAATAAAGTAAGCCAGTTGGCAAATACCATATGATCTAACTCATATGTGGAATCTAATGAATAAACTGAACTAACAGGTTAAATAATGACAGACTCATAGATGGACAATACGTGATGGCTGGTGGGGGGGGCAGGTTAGGGGGTGGAAGGCTGAGGAAAAAGGAAAAAGGACTTATGTACATGGACAACAGTATGGCAACTACTGGGGGAAGGAAGATATAAAGGGACTAAAGTGTAATGTAAAAATACAATGGAGATTAAAGTAAAATAAATGTACTGAAACCCTGAAGAATGGGAAACTAACTCATCTCTCTTCTTTCACTGGCCCCTGGTGTTATCTCCCTCCTTATTAAAACAGTCAGAACTTAATATAGTCATTTTATCAAAGTGTTGGTGATAAGTGACAAGTTATCTGTATTGAAACAGAAAAACAGAACAAATTTTAAATGAACTGGTAGTTAGATTTAAGTGCTAACCACGTTCTAGTTCCTGGCTCTTACAGTGATTTTTAACTCTCCTACCGACTATTATAACCAATTAAGCAAAAAAAAAGGAACATTGGCTTTGGTACACTCCATTTTCTGTTTGAGTTTGAATTTTTATAAACATTTCTTATGGAAGCAAAATAATTTTCCAGTGAAGAAGGCTACGTTAAGCTCTGCGTCCATGGCAGAAAAGAAAAGGTGAATCAAGTGAAGGCTTGATTCAGAAGCAAATGCGATGCCAAGTGACAAAGGGGATTATAAGTATTAGTTGAGCTCCTCAGAACACTAATTAGCTCACAGGTTGTTTGGTTGTTTCTTTCTATTATATTACGCAGCAATAAGACTCAGCAGGCGGGGTGAATTGAGATGGTTACAACACGCCTCTGGTGAAGTTGCAAGGCAGAAGTCCAAAGGAAAGGTTACCATTTCCTGCCAGAATTGCCATAATGACTCCAGATTTGCTATCTAGAGTACATTCTTGCTATCGTTATGCAAATAATAAAAGTAAACCGATGGACTTTTTTGGAGTTCTAATGTAACGCATGCCGTGATAGACAACCAACTATAAAGTTTGACTTAGTTAAGTTGTAATCTCAGTTCTTATTTAATGAACTTTCTCCGTGTGCCCACTATAGTTAAAAATGTATTTAATAGTTAGAGTATAATATTTCTCAGAGAGCAGGTTGTGTTATTGCTTGGTCAACAAAAATAGTTTTTTGTTTCTTTGATTGTATTTTGTTTCTTTTATTGCACAATACCTGATGCTAAAAGAAAAAATGCATCCTACTATTAATAAATGTCACCTCTCCCCCCATTTGACCAGACAAATCCCTGACTACATAGAAGAAAACCAAGATGAAGTAAAGGCTGGAAGAGTCTACTCAAATTTGATGTCAGATAAATAGAAAGTAGAACCCAATCAGGCAAGTGGAGAAAATATAATACTATTCAAAAATAAAACTACTATAAGGACACAAGGAGAAAGAATATGATGATCTAAACTGGATCCTATCCAGGAAACCGTGTTTAGCTTCACTAATCCCAAGAAAAACTGTAGCTATGTTTTCAAAATCATGGAATTTGACTCTGGTGAAGGACAGATGTCAACATCAGCACACCCTTTAGAGCCTTAATAGTATATTTACCTGCCTTCCTTACTTTACTTAATGGTTCTGAGTTACTTATTACACTTAAGAAAATGCAAGAATATTAACACTCTCCTCTATAATAAAGTAACTATTTTATAACACTGGGAAAGTCCTTGGAATGTTTTTAGAAATTCTTCAGTGAAGAAATAAACTGATTTCACCTCACAGCATCATCATAACATAAGAATTATTAGTTATTTATATAGAGAAAACAAAATTCTTTGTTTAATTTTTAAGGTGGAAACTTAGAAATAGTGTATTATAATCACATTTAAAATATTTAATACATATTTACCCTGTATGTTTTTTAAGTAGACCTTAACTAGTATCACATTCTTATTTAATATCATCATTTAAATATTTACAGGTAACAAAGTATTCTCTTGGTTACTTAAGATGTGATTTTTGTTGACACAGACCATAAAAATTCCGTAACAATTTGGAGTTATCTTAAATTTGGTCAACGTGATTGATGTTGGAGTTGCTGAAGAGAATTAACAAATTCCATGGCCTGCTGTGCTTATGTTCTCAGCACTCTGATTCTTTCTCCATCATTTTTCCTTCCTCTTCTCACCAAAAACAAAATAAAACAAAACAAAACAAGCAGATTATTTACAAAGTCCTTTTCTCTTGGCCCACCTCTTTTCTGAATGTCTAAATTTGTCAGGATATTTTCTGACAAAAAAGTGTGCCTGTTGGTGGTATGTGAAGCATAGAATATTGCCATTAACATTATAATAACTATGGGTGGTATCAGATGACTACTAGACTTATCTGGAGATCACTTAATAAGTTGTATAAATGCCTAATCACAGGGCTGTATATGTGAAACATAGAATATTGTATTCAACTGTAACTTACACATCTTTAAAAAAAATTTTAAAAGAAATAACAACTAATAAAACCTCAAAACTCAGATGAAGATTCCAGATCATAAGAAAAATCTCCTGCCCTGGATTGTGTAGTTCTGCCGATTGAGTCTAGGCCTGCAAACCAAAGGGTCTCTGGTTTGATTCCTAGTCAGGGCACACACCTAGACTGAAGGCCAGGCTCCCAGTAGGGGGTGTGCAAGAGACAACTACACATTGATGCTTCTCTCCCTCTCTTTCTCTCACCCTTTCCTAGCTCTTTAAAAATAAATAAATAAAGTGTTTAATTAAAAAAAGAAAAATGTTTCCGTGGAATTCGGTTGATTCTATATTGGGCAGAGGGTGACTGCTTTTCTTTGAAAGGGAGGACATATCACAGAGCCCTTTGGCACTCAGGGAAACTCAAAGACCAGGCCCCCTCCTGGGAGTGTGTGTGACTGCTGTGTGGGTTCTCTAGGAAGCCTGAAGCTGTGGTTGACTCGTGCTACTTCAGAACCACTCATCCAAGGTTTGAACAACAAGGGTTTTCTGCAACTTCAGGTCAAAGAAGACAGCTCCTTAGCTGTTAAAATGAGGCAGCAATTTTTATGACAATTTGGAGTAAGTAGATTCAGTAATAGAATAGGCAAAAGGTGAATTTGCTCAATAAGAGTGCCTGAATTACCAATTTTCCTATTTTATTTATTTAACAAATACATTTAAATGACTTGCTATCATTAGGAAGTCTCATAAGCACTTTAATAATTTTAACTCTTTTGCTGGTAAACACAAGGAATAAAGATATTCGGTGCCGCAGCCAAGAGCACTCGGTGGAAAGTCGGGACCCACAGACAACACAGCGTAGAAGGCGTCTGTGACTCAACACTGGGCTAAGACGTCTCTACACTGAATACAGATCTTCGCCGAATGATTTTTCTAACTTTTTGCTTCCTTACAAGTGAAACAAAGATAAAAATTTCCCTACCTATCCTCCTCAGTTGAAATAGTGCACATAAAAGCACTTCATAAAATACAGGTTTTATTCATAATAGCAATTAATTGTAATTGCATCACCCTTTTTAGAGATAATGAAATTTTCCCTCATTACAATTACTGTTTATAATACTATAGCTCTTCCAGTATTCAACAGAAAGCACTCCACTATAAAAACTTCAAAGAATGGCATTATGCTTCTGTGTCACCCTTAGTCTTACAGTGTTACATTTAATTTGTTACCAGTAATTAGTAAATGCATACATTTCTCTAGTGATTCAGTGTTAACTGTGACAGTTAGATCAGAGATGGCTTTATCCTTATAATAACCTCAAGCTTTTCATTTGTATCCTGATATTTTTAATAATAGAATAACAATGGAGTAACAGAATACTGGAAATTAGATATGTTAATATACCATATCAGAGGAATTACTTTGTCAAATGTATGTGATAGACCAAAAAAGCATAAAAATACGCAGACATCTGTCCTACAACCCTCTGTTAGATGCCACTCTCGCAGAGAACATGCAGAGATGCTTCAGGCCTGCATGTCTGTGTTCGTGGGTCTGTATCTCTCTGGTCCTTCTATTGGTTCTTAATGATGTTCCATATACTCTGTCAGATTAAATGTCAGACACCTTGTAATCAAACGAATCTATAAGAATAGTCAAAAGGCCTAGTGTATCCCAGTAGGATGTTATTTAAATATTTATAATTATAAAATATAGATAATATAAAATACTCTATAACAAGTATTTATAAAGTAGTTTTCAGCCAACAATTTAAGGGTCAACTTTTTTTAATGTACCATGATAGGTTTGAGACTGTGCTCACGTTATTCATATTTTAATTGGGAAGATAAGTTTATATTCAATGCAGTATGAGAAGTAGAAGAAAATCTGTAGAAAGTTTTAGCCAAAAAGATCAATTAACTCTGGATAGACCATACCTTAGAATACATTTCAGTGAGTGGACAATAATTCCACAGGTAGTTAAAACTACAATAACAGTAGTAGAACAGATTTCCAGTTTGTTATAATTCAGAATGAAAGTAATATTACATGATGGCTTTCACTAACCCTCTTTTTGGCCACAGCATTTGGGATAATCTTAGAAAAGCTGAGAATCTGCTTGCTCCCCCACTTCCCCCAACTGCACGAGCACGCAAGGATTCAAAGTTGCGTGCTCATATTCAAGGGTTTTATGGACAGACTAATGTCCATTCAGGACTCCCTGCCAAGCTCTGAAGTCCTTTGCCTTTAAAGGAGTTGCAGGAAGGCAGTAACTGAGACAGAAAGCAGCAGGTTTTATTTCTTCATGCATTGTGATTAATTCTTCTCCCTAGAGAACCAAACAAATAAAAAAAAAAGTAACACACAGATTGCTTTTTTCTATCACAATTCAGCTGCCTCCAAAGTTTATTTTAAAAACTCAAATCATGTGCTCCTCTGCATAAAGACCGCCACTAGCTTACCAATGCACCAGATTTAAGTCTAGACATGATATATGAAACTATAACATGATTCTTTGCATGATTTTCTACCTTTTCACATATTGTATGATATAGTCATTTTAAACTTTGAAATCTTCCCCGTAAGTACCGTTTCTTCACCTAATTCCATGTTCTTGGCATGCATGCTGATCACTGGCTACTTTTTTCCAGATAATTTTACAAATTAAGACAAAACTCAAAGATTGCATTTTACACCTTTGTTTCAATTTCATTTTTTACAGCACAGTCATTGCACTTTCCTTTTTTTCTTCTATTTTATATATACTTTCTTTTCACATAGGTTTTAAAAATTAGTATTGACCCATCTTCAAGTTCCCTGATTCCATCCCCTGGTCTTGTCACATCTATGGAAGAGTCAGTCCATCGAAGGCATTCTTCATTCTTCTTACTGTGGTTTTGATTCCCAGAACATCATTTTGATTTGTTCTTAGAACTTACATCTCTCTGCTTACATTACCACTTCTTTTCCATGTTGTCTATTTCATCCATTTAAAATCCTAATGCAGTAACCACAGTTATTTTACACTCCTTGTCTGGTAATCTCCGCATCTCTGTCATATCGAACAGTGGTTTTTTTGATGATTGCTTCATCTCTTCTGACTGTATTGGTATTGTTTTTCATGATGCCCTGTTGGTTTATTTTTTGTTGAAAGCTGCTTGTGTTGTCTCAGGTAACAAGAACTAAAATGAGTGAGTCTTAAATATGAGACTTTATTTTAATCTGCCTAGTTGCTGGGCTATGTTTAATATTTAAGTAGAGAAACCACAGGCTTGAAGCCCTATAATGGCCTTGATTTTGCTTGTCCTCGTGGTTTTGAGGCTTCTCTATGCAGCACTGTCTACAAAGAGTCTGTGTCTCACATCTCTTCTTTTTCTTCTATAGTCCACTGTTATCATACTGGAGGCCTGCTGGTGTGCTGGTAAGGTGGGTAGTGGGAAGATTCTACAGTATTCTGATTCTCAGTATTTTAGTGAACATTTGTCTTGAGACTGTGGCCTTCTGGGGACAGGTATTTCTGTCCCTTCTTCTGTGATATTGCTCTTTTTCTCCCTTTTTCTACATGGCCTCCTGGTTGCATCATATCTATTTCTTAGAAGCCGTGTTCTGGATCAACTCTTTTTTTTCTCTTTCTCTTAGGTGAGACAGGAAGGCTGGAAGGAACTAAAGTGAGAGCAAATGCCCCCTTCACCACCTGGGATAACGCTCTCTTGTTCTTTTGTGTTCTGGCAACACTTTACCCTTGGGGAGTAGGCACTTGCTGTGGAGCAGTCCCTTTATAAAAGTCATTTTTATAAAAGTCATTTTTCTCTCTCTTCCTTCTAGGATCAGATCTTTCTTAAATCTCTATCTGGTGCAATTCTAAGGCTATGGGTCTGCCAGAGTATTTCTATCTCAATTTAGTCCACACAGTCTCCAGCGAATTGTCAAACTTACTATCTGAGTGATGCTCTCCCCTCTGACACCCAGCTGGTTCTGTACCTATTAAGCAAATCTTGGGCACTGCATCTGTTTTCGTGCACCAGGCTCCACAGATGGTAGTTTTCCTGTGACATCCGTTCACCGATGGGTCCAACACAAGTTATTCATTTTAAATGTGTCCATTATTTTTGTAAATACAAGGGTGATGACAAATAAGCTCTTATTATGTCAGATTTGAAACTGAAAGTCCATGCTTGCCCTTTCACCTTCCTTAGTTCCCTGGAAAACTTCACTATCCAATACGGTCTACCTTACTATTCATAGCAACAAATTCCTTTTTAAAGAATGCATGAGACTTCTCAGATATTGATATAAGATGCAGCTTTTATGTAATGTGGAAATAAATAGTGACCTACCACAATAAACACACACCACAGCTATTTATTCAGAGCATGCAGGAGACCCCAGCTGTACCCCTTTTACTTGGCATAGACTCAGAAGCCGGGAGGGGAGTGCAAAATCTTCCTGGTGAAAAAGGGAAGTTTCAGCTGGATTAGAGGTCATTGTGTGGGAATCTGGAAGTGGACTAATTATGTGGCCGGTTTGAGGAGTGTATCTGTCTTTCTCTGGTGCTCCTGGATTCTGAGTGGGGCGGAGTGGACATTAAGAAAACTGGAAGTTATTGGCCAAGTCCTTACTATTCAGAAACAATTACTGCAAACGTTCTGGTTTGGCATCCTGAACTGGTTGGTACACATTTACTGGTCAGAGTTTCATTTTTTTTTTTAATCTGTGTTCTGGTCATTGTCCATTTGTTAGTTTGGTCTCTCAGTAAACATCATCCATGTCTTTGAGACTTAGGGTCTTATTATTTTCCTAGCAACTAGTCAGTCCATAGCTACAACAAAGTTTATAAAAACTCAATGCAGATTAGCTAGAGGTATGCATTTATTCATAAATTAATATTTAATTTCATTCTCAAAATAACTTTGTGAGGTTACTAAGGTTAATACTAAATATGCCAACTTCTGTTCAATTAAGAATTTGGGGCCCAGGATAAAGTACATGATTTGTATTAAATTGTATGGGTTATAAATGCTAACACAGAACCACAATTTCTTTTCTGATTCATATTGAAAATGGCTTTCTCTTCTTTATGCTGTGTTTAGCTTCTATTCCTGCCACAGTCACCTGACAATGATTACACACTTGCTGTGTGCCGGTCCCGGTGCTAGGTACAGGCACTCTGTTGTTTAACTTAATTTCATAAAATTCTAAGGGTGTCTACATTTAAATATTATGTATTTATAAATCACAGAACCTTTTGATTTTACTAGATGCTATATGCTTTTCAATTACAAAATATTTGATAATTCACATTAACTATTTTAATCATTGACCTCTATTATTTTTAGTGAAATTTTTCTTTATATTTTTGTTCTGGGAAAACTGAATTGTGTGGTGTACCTTTGTAAAGTCATCTACCCCTTACCTGGACAGTATCTTTCCCTTTTCATTAGATATAATGCCTTTTTCTTCAATATCCTTTTTCATATTCAGTTATATCCTGTGAAACATAATATATCTCCCCCGACTCCTTCTTTAATGCAGAGCCATGCCAGGTTGAGAAAACCTTTTAACCATGATAAACTTCAAAACATTAATGACAATCAGACACACATAAAAACACACAAGACTATGGAAGCTTTACTACTAGCTTGTTAGTCTCCAAACACTGTTCACTCCATGTTTTATTGAAATAAGGCTGATGTAAGGTTGTAGTGTGTATTTCTTTATCTATAGTGTAAGCATAACTAAAACACCATGAGAGCTTCCCTTTTATTAAGTAAGCTGGTGGAAGATGTCCCAGGAGGAAAGAGATTGTAATATTAATAGCAAATACAGACCAACAGATTCGCATATCAATTGATTTACTTTTCATATCTGTAAAAATCACCCATTCTGTAGAGCTCCTGGGGCAAGCAAGTGATATGAAAACTCAAACATTTTGAGCCAAAATAAATAAAAAACAGCCTTGCAGCTTCATTTTCTTCTAAAGCTTCCTCTATAAATTAGAGAAATCTGGTCTCGAAGAAAGCTCGCATTCCACTCTCGGAGGTTAAATGACATTAAATTTCAACAAACAGGAGAAACGGCAAAGCCTGAGGACTCTCCTTGATCAAACATTTAATAGCCATTCCATTTATTGTAAACAGGTAAATTCTGGTTAATCCTAGATGGATGGCAAACAGCAGGAAAATTGAATATGTGATTCATACTGAAAAGACTACCCCTGCAGGTACCCTTAGAAAAACAAATGGCATTTATTTTCCATAGGTTGAATTTTGGTTATAGAAAAACACAGAGAGGTACATGTGGATGAACCGCAAGTAGAATATCTGAAAATACCTATTTTCACAACGATTGAAACTTTCAGGGCAACAAATTCTCATACCAATCTGAGGAATTTTAAGGGAATATTTGTTCACAGATCATTGTAAAACCCAGGCGTGACTGGGTTTGCTTCCCTACCTCTGGTCTCGTTGCCTTTTCCCTCCCTGGTCTGTGCTCTCTTCAGAGTGAGCCATGGAGAAGAGCGGCGCTTGCATTCTTATGTGAGTTTTCTGGGCCATGATAAAGAATTTTAGTTCATAAAATCAAAGATCAGAAACCAAAGATATATGGGGATTTCAAAGTAACAAGTCTGAAACTCTGTAGCAACAACAACAAAAACAGTATCAACTATTTTACAAGTATCAGAGGTGCCCGTTACTTGAGGTATCGTTAGTCTGCCCATTTCATAGATGAAGAAACAAAGGCTTAGAATGCTAGATCATACATGCGATATGTAATGATTAGATGGACAAAGAATAAACCATATTAAAGAAAGGAGTTTCTGAAACAAATGATACATAATATTTACATACCCTATACAAAAGGGTAAGAAAGGTGAGATGAGCCTGCAGCAATTCTGG
The DNA here is from genome assembly GCF_014824575.4 of Sturnira hondurensis. NCBI lineage: Eukaryota > Metazoa > Chordata > Mammalia > Chiroptera > Phyllostomidae > Sturnira > Sturnira hondurensis. The sequence goes on from NW_028073411.1 coordinate 1,426,306, forward strand.
AAACAAAAGATAAGAATTTAGAAGGCTATTTGCTAACCTGCTCCTAGAAAAACAGGAGCAAGTTACTAAAGACAGCACATTTGCTGTACTCTAGACAGCAAATCTGGAGTTACTAAAATGATAGTAAAAGAAACTGATGGTCAGTGACATAGTTTTTTTTCCTCCCCACTGGAATCATTTTGTATACCTCACTATTTGAACATAATATATTTATACAGGATGAATCATGGATAAAACACTCTATTCTATTTGTATGAATTTCTCAAAAGTATAAAATTACATCAATATGTGGGAGTCAGAACCCCTGCCCTCTTTATGTTCGTGGACAATAACAATAAAACATTTTGGCTTCTTTATTCTGGTAGTAGAGTGGTGCCGACATCTGCAGACATTCTAGACTTCTTTTTACTCATTGTGAAATGATTCCAACTACTTCGGTAGCCTACTTGAATTTACTGATATTTGAATCCAAGGAGACGAGTAAAAAGTGTTACGTACATTTTCAGAAAATCATTTCTGGAGAACATTTAAAAAATAGTGTTGTACGATTTGTGTTTCAAATATAGTTTCAGTGTGATCTATTGAAGGCTCACTTTTTTATTAGTATATGGAAAGAGGGGATTATCCCTAATTTATAGGGATGCTGTTAGAATTAAGTGGTATGAAGCAAGTCAAAGACCCTTGTCTGTTTTAAAGAATAGATGCATGATAATCATATTGAAAATACTTAGTGATTTTATTACCTAGACTCCAAAAACTTATAGAAACTTCTAAAACACAATGTTATCATTTAAAGAAAGAAAATAGAGTGGAATAAGAAGACATGATAAAAAGACTTGTTGAATATTTTATATAGCTAAAGGTTCTACACATAAAATGTCCTAATCATCTGCTTTATCTGTACTGAAATGCAATTGGTAACAGGTAAATTTTTAAAGATCTCATTGTTATCAAGGACTCGAGGATACACTACACCCCAGTTAAAATATTCCTTCTGGAGAACAAAACCGAATAAATAAAGAAAGTAGAAATTGACAGAAAAAGGGAATGAAGTAAGAAATGGGTAAACAGTAAGGGAAATACGGACACAGTACCTATACAGAAAAGAAGAAAGGGAGATGCAGAAACTCCACCCAATGTCTCCTTGCTGTTACAATTATTATTCTACCTTGAAAGATGTTTTATGCTATTAAAGTGTAGAAGTAGAATGAGATGAAAATGTTAGATAAGCAGATGGGTCTCAGAAGTCACAGCTGAGTTCTCACCCAAGGTCTAGTGCTCTATCCAGTTCCCAGTGAAGAGCAGAGAAGGACTTGTGCTTTCAGATACAAAGACGCGAGCTTCCTTTTCAGCCTCCTAGTTTTTTCAGCTATATTTGGTCCTCAATGATCGTGCTTCAAAAGAAGTGTTAGCTGAAGTTGAAGAAGTTACCGATAAGTTACTTTTTTCTCTGGCAACTGTAGTCTGCCAGAAAAAAAAATAATATGTTTGCTTAGAATTAGAGAAAAAGCCAATGTTGATATTAAATTAGTGTTTTCAAGTTGAGTGAAAAATTTTTGGCTAAAACTTGAGCAGTGAAATTATGTTGACCTTCATTGAGAAGAAATATTGAGTCCAAACTCTCTAAATGTTAACTTTTGAACCAAATTAGTGTTCAGGATGATTATAATAATTTGGTGTTTCTGCTAATAGTTTTTGTATAACAGCAGCATATTTGACCTTTTTAAAATGTCAGAAATAATATTTAATATTAATGCACTCCTCAGCCACTTTAAACACTCAGGTAATATTTAATTTTAAAAATAATAATCTTGATATTTGTGCTCAAAATGTCATCATATATTGCTTGAAGGATGATTCAATGTCTCTCTAAACTTGATGGATTCAATATTTCTTTCACAAAGTGGTTCAGGTATTGGAATGGAAGAAAGTAATTTATTTTGTAGAACTCCAGTAGGCTTTACTCAGCACAACATGAAGTATAATGAAACCCAGTGACAGTAAGTTCATTTTTATTGTAGGACTAATAGTTTAGAGAATGAATGGTTGGGAAGAAAAATGTATATATTAATGTTGGCATCAAAACCTCTAAAAGAAAATCACAGGGGAATGCTGTAACAGTGAAACGTAGGAGAGCACTGTCAAACCACAATGTCAATTGACTTTTGTGTTTCTATAAACAATATATCGTCTGAGCCCAGATTCTGTAGACCTGAGCCTGTTTCTTTTATTAGTTAATACCATGACTAAATTTATGCCACTATGTCTGGGATAGATTACAATAGTTCTTACAATCTGGATTTTTTGAATTACTTAGCTAGACCTCATTTTAATACTACTTTGAATGGCAAGCACTTTACATGACCAAATTCCATGAATGTAGGCACTTCTCAGATTTAAAGATTAACTAACTATGCTGTTGATGAAAAATAAAATAAAGTTTTGTAGTTGGAAAGAATAATTTAAACAGTATCCAGGGAAGATTCAAATGAAAGGTAACAGCTAAGCAAACTACAAGTAGGAAGCATAGTCGAGTCCAAAAAAAGAAAGACGCATTTGACATCCCAGCTGGATTTCAGAATTTCTGTAGCCCTCTACCTGTGTTGAACTGCCCATTCTCCTCATGTATAAATCAGGAAAAGTTTGAGTGTTATGTTAATTTTTATATACTCAGTTTCACCACTGTAGTTTGTATGTGTAAATACGTTCACACTTTAGTTTACAGGGTTTTCACCTCTCCTCTCTGTCTTTACACTTGATCCTGTGACCGAGTGAGCACTAAGTTAGTGCACTTGCGTTAGGTGAAACTTTACATCAGTGTACAAAACAGTTAGACTTATTTGATTATTGAACAACAAGGTGCCTGTTGGAGGTTTGCACATCACCACTCACTAGATGTTATTTTGGACCCAGGGACTTACCTGGTCCAAAAACGGATGAGCAGGACTGAGATGGGCTGCTGCTTAAGAAGAAGCCTGTGAGCGTCAGAGCGTGGTCATCTCTATTCACTCCTGCCTTCCGCAGTCGGAGATGTGCCAGGAGTTGGAGCCTCCACAGTCTCATGTTCTGAAGTAGGAACTACGAAGACCAGGGCTCACACACCTGGATGAGAAGTAAGTCTTCATTAAGTTATATCAGTCGGACACCAGTGCTGTTTGTTCCTGTGTCAACATACTTTCTCCTGCCTGAAAATGGGGTCAGAAGGAGGCAAAGAAAAACAGAGAAACAAAAAATAATAATCATACATGTACAAGGATGTTAAATAGACTAGAAATGGAATAGCTGGATACAACAATGCCTGTATGAGAAGCTGCAGAGCCATCTGAAATGAAAAATGAAATGGGCTGAGGTAATTTGTTGGATATGGAGGAAAAGAGGATGGAACCAAATGCAATACCTACATCTGTGGCCGAGTAGCTGGGGTTACTGTTTAAAGGGCCCATAAAGAAAATTAACACAAGAAACACGTGAGCCACCCAAGAAGCTGGAGGTAAGGGAAAGGTTTTATGTGTGTAATTTTAGCCGTTCAAGAAGAAATATTTAGTAGATGCTTAGATATGAAGTCTAAATCTCAAAGGAGACAACTGGGTTAGAAATGTATATAATCAGTTTAACCGTGATAATTAAGGTGTAACAGTTATGAAGCCTGCCAAGGAAATTGTGTAGGATGAGATAATAAGCCGATGACAGGCAACAAAAAACACCTATCTTTAAATGACAGCTGGAATAAAAAGGCATTCAGGAAAGGGCTGCAGAGCAGACCTAGCAGTAAGAGAAAAATAAGATCGCACAGAACTGAAGGAAGAGAGTGTTTCAGAAAAGCAGGTAGGTCAACAGAGTCAGATGTTTCTAGCAGTGAAACAATGTAAGATTAAATAGACTGGAATCAGCAGCAAGGAGATCATAAATGTGCTTCATGAGAGCTCTTGTAGTAGTAGCGTGACGCCCGGTGGAGGCCTGGCTGAATTTGGTTGCAGAGTGAGAGGGAGATGAAAACCATCGAAACGAGGAGTGGTGAGTAAACTTCTGCAGCGGTTTGGTTACGACAACAGGCAGGGAGAGCGCCAAACGGTATGAGATGCAGGGCAAGAGTGAGATTGTTGTTTTTACTTATTTTTTATCTTTTCTGAGAAGAGAGCCTTAAACGTATTTAAATGATGAGAAAAAAGAGATACATGGTGAGAAATGTAAGACAGCGCAAATGGGTTTGATAATTCACTTCTGGAAGGAGAGTATCCAGAGCCCATTAAAATGATTTATTGTAGACAGTAGGAATGGCTGGCGTAGCTCAGTGGATTGAGCATGGGCTGTGAATCAAAGGGTCGCCAGTTCGATTCCCAGTCAGGGCACATGTGTGGGTTGGGGGCCAGGTCCCCAGTCTCAGCCACATGAGAGGCAACCACACATTGATGTTTCTCTCTCCCTTCCCCTCTCTCTAAAAATAAATAAATATAGTAGACAGTAGGAAGACTGTATCTTTACTTCAAACAGAAGGGGGGGGGGAGAGATGAATGCACGTGTTTTCTTATGTCCCATAGGGTGAAAAGAAACTGAGAAATTATTTCCAAACACTTTCTTATTTTATCTTTGAAGTAAAAGGCAGGGCCTTTGGCTCAGGTTGAGTGGGCAATGGTCGGTCTACGCATTTGGATAGAAGTGAAATTGGTTTAAAATAGCGAATAGGAAATGTGGAAGGATGTCCAGGTTATACTGAGGGCTTAGGGAAGAAGAGGGCAAGACTTACGCTGGCCAGGTCTGGGTGATTGGAAGTTTCCTCTGGCCGTGCTTACACTCTTCCTGGATGTTAACACAGAGAATACAGACAATCTGCCCATGCTGGGGCTGGGGCTCTCTCTACTCTGTGGACAGGGTGGGATGTTAGAAGGACGAGCGACTCAACTACGTTGGGAATTAAGCTTTCGAGTTAACGAACAAAGGAGTCTAAAATTATTAAGGAAGAAAGGAGGGAATGACAGGAAGAACAAAAGAAGAGAGATTAAAGGCCTTAAATATAGATATAGTCTGACTACCATGATAATTAGACTTATTGAGACAGATATTTAAAATACAGGAGTATGGATGTGGAGAGTGGACTATTTTTATCTGAGATTTTTGGAGACAAAGCAGTAGCATTTCAGTTGTATGTACATTCATAACATGTCATTTAGAAGTTTATCTGAAAGACGAAAGAACCAAAGGAGATCAGATGGTTAGAAAGAGAAATTCGAGACACTTGCAAAAGATGTTCATAGTTTTCCAGTAAAGAAATAGTATTTGGAGTTGAGACTTGGTTTTAAAGCAACATCTGCCACTTTCCCCTTGTAAGTTGAAAGATGTTAGAACTGTCGCTAAGTATGTATTTGTGAAATCACGGCAAAATGTTCAAGAAAAGACAGAAGTGGAGTTTGCAAATACAAAGAATCGTGGCAAATACATTTTGAAGAATGGCTCTAACATCATGAAGAAAAGAGTACCATAATTGTTTAGGAAATTGTAGGCCGTTACAATAGTTCAGAAATTATCTTTTTAGTTATTTTAATTTGTGTGTGTGTTTTGTTAAATCGTCTATTTTTTTCCCTGAACTCCCTTGGCTTCATTTACCTTTTCCCCTCAAATTATAGCTCTATATACCTTTGTTCCCTGGGGAAAACACTAGCTTTTTTACAGAGATGAAATGGAAAGATTAACATTATATGTTTCACGCATCCCGTTTTGGGGGTAGTTTACGTTCACAGCCAAACTGCGGGAGAGGTACAGGGATTTCCCGTATGCTCCCTTCCCCGACATCTGCATAACCTCACCCACTAGCAAGATCCCCCACAAGGATGGTACATCTGTTACAGTGGCTGAACTTAACACTATTATATTATAATCACCCATAGGTCAAAATTTACATTAGAATTCCCTCCTAGCATCGTACGTTTTAGTTATTTGGACAAATTCATGGCATGTGTCCATCATTAGAGTGATATTTTATGTTTCTTTTTAAGTAAATTTGAGCTTGGGTAAATTTCAAAATTACATAGCATTGCGTAATTTTGAAAAGCTGATATTACTAATAGATATTAGTAATATCTCTTACTAATATTAAATACACTTTTATTTACATTTAATTATTTTATTTATTTAAATACACTTTTATTTAAAAAGATGCATGATGCACCTTCTTTATGCAAAATAAAATATTAGGGTTTAAAGAAATAAAGAATAGTTCAAAACTGCGCCAACACTCTCTCAGTAGTAGACTGGCAATGATCTAATATTTACCATTCAGCAGTGTGGTGATAGAAGAAAGTAGGGGTGGAGGGAGGTAGGCGAGAGCATGAGGGGCACAAATGGTTATGGAAGAAGACTAGACCTGCGCTGGTGAACGCAGAGCACAATAGAAGACGACATGTTACAGAATTGTACACCTGAAACCTATGTACTTTTACCAACCAATCGCAACCCAATGGATTCATTAAACAAGAAAATACGTATTAAAATGGAAAGAATCAAGTCTTTTATCTTATGAAAAAATCTCATTGGCTCACTAAAAGTAAAGAAAGTTCAATCTTTTCACATAATATTTACATTCTCTTGATATTTATTAAAATTTTTCACTCAAGATTAGCAATGAAATAAAAAAAAAACCTCAAACCCCCTTAAAATTCATTGTATTATTTGTAAAAGGCTGATTAGGTATGAAGACAGCTCGACATGGGTGTCATGCTAGGTTGTTGTTTGACAACCATTAGAAATATCTTTATATCACCTGCATATGTTCATGTTGAAACATTTTAACTTAGCTATGACATACATTATGAACTTCATAAATGCAAGGTGATAACAACACTGTGTGAGCACAATCCGAGTGCGGTGTGCACCACAAGTCATGCTGAGTTGTACTACATGCACACACAAGAACCATAGTTTTTCATACATAGTCACCACTAAAGAAACTTGTTCTCTTTTCAAACTGCTAGGTACGTTATCCAATTTATTTTTTATCAAAAGGATTAAAAAGATAAATGACAGTTTACATTAAGGGAAAATTGCATACTATTGCTGGGGGTGCAGTATTAGAAAAGGTGGAGTGCAAATACAGAGCCGTATGTATTTAGCCAAGCAAGCCTGGAGCAGAAGACTTACGTTCAAACTTGAAAAGATGGACTGGGCAGATAAGAGTTACAATTTACTGACAGCAGAGGTTATACATAAACGTTACAGTGCAAACAACTTGCAAAAAGGCAAAATTCATGAAACAGTTTGCTATTTGAACACTTAGAAATCTGAAGCCAATTTGTGGTCAAATATAAATTCATTCAATTCTATCAACACACACAGGTATTTGCACAGTGAAGAATGTATTTACTTATTGCATTTACTGCATATGACGTGTGTGTCCTCAAGACTACCAGCTCTACAGGTTTAGGGATGTTCCTGTTTTTAAGGCATGATTTCACGTCCTATTGGCCTCGTGATACCCAAATGTCTTAGGACTTGATCCAGGGCAGCCCGTTCTGTGTACCCTCTAACCAACACCACTTGCACACAACTCTGCAGTGACCCGCTTTTTTCATGTTGTATCCCTCTAACGGCCTGGCCCAGACCCTCCCCATGAACAGGTTTCCAGAGTGATCATCTGAAAGTAGGGCCCTATGTCAGGGGCAGGCTGTTGGGTGGTGCGGAGTGAAGTGAACGGAAGGAATCCGATACCAGGGGTAGAAGAAATCCTGTAGTTAAGCTCTTCCTTTTAACACGGCAAGGAACTTCTGAATGGTGTGAATTCCATACTGCACAATAGGCGCTTGTCAGTTTAATTAAAAAAAAAAATCATGACAGAGGTATGGTAACATTCAAGAAATAGGCTTTTAGCGAAAGAAATTAGAAGCTTCCAAATTAGGGTGAAAGAAATATGTTAGACGCAGAAGGTGCTGAATCAACTACATGGTATTCAATCATTGTTGATCTGATATAAATAAACTAGTCAGCATTTATAGTGGGAGACTGAGTGTCTTACTGATTTATTCATTTTTCTCAAAGATATCAATATTGTATTAAAGACACTACTTTCATCATAAACTAAAAGGATAAAGTTCCAATTAAATATCAAAAAAGATAATTATATTTCAAATGAGTACTTCCTCTCATAAATTCATTTTTATGGTGGGAAGACACTTAACAGAACATAATGGAGTTCATTATGGGGAACTGCTATTTAATTATAGTAATTCAGTACATAAAAAAAGAAGACTTTCCTTAGAGAGAAGGCGTGTGTAATGGATGATCTGAGCACTCACTCTGGGACCATCAGTTGAGGATTTCAGATGGTCCACAGGATTAATAAAATTTTGAACAAATTTTTAAAATTGGTAAAAATTAATACACTGGTCTATTTTCCATACTAAGTAGTTTTACATATTATTAAACATTACACATTGCATTGTCTGTTTACAACCTTACCTCCTACAGGACTGTGTTGTCCACTAGATAACATTTCGGTTACCAGGTGTCACAGGTTATGATGGTAGAATGCTAAAATGAAGGAGCACCAATCTCTGTGTGAGGGTGTCAGGTAGCTGAGCCATCTGACCTAGATACCCGGGACATAAGAAAAGTCCCTAATGGTGCTCTCTCCTCCTGAGCCCCTCTGTATTCTCCTCTGTATTCAGTCACCATCACCTCACCCTAGATTCCTAATAGGACTTGTTTTCTTGGTATTCAGTAAACCCTTCGAAGGAATGTCAGGCTCAGTGACAAAAATCACCGTGGAAGTAATGCAGTGGAAGCAGCCATAGTAGCCAAGTAACCAATATGATGATCTAAGCAGTGGACATTGAAGGCCAAACCATAGCAGTTGACATGGAGACTATTCCAGAGATACTGGGAGACTTATGTGGTGTGATGTAGTGGTGATCCAATGGTGTAGTAAATGAGAAAGGAATACTATGGGCTGTCTCTTAGGTTTCAGATTTGGTCAACTTGATGACTATAATACTATGTATATAATAGCATGCTTGTTTTCGTGAAGAATATGGACACTTGAAAGCTTTTATTTTTATTCATAAAATGCAATCTTAATGATCAACTTATTTTTTAAGATTCAATTTTATGATTATATGTAATGGTGGGTTATTGAATGTATGGGCTCATCAGCTTATGTTAACTGCAAATTTTGGTCTCTCATTTACACCAACAGATTGCCTTATTTAGACCAACCTAAACTTGCCTTATTTAGACCTCTTAACATAGAAGGCAAAATCCAGCATTTAATTAGAAATGCTACTTTTTCTCCTCTAAATTGCCTTTGTTGAAAAATCTTCTGTTCATAGTAATGGTTCTATTTTTGACCCCTTATTTATTGACCTATTTGCTTATCTTGATGCTAATATATTCTATTGATTCCTGTAGCTGTGTACAGTAGTAAGTCATACAATCAGGCAGTATTAGTCCTCAAGCTTTGTTTTCTTTCACACAGTTGCTTAAACTTTTAATGTCCTTGGCCATCTCCACATTATTTTAGAATTAATTCACCAATTACTACCAAAAATCTGCTGTAATTTTGATTGGGAGGTTGTTTGATCTATAAATCAATTTGTAAAGAATTAAAGTCTTAACAAAATTAAGACCTATGAACACAGGACACCTTTCCACTTATTTAGGTCTTCTTAAATTCTTCAATAATGGCTCCTATTTATTTATAATATTTATATATTTATGTAATTGTTGTCCAAGTACACGTGTCTCCATTTTTCACCCTCCATTCCCTCTCCCCACCCGTCCCTGCCTCCCACCCATGATCCTACCCCCTTTGGCTTTGTCCATGTGTATTTCATATAAGTTCCTTGATGACCCTTCCCCTATTTTTCTTCCTCATTCCTCATTCCCCTCTACTCTGGTTACTATCAGTTCGTTCTTTAATTCAATGTCTTTGAATATATTTTGCTTGCTTGAGATTAAATGTATTTTGTAAAAAAGAGTGGCTTATAAATTTTAGTGTACATATCTTTTGTATCTTTTGTCAGAATAATTTAACTATTTTAAACCTATTACAATGCATGGTATTTTAAGTTGTAATGAATATTTTGTTTTAGAATAATTTTAGGTTTGCAGAATCATTGTGAACATAATTTAGAGTTACCATATACTCCACAACCAGTTTCCTATTATTTTTGAAAATTTCCTATTATTTTGATGAGTTTTCAGAGTCATCATATATATTTTCTGTCTCAATACTAGATTTAGTCATTTCTCTAAGGCTTCCCAGTCTCTTTTATTGGTAAATAGAATAGAAACCAAGATCTGAGCACCGGGGGAATTCATTGCTACCTAGATGGCGTTCCTATGTGTCTCCCTCAGCTGAACAAGCAAGGGGGCATATGTGTGTACACCATGCTGTTCATAGACCCATTCTATAAATATTTCTTCATATAATCATCTGTATCTACATTAACATAGATATAGCTAAATATTTGTTCATATTGATATTTTCAACTCCATCACCACATGACACATCGCACCCTCCTGTCTTGCTTATTTCTAGATTTCAACTGCCACACAAAGCTTGGTGCTCACTGTTTTCCACTCATATATTTCATTGTTCAATTCAAAAAATATCATTATACAACGAGGGAAACAACCTTATCAACAATTACAATCATTGGGTACAATCCCCTTTACCTCCAGTTCAGAGCCTCCACTGTCTTCCAAGTGTTTTTTGGTCAACACTTTTCTCTCCATTCCATTCAGTGAGATTGTTTCACACATTTGTAATAGAATTCAATATTTTTGTCATAGTCTGCATTCCATCCAGGGATTACCCAACCTCCTTTTTTTATTTTCCTTGTATTGGTTTACTCTTCTGCTTTAAAGTCTACAGATTTTGACAAATGCATAATGTCATGAATCCACCATCTGTAACATTATACAGAACTGTTTTACTGACCTTAAAAGTCCTGTTACTCATCTTCTCAACATGCTCTCCCCCAAATCCCCAGAAACAGCTGATTTTCTTCTGCCTTTATAGTTTTTTTCTTGCCAGAATGCCATATACATGGAATCATATAGTTTGTAACTTTTTTTAGAATGGAATTTAAGGTTTGTCGATAAGGTATGGCTCCTTCCTTTTGTAAGCAGGAAAATATTTCATTATGTGAAAGCAACATCACTTGTTCAACCATTCACTTTATAAAGGGTATCTTATTTGCTTTCAATTTTTTAAGTTATGAATAAGCTGCTATAAATATCCTTATAAGGACATAGGTCCTATTGGGGAGGGTTCCATTCTCATTACCTCATTTAACCATATTACCCTTTCAATGACCCTATCTGCAAATACAGATGCATTCTAACCTATATGGGTTTTGGCTTTAACTTATAAATTTGGGGAGGGCATAATTCAGTTCATAACAAGTATAGTATTTTCTGAGCTGGCATTAAAATTATTGAAGATCTTTTTAGAATGTAAAATGATTTTTTCTAATCTAGATCTTTTCTTTCTTTGTTTTTTTACTCCTAGGTGGGGAAAAATTAAAACAAAAAACAAAGTCTTAGTGCAGGGAATAGCATATGCTGCTCAAGATAGTTCTTTTATTGCTAGGTAGTTTACTCCGAGGTTTCAGATTGTTTCTCAGATTATAAGAGTCATGAAACCCAACCAAGGAAAAACATGAAGAAAAGCCTGGGAGATAAGCTGTGTCTCCGATTGCTGTTTATCACAATTTGTCCTGTGCCTCTTACACACTCCACATGACAAAAGCATCTGATTTTGTTATTTTGCTGCCCTTGTCTTTCTGAATATCAACTAGTCTGGGGTTGAAGCTGTACAGTTTCCTTGGTGATCTAAAAACTGTAAGGGGCAACCAACAACAAAAACAAAAAAGTTATTTCCATTTCAAAATAAAATTTCCATCAGTGCAATTGAGTTATTATTAGCAGAAAATAAAAGTCCATTTTCACATGCTGCTGTGAGCAATGGACTATAATACTTGCTAAACTGACTACATTTCAGCAACATACACACATAAGGATATTTGTTACATTTATTTCTTGGAACCAAGCATGAATTGTTTTCATTCTCTTTTTAATTTCATACAATAAAGGACCTTGAACAGAATTGTGGTATATTGCTAGTCAATCATGAGATACAAAACTTTACATTATAATATCACTCAATACCAATAATTTACCCAATGCTAAGAGTTATGTTTATTTGTGGATGATTTAAAATGCTCTTAGCATTGGGTAAAATACTGGGGGAAAATGAGCACTGTTTTGCTTTTTAAGTTTCATAATTAGCATCACTTTTCTGGTGAGAGCAAGAAGGCTTACACTGTAGTGTTTCTTCCTGTATTTTGAGTCCTGAGCAGAGAAGGGTATCACCCTATTGACTGAGATACTCATGCCTGATTTTCCAGGGTGGCATGACACTGATTTATCCCAACTGTCTGACTTGTGGCTAGGAAAACATATTTATTGTGACTCTTTAAGACATAGACTGAATATTTGAGACTTAAAAGGAAATCTAAGGAAGGATAAACATCTTAAAGTCACATTACAAGATGAGCAAGGAAAAGGTTCAGGTCAAAAAGAGCAGTGCCTAGTGGATATAAAATGCATTATTATAAAATATGTCTTATTAAAAAACATGTTTTAAGAGAGAAGAGCAGCTCAAAATACGGTCTTTAAGGATTCAATCAAATAGATAGGTGGTGTGAATCATGTAAGTCTGCCAGCATTTATGGCTCCCATCACCTGACTAAAATTTGGCAACAAGAACTAATTATCTGGGAGAATGGAGAGAATCTTTGTCAGCCACAAAAATGAGGAAAAGTGTATTTGTATAATTGTGCAATATAATCAGGTTCATGTTAACACCATCAAGAGAGACTTGACATCAAGTCATAGAATATTTGATTACATATTTTACCAACCTAAGACTGAGAGTCAAACTTAGTGGGGTATGGAAAATTGGGTAGCCTTTGGCCGATATAAAGATGAAAGAAAAAAGTAAAAACATTCTAAGAAATTTGAAAATCTTAACATAGTATGTGACATTCTAGGATGTTTTCCAAGTACACTGTCATATTTTCTTATACTGTACCCTCCAAATGGTAGCTCTTGAGTGAAGCCAATGTCACAGTGATATGGGTTCAGTTCAGGTAGAGCCATTTGATGTGATAACTTCTGCCTTTCATCAGAGAAATAAAATATTTGTTTCCAATGGGAATGCTGTTCATACTGTGTTGGCAAAGATAATTTTTTTCCAATGGTGTTAGCAGAACAGAGAAAACAATAGCTAAAGATTGCTGTAGAGTCTTCGTTCACATAACTTCTGCCCCGAGCACTGAAGTGTATACCAGGACTCTGCTTGTAGAGAAATGAAGGACAAAATGCTTCAAGGAGAAGTATGGCCTTGAAATAGCACCCTGTTCAAAAAACTTCCCCGAGTCATTCACAGATGCTGGTAACAGTTCATCTCACTGGGAATTATGAAGGTTACAAAAAGCCCTGAGAGGGAAAGCTGTGGCATTCAGAAGCTGGGAGAAAGGTGTGCCAGTGGGAGTAAGTCTCCCAACGTGCAGCAGAGCCTCCCTGGCTTGGCTGGACTAAGATAAACTTCAAGTCTGAGGATGACAAGTCGACATTGTCGTAATAGCCTTCATTTGTACCTTCATCCATTGTGACTGTAACCTGCAGAGCCTGAGCATTCCTACCCTTCCCAGAGACCATCAGACTTTTTCTAACTGCTGTCTATTTTGATTCTTGACCTCTGACAATTCATTTTCCACAAGGCATTTAGAATGACTATTGCAAAGGAAAATTAGACTGCATACAGCTACAGTGAGAAACAATTCAGTGCTTACCATTGCATTAAGAATAAATGCCTATTTTATACAATGACCTAGATAGCCACGGGAGAGCCCTTCACTGCAGGAGGGCTGTGGTCCCACACCAGACACAGGGGTTATTTCATGGTTAGCCCTTCCAAACCACAGTGATTTCTTTTCTTTGGACTCATCAAGTTCTCACCAGTGCAATACACAGAAGGGCGTTTTGACACAGTCACATACACAATTACACGGACACTACTGTTTCAAAAGAGAACGCCCTTGACTTTGTTGCCCCTTATAACTGACAAAAAGTACAGCAGTCATGTTCTAACCAGAAGGAGAAACGCCAACTTGTTAAGGATGATAGAACACAAGAATGGAAGAACGTGAGTTCTTAATGACACTGTTGGACTGCTGAGCCAATATTGGAACTTTTTTCCCTAGACATATACAAAAAATATGTAGGTGGCAATGGTACTTTTCATTGTGTTTTCTGAAACTTCCAGTTCAACTCCTTCCAAACTGACTCATATTCTGGTGTTACAGTGAGGATAAAAGAAGTTCATCTTCGCTCACAGCTTTTCATATGGAAGGAAGTTCTGCTACATGTTACTATTGAAAATCACGGTGTAGACGTGAATAAGTAATCTAGACTTGATTAAAATGGTATAAAGTACCACCTTGTGGTTTTATGGGATACATGTCCGTCATCACTTCTTGTGAGCCACAGACTCCAGTTTCCAGAGGTTTTCCAGAGAGAATATTTGATTCTCTGGAAAGAGAATTCTGTCTGGAAGACAGAAGATTCTGTCTGGAATCAAATATCAAGGACTTCAGGCTTCCTGGTTTCTTCATTTCTAGGCCTGTAATTGGTCCTCATACTCAACTACTGCTCACGGATAAAAGAGCTATTGTGAAGGTAGTTCACCAGGAAGGTGACAGATTTTAATATATCAAATATTTGTTAACTCCAGTACTCACATGAATACATGACAGGAAACTTCAACTACCTTTCACTTCACAGTCGATGACTAAATGTGTTCTGTCAGTGCCTCGTCAGAACATCGCAGCAAACGACCCTGACACTTCAATTAGGAATACCAGAGGAAAACGAAATTTTACACGAATTAAGAACTATACCTTTATTCTCAATGGAGATCTTTCTTGACTACCTCTACAGACATGCTCTTCTGCTTTCAACAAGTCTTCTGATTAGTGATTCTGTACATGCTCATCTATACGCTTGTGAGAGAAGCAGCAAACACAATCTAAAAAAATGTAATATTTTAGAAGATCAATGGATTTTAAAAGATATTGCGGCATGATATTTTATTTACTGGATCAAAAACCTGAAAATATCTATTATATGAAGAAATTACAATAATTTATTTAAAATCCATGTAATTCAGCCCTGACCAATGTGGTTCAGTGCATTGGATGTCACCCCACAAATAGAAAGGTCGCAGGTTAAGTTTCCAGTCAGAGCACATGCCAGGTTGCAGGCTTGGTCCCCAGCTGGGAGCTTACAAAAGAAAGCCCACTTACGTTTCCCGTCACAGTGACGTTCCTCTGTTCCTGTCCGTTCCCTTCTCTCTCTTCCTCTCTCCCGAAAAGTAATAAAAATGTCCTTGAGTAAAGATAAAAAAGAATAATAAAATCCATATAATTCAGTCATTAAATATGATGCTTCAGAGGAACATTTAATAGGTTAGAAAATTTCATTCCATTAATCATTAAGTTAAAAAAAAGCAGTGACAAACAGAATACCATGTATAGTCTTTTTTTTTCTAGGAATGTATATACAAATGACAATGCAATGATAATAAAAGAAGATGAGAATTATGTGCAGTAAAATGCTGTCATTGGCAACCTGACTGAGGATTATTTGCCTTTTTTCTATTCATTTTCCTTTTTTGCTCTTTGCATTGCTAACATATTTTAGTAAACATTAATTGCTTTTATAATTAGAAAATAGAAAAGAGCAACCTTCATTATCAAATATCTGAGATGTAAAAATGAAATGATTCAGAAACAATTTCATTGAGATGTGACTCTTGAGACTGTATATACATGTTGACCCTTAACTTTAACTTCCAAGCTATCAGATTTATATTTTAACTTCTGCCCCCAATCTTGGTCTTCAGAGCTATGTCACATCATATAACACTTTTGAATTGTGTTATTCAGGAACCATATATTGAAGAAAGGTCATTTTAACATGGAGAAAACACTTGTGAACCCAAGGCTTTCTGCTTTCATAGTGAATAGGAAATTTCTTCAATATACTGGTGTTGAATTAGGATTCACCTCAGGCCACTGCAGTCTATGGCTGCAATTTGTGGCAGTTGGAGGGGACTCTCCTTATTGATTTATCTTGCTTAAAGCTACTAAAAAGCTATAGGCTGCCAAATGTTTTAGGGGAAATCTTACTGGGGAGGTGAAGTCTCAGTTCAGAGGACAAAAAGCAGTTTTCACTAGTGATTTTTGTTTTCTTTTCCTCGCTCAAAGCAATCATCATAAAATCTGCTAATGGATGTCATCTATTGATGGAAGTGATAAAAACTAGTCATTTGTGGGTTTTTTGTAGTTTTTGGCAGTGATTTCTTTTAACTTCAATTTTCATCAGCTTCCTTTCAAAATGTCAACCATCAGCATCGTTTCCCCTTCAGTGTTTTGTAACTAGCATCACAAGAGATTAGGTCCTGCAAAGACGTGGCTGGTTTCTAACAGGAAAGAGTGTTTG
The DNA here is from genome assembly GCF_014824575.4 of Sturnira hondurensis. NCBI lineage: Eukaryota > Metazoa > Chordata > Mammalia > Chiroptera > Phyllostomidae > Sturnira > Sturnira hondurensis. The sequence goes on from NW_028073411.1 coordinate 1,442,863, forward strand.
ACTGTGATACTCTATCAGCTGATAATATCATTCTTGTCACCACACATGCTTTTCCATATATTATTTTACTGTTGAAGTATCATTATCTTTTGCCCTGTATACATTATGTGAGTTTTCCTAAAGAGAAAACCATAACTGCAATCTCATTTATTGCAGATGGTCTGTGGAAGCACTAGTAGATAATGAACTCGTTTGTGTTGATCCTTTCGCTAACTCTCTGGTTTGTTTTTCTCGTTCATATCGATGGGACTACTAAAGCCACACGATATTAATAACCACCATATTCTGATTCAATAAATTTAGTTCACTTCTGCAGTTATTTTTAGTTTTAGAATGTCATTTACACATTATTGTGATTCTTCCAATTACTTAAATAATGCAACATGTTTTTATAGCAGCAGTTGTGCTAACTAAACTGACTATTTGTCAAGTGACTGTTGTGAAGGATATAGTAATGGTCATAGTTTAGGTAAAAAGAAAACAATTCAACAATTCCAAAGTGTACACTAAGTAAAAGTATCTTGATTTTTTTTAGTCTGTCAATCTCTCCAGCATCTTTGATCCTCATCAAATTACAAAATATTTAAGGTACACCGAGTTACTAACAAAATTACGCCTTATTCTAAAATGTGAAATGAGTGGGTTTTTGAGAAAACAAAATGAATATAAAAAGTTTATAACATTTTATTGTTCACTTTTCACCTCTGATATAATGGAAAGAAGAGTCAAAGATGATAAAGGTTTACTTTGCTCCTCGTAAAATGTGATATATGGATGCATTTATCACTGATATTTCCACATGGGATGTGGTTTTATCTTGCTGAAAGTTTTAGTGACTGAAGAAATGTCAGCATGGCTGTAATACTGTGAGACATACTTGCTGTTAATTGGGACACGTGATCTTGTGGGGATGTATTAAGGAGTAAGTCAGAATGGCTGGTTAGAACTTTATTCTCTATAAGGGTAAAAAACTAGCAATCACTTTTCAGACTTTGTTACTTTCTGACTCTGTAGAAAGCTTCAAACATTAGCTTGAAAAACAAATGAGTTCCGAGACGCACTTCAAAACACCTGTAGAGTGGCTTTGAAACCTGGTGTTACAGTTCATTTTCCAAGAGAGCTACACTGAGGTCAGAGATGGTAATGGAGCACTCAGAAATGAATCAAGTCTCATGTGCTCCATCAAGAACATACATGTTAGATGCCCCCCCCTGCTGTTGGAAATTGCATATAAATGCTCAGTTAAAACATGGAGCAGGGCAATGTTTGGGGACTATGACTTTGTGCTGTGATTTGACATAGAAATCCTCTTCATTCTTCTTCTGTACATTGGGTTGCCTTATAAATGTATCCACGTATCTACCATAACTCTAGAGAACAGGTTCGTTAAAGGGTTTCACCCTGCAGGGTGGCTTGCCATTTGTTTGGCTACTCTGTGGCACAAATTGCTTTACACATCATACATTTCACATGTAGTGTTTCACACAGGAAGTCACACGCAATGTTGTTTTTCCTTGGCATTTTCCAGGCAGCCATCCATATACTCATGTACATTATTCTTATAGAGAAACCATTCTTACTGGACACTTTAACTATTTTTAATGTCTCCTATGCAGGTACATACAGGCTCATACACATAAACTAAACTGTAAATATAACTTAAAAAGTATTACTGAAGCTCATAAAATATTTGACTTACAACAGCATGTATATTTTCTTTTTAACTTTATAAACTCTTAATTTATTATTTTAATTTGTCAGAAAAAAATATTGAGTAAATGTCAGAGCGTCTTCCCTGAATTGCAAGAGTTGGCATTTGAGATTTCAGGAACAATAAAGGAAAAAGAAGGTAGGAATGCAGTAATTGATAACCTTCGTCAGTAAGAACTCACATGACAGGTCTCGATTTTCAAGTTAAAGATCAGAAAAAGAAAATCCCCTATTATCTCCTACTCAGAGTAATTTGACACATAATCATTAAATGATTAATTCTTGTATCATTTTTGTGTGATATGTTGGAAGCAATCATTCTCATTTTATCAAGTAGACGATTTTATAAAATTTTGTTTAAAAGGCTATTATCTCAGCATATAGTTGTATCTTAGGAAAAATCATGAAGAAAAAACCTATAACATTTTTTAAATATTCTATAAATAGATACTATAATCAATTCTCTGGTAATAACCACAAATACATTTAGCAACAATCAATAAATAAAAAATATGACTTTATTTGTTTAAATTTACTCAATGTCACTGACTGTGCTTAGGCCCATTTCCAACAGTTCCCACACTTAGTTTTTTGAACTAGAATTGTAATAGTAAAATACCTTTCATTAAGACATGGAATGAGAATATAAAACATTCCTCTGAGAAGTAACTCCTTTAAAAAAGGGAGTCACAAAACGTGAGAGGTGAAGAGAGAATCAGCAATCACCACTCTCTGTGAGAGAATTGTTGGTATAAATTGCTTCTGTGCTGTGAAAACAGCCACTTTCTGAGTGACGATTTATTATAACTGCTCATACCAGGGGTCTGCACCCTTCCTGGGGCCCCAGTTCAGAACCCCACTGTGAGTCCCTGCCTTGCTTTTCCAGGGCCTCTTTTTAAAATGACCTCTCAGATCTGAGCTAAGGGAAATCTAGTAACCTCTGCTCCGACCATCTTGTACGTACTGAGTGTATGCTACCCTTCTCTATCTTCTGCTCACTGGTGACCTGGAACTAATGTCTGTCTGTCCCCTGGCTCACTGCATCCCCTGTTCTGAGATCATCCCCTATTCTTTTCTGCTTTTGTGTAAGCATAGTAAAACTTCTTCAATCAAAATGACACCAAGATTTTCACTTCCTGAAAGCGGGAGCTCCTTTCTAGGACAGGGGAGCTGCTACCTGTGGACACTGCTCGCCTCCCTGCCGCCGTGTGTGGGTGGCTCACTCTTTCTAATTTCCTTATTCATCTGGTCATAATCTGTGTGTTCTTAACACACCAGTCCAGGTTTTTCAACACAGCTTTATACTGTGATTATCCTTGGAAGAAGGAAGGAAGGAAGGAAGGAAGGAAGGAAGGAAGGAAGGAAGGAAGGAAGGAAAGAAGGAAGGAAAGGGAAAGGGAAGGAAGGGAGGAAGGGAAAAAGAGAGGAGGGTGGTGGGGAGATTGAGAGAGAGAGAGAGAGAGAGAGAGAGAGAAGACACCCTTAAAGATAAAACAATATAAAATAATGCCTGGCACTCCTTTTCTTATGCTCTCAAATTCAGAAAATGCAAAGTCCATTGAAATATTAATTGCCACAAGAAAAGAATCAAGGTCATAGTGGCCCAATAGGCTAGAAATCATTGACCCTGAGTCATTATTGTCTCACTCTAACCGTGGTTTAAAAACACGTTGTAGTGTTATATAGCCTATCAATAAACTCTGCAACTAATTAGTAATTCATGTATGATGGCTATTGCAAGTATTCAGTTTGACACTCTCGGGCCTCAGAGAGCACATGCAATACAATCTGCAAGTCCAGAAAGGGAGGAAACCTCTCTACTGGTTGCTCTTACACAGAGGCACAAAAAGGAACACACCCCTTATCCATCTGTAAATACATAATAAGTGCCCTGTCATGGAAGGTATGCACATGATTTTGTGTGCTGCATTTAAAAATTGAACTACACTCTGATAGTGAAACTTAAAAAATGACAATGTGTACTTTTCTGCCCAAATTTTTGAGGGAAAATTTAGAATGTACATAATACATGGGCAGTACTAATTCTATATCTATATACATGTTTTCAATTCTTTTTCTTATGCGTATGCCTTAAAAGCATAACTGTAGAAAGAAATAATGATAATCGGTATGCAAAATAATACCCTGGAATATGATCATCGGCTTTGCTTCTAAATATAAATAAATAAAAACCAAATTAAAAATTAAAACAAATAATTTTTTCCTGAAAGTTTGGGCCAAAATATGGGTGCACATTATACATGGAAAAACACGGTAGAACACTAACCAGTTGTTATTCAATTGCTGAAAACGGCAATAACAGCAGCAAAACAACTTTGATATCCACAGCCCTCTCTAGTTTACACGTTGGTTTTCGGCCTCAGCCCCCTCAAACGGGGGTCAGATATAGCTCATATTCGCTTCCTCAAGAAATCCAGTAACACTTGCCTTTTAGGATTTTTAATCTCACATTTCATAGTGCATAAATTTTCACAACGCCGGTGGGTATTTTTTTTCCACTGGATTTCTTCTTTCCTCCTCTGCTTCTTCCATCATGAGCTAAGAGATATGCAAGGGATTCCAGTGGGGCTGGAATTCATTCTGGACTGTTTGGCATGAGGACTTGTCGTAGAAGGATATTTGTTCCATTTATAGGGCACCGTTACAATCTCGTGGAGTATTTTCAGCTTCATCTATGAAAATACACGAAGTTGGCGTTTCTTACCCCGTGTCACAGAGGCAAGGTTCAGTGATTTAGTTAACATTTCTAAGGCCTCAGGGATAGTAATTATGGAAGCCGAATGGTTACTGGTACCTATCTGGCAGCAAATGTGCATGCAGTTCCTTGGTACCAGGATTATTCTCTTGGGAGAAAAAAGCATTCCTAACCCATATATAGTGGAGGGGGTCGTTCTCAAGGTGTACTATTTAAGAAAATGAATATAGCTAGAATATTTCCATCATAAGTATCCATGTTACTTTATATCTGATATTTGTGCTCAAAACCCAACTCTTCCCCCTAAATAATATGAACTTAATTTTAATAAGCCACCAATTCCTCATCTGTAAATGACAATGGCTCCTAAATCACAGATCAATTGTGAGAATTTGAAGAAAAAACACATACATTAGCACCATACCTGGCAAAATGTACATGCTCATAGAATTGAACTCAGCCACAACTAATGTTTTGAAAAACTCAGTTGGTGCAAGTAACAAGATCCTTGGCAGCTCCCAGTAACTACCTCTGTTTTGGCACACTTACCTTTCTATCAGCTAGCAGTCTATAAAGAAATTAGAGATTCAAGGCTGTTAACTGACCTCTATAAAGCCATTTAAATAAGAAATAAGGCTTTTCTAGAATTCAGATCTAGAAAAATACCTTACAATCCCTACATTAATTTACTACCTTAAATGTGACATCTGTTAAGAAAAGCCTTGAAAAGAATCACACACACACACACACACAAAATAAAAGCATTTGTCAGTTTTGAATATTTGATATATACCTTATATTTATGAGTATGTAAGTAAAAGGAAAAAAAGACATACAACATGGAGAATCGCATTTTCATGTACTTCTTAGCTCTTTTTCAGAGCCAGTGTTATCTATAGTCTATGAGAAAGCACAATAGCTAAGAAAATAAATTGGAAAACTTGCAACCTATAAAAGTGAAATATTGGTTTATCTGTAATATTATAAAACAGAGCTATACTTATTCAACATAGCACAAGAAAGAAATATAGTTTGAGTAATTATGTTAACATATTTTATATCTGAGCACATAAAGGAATTATCTACCCACATAATTATATAACAATATATCAGGAAAAAAAGCTGCTCAACTGATAAAGAATTGGTCAAATTACTAAAGTAAGGATGGACCGAAAGGCAAGTTGAGGGAAAGAACAGCAATTCTAGACACCCCAGCATATTTGGCAAATATTGTTTTATAGATACATAATCTCAATATTATTTTGAGTTTGGAATTACCTAGAGGGGATCATACAAAAAACTAAGTTGAGTTCAGACTTATGAAGTATTTTGTTCAATGCCACATGTAAATATAAAAAGGAAAATATGGCAGAAATGTTGTTCGTTTAATTTCTTGATTATATAATTAATAATTACACTAAGCAAATGGGAGTCATACTTGAAATAATTAGTAATAATTTTATTCTTACTATGTATCTCCATGGTGTCATTAATTTCAAATGTCATCAAATATGAATATGAGACAGTGACATGCAGGTTCTGTTGACTTTGACATTAATAGAACTAATTACATAATTTATATATATTAACTTCAGTTTCAATGAGAATATATGATTTATATTTATTTTTAAAGTTTATAGTATCAATTAATGTCAGAGAGAGTGCCCCCATGGGATGGAAGCTTATCTAATTGTAAATAATTTTTTACTCTTTTAGATGAGAAATTTTGTAAAGTAAAAGCTGCATCCTTTCTTGATCATCTAGAAAATAATTCAAATATTTTATCCCGACCACAAATTCTCATGTTAGGAATCTAGAGGAAAGTGAATTGCTATACATGTCTTGTTTCCAAGTGTGTGTGTGTGCGTGTGTGTGTGAGAGAGAGAGAAAACGTTGGTTTTGCCCCATTTGTTATCTGTGTTACAGGATTTCAACAACCATGAACATTTCTATTGTGTTTCTTATTTTCAGGGCAAATAGCATATAAATATAAATATAAATGAATGGAATAAATAAATATAAGTTTGTTACACAATGCACCAAAGGAGACTGGAGAAAAGGCCCATGCAGCCATTAAGCTCCATGTAGTGTTAAGAACTTTGGAGTCATCAGTTAAGAAAAATGAAGTGTTTCAAGGCCAGAGCAAGAGAAAACCCAAGATCTTAGCCTATACGGTGTTAATTTAGTCAGATAGCTCTGCTTTTAAAACACTGCATATTTACGATTTTGGCAAACACAGAGCCAAGAAATTATTGGTTTTGTTGAATGCAGCGATTTTCAATCTTTTCCACTTCATGGCACACATAAACTTAGTACTAAAATTCTGAGGCACACCAAAAATATATATGTTTTGCCAATCTGACAAAAAATGTATAATTTGATTCATTCACACCAGACAGCTATTGCTGTCTTGGCTGTTGCCATTATTTTATTTGGCAATCCAAGGGAAAATAGGCCAGTGCCTCTGACTAAGTAGTCAGGTATTGCATATTTTAAAAACCCTTGAGGCACACTGGTCAAATTTCACCAGTCTATTCTGGCCATTGGTCACTGGTTTGATGAACAGATTATAAACAACACCCAAAATTTAAATTCAGTTATAGACCATATAATAGCTCTGTAATGTTAATGAAATGCAATTAGAATAATTATGTGCTTATTATACTGTTTAATCCATCTATACCATTCAACAGGAGGTCCACTTTATCATTTTTTGTAATGATAACTCTCCAGATGATTTTAATTGACTTACTGAACTTTTGTTATATCCATACCAAGTTATCTTTTTGATTTTTAAAGCAAATCTTTAAAGTTGAAAAATATTTATAGTTGTAGAATGATTTCCTCTTCTACTAAAAGTGTACAGTTTGACCTATGTATATTTACATTTATATGATTACAAGTGATATTTTTTATTTGCATACCACACGTTTTGATATGTTGTCTTTTCACTTTCACTAAATTCAACATATTTTCTCATTTCTCTTGTGACTTTTTCTTTGACCCATGGGTTACATAGAAATATGTTAATTTTCAATTATTTGGTCTTCCCCTAAATATCTTGTTGTATATTGGTTTATAATTTAATTCCTTTGTGATAGAAAAAATACTCTATAAATTTTTAACTTCTCGAAATACATTAAAACTTATGAGAACATAAGTTTTAATGGGAATGAGAATATGGTCTTTAAATGAGAATATGGTCTTCCTTGAATGTTCTATATGTACTTGAAATTGATTTATATTTTGTGACTGTTGGGTGTAGCATTCTGTGAATGCCAATTAGGTCAAATGGATTGATATACTCACATTTTTAATTCAATCATTTTTTATTGTTATTCTATTACAGTTGTCCCAATTTTTCCTCTTTTTTCCTCCTCCAACCAGCCCAAACCCAGCTCCCACATTCAGTTCCCACACTCTCATTCATGTCCGTGCGTCATTCATACATGTTCTTTGTCCAGTCCCTGCCCTTCCTTCCCCAATTATCCCCTGCATTTTTCCCCCTGGTCACTTTCAATCTGTTCCATGTTTCCATGACTGTGATTCTATTCTGTTCATTAGTTTATTGTGTTCATTAGATTCCCCTTATAGGTGAGGTCATCTGGTATTTATCTTTCTCTTACTGGCTTACTACACTTAGCAAAATAGTTTCCAGTTCCATCCATGCTGTCACAAAAGATAATAGTTCCCTCTTTCTTTCTACTGCATGGAATTCCATTGTGTAAATGTACCAGTTTTTTAATCCATTCTTTTATGGATGGGCACTTGGGACGTTTGCAGCACTTGGCTATTGTATATGGTGCCACTATGAACATATTGGCGCATAAGTTCTTTTAAATTGGTGATTCTGGATTCTTAGGGTACATTTCCAGCTGTGGAATTGCTGGGTCATATTTTTTTTTTAATTTAGCCACTTAGTATTAGAAAACTATCTTAATGTTTGATGTTATATAGCTAGTGAGATAAAAAGAAGAATTTATACTTAGGACTTTTGATATCTTTCAGTTGGGTACAGCTTTATTCAATTTACTGGAGCTACTCTTAGCTTACAATTAAATTCCTCTCTTTCTCTCTCTTTCCCTCTCTCTTTACATATATACATATGTGTATAAATATATAAAATTCTCCTTTATACATATATAGATACAATTCTCATTTTACTGTGATTTTATGTAGGCTACAAACTTAAATAATTATTCAAACAACTTTTTGTAAAGTAATATTTTCTACAGGAATTGAGTAAATTGCAAAGCTGTTTGTTATTCTTTTCCATAGCATGATGTGTATATGCAAAACATATAGAACATATGTGCTTCTAACATAAATTTTTCAAAAAATCAGTGTACTTGTAGCAATGGAATGTTGCTTGAAATTTCTTAAAGGAGTTTTCAGGTCATAATTTAGGACATGAATTAAATCAGGGACTTCTTAATGGCAAAAAATTAAAACTCAGTGTCTTCATTCCCTGGTGCCAGAAAACTAAAAAGAAGTAGGAAAAATTTAATATTAGATCGTCATTATGAAGTTCATCTCTGGAAATCAGGATTGACTTCCAACAGTGGGAATTCAGAGATTTTTTTCATGCAATGTAGAGGATTCTGTCTTTATAGCCAAGTGCTCAGGTGTGTTTCCTTACTCATCACTCCCTGTCACAGTACGTTCCCCAGCCTGTCTCTCTTTCTCTCTCTTCCTTGTGAGTAATAACTACAGATGTTTTATTTCCTTATTGACATAGAGCTAAATAAATATTTGCTGAATAAATAAACACAGACTGTGCCACTATTATGAAATATTTTACCAAGAAGAATGTTATTACATAACAGATGGTTTTACTGTTTCAGAATTGGTAATTTTGAATAAATTACTTATTTTTGGAATTACGTTATGACAAAAATCTCTATTAGATCATTTCTAGTGATTCTTTCTTAGCAAATACCTTTACATATAACAGAAGCAAACACTAAGAGAAAAAGCTCAATATAAATATATAACTTTATAAAAAAATAATGAATAACATTCAAAATAAATGGTTAATTTTTGAAAATCTAAATGAATAGAAAGAAAGTTGTTTTTAATTGTAGTCTAACATTTAATATTTTAAAATAGAATGTGAGGACAATTATAAGAGTAATATGTGTACCCCATTATTCTTTTTAATCATCATGGAGCTTTATTATTATTATTTATTTATTTTTCATTCTTTTAAAAATATATTTTATTAATATGCTATTACAGTTGTCCCCTTTCCCCCTCTTCATTCCCCTCTACCCTGCACACCCCTTCCCCCTACATTCCCATTAGTTCATGTCCATGTGTCATAAGTTCTTTAGCTTCTACATTTTCCACACTATTCTTGCCCTCCCCCTGTCTATTTTCTCCCCACCATGTATGATTTATTATTATTTAGATGGGACATTTGTTTCCATTATTTTCCTAAATGCCAAAAATAAATTTCTCTTAATATCCAGAAAAAGTGACACTTGCAAAGTCAATCAATAGATGGCGCTCACCCTAGCATCTGCTCTAACAGGGACAAGTCTCTTGAAGGCTTTGTTGAAAAGGATTTAGTCAGCTTTTAGTGAGTGTTGTAATAACCCCGATGTACTGTATATCTTAAATGAGCAGTCGTAGAATATGTTCTAAAACTCATCAAGTTTTAGTGGGAGCCTGATAGGTTTTATTTCTGGCGGCACAGGTACAGTGAATCATAGAGGGCAGTGTAGGGAAAAGTTCAATGAGGATTCAACTTTGAATCTTCCTACTCAGTGGACGTCTCAATGAGAAATAAGATACACAGATTCATACTATGTATTTTCTCCATAAAACCTAAGGCGATATACATAATACTGACTAAAGCAAACAGCATCCTTTGAAAAACGAATCACAGCTCTGGACAGAAAGTTAAGCATCAAGAAGCCAACTTGCTCACATTAGTCTAGTAGGAAAAGACCAGGAGACATTACAAACTATTATTATGGGGGAAAGGAAGAAATGAAGGAGGTTTAGTAAAGATTCAGGGAAGAACATAAAGTTGCAGATTAATAGAACCTTGGAAGTGTTTCTAAAGGTCATGGTGCTATTGCCTCTGCCTTTGGCATGATTCTGTCATCCTAGAACATGTATGTGGATCAAACAGATTTTAAATTTCTAACTAAGGAATATTTATTAAAAAACTGTGTGATTTTTGCCCCGAAGTTTATCATTTTTTTATTACAAGGGAACAAGTACTGTAAAAGTTGAGAAACTAATTTCAGAGACCATTTGCTTAATTTTGAACAAAAGATTGGCTCAATTTAAAATAAAATAGACCAGCTCACTTAAAATGAGATTTTATTATTTGAATATTTTAAGTGCCTTAGTTCTGAATATATCTCAATATCTATCACTCAATACATGCATACCATTTTTTGGCATACATTCTATCTTCTCTCCAGTCCAGGAATTATAAGGCAACAAAACAAATTATAAAAAATAATCCTCATAAATTGTCTTCTTAGAAAGTTTCATTTATTTCTATCACCATCAATCATATTAGTAATCTAGATTTCATTCAATCCTCCCTGGTTTTGAAGGATATTTTTAGACTGTGAGTTAGTACTTCTTTCCTCTAAACCATGAAGATTGAGACATTGGACTTACTGTGAGATGAGTAAATTTTAAGGGAGCCCAACTTTCTCAGTTCTGATGGTGGTACTGAGCTATAAATAGAGAAATTAGTGATGGATGAGAGGATATAAGGACTAGTCTCCCTCGTACCAAGGCAAGCCAGTGAAATAAGGCACCACGCCTGCAGTTTATTCTTGTCCTTTTTACCCTGTCAAAAACAAAGTCTCTTTTCTCCTTCATGTAGCCCCTCTGGAATATGTAAATTAAGAGCAGGAGGGAATTGGGGCACAGAAATGGACATGGGAGCTGTTGCTTGTCTTAAGAGCATGTTGTTCTCTGAGACTGCACGACCTGCGGCACAAATCCTACTTCTGCCAGTGTCGTCCAAGGCAAATCGCCCACGTTCTCTGTGCTTTAGCTTCCTGTCTTGTTAGAGAGAAACAACAGCAATGTGTACTTCTTAGGGTTGGTGTGAAATATGGTGTGTGATAATCCGCAGCTCTAGTTCATAGCTAATTACTGTTATGTTTTCCATTGTTTTTCCTGTCAAAACTGTTAATGCATAGTCAGCATGATTTTGTATTCTAGGGGCTGGACTTGCCCTGTCTCTGTAAGAGATGCCCTAAATCACACAGTCTCTGTCACCTTGTTAGAACATGCAAAGTATAGGATGGATAGCGTTCTTCCAGTTTAGATGTGATGAAACTGGTGTCACTTTCATATTTAATTATTAAAAAACCCACTGACCTAAGCCCACATGTTAATTTCTAGGTAATGTGGCCAGGATGGGCTTAAATGATCTAAACCTGTTTTGGGCATATTCTCATTTAGTTTGACAAAAACAGCCTGGGACTAAAATACACATTTGAGATAGAAAAACATTCATGTTGCCTACCAGGTGCCACAGGATAGATTGTTCTTTCTATGGCGTTAATGGGTATTTGGATTAAATAACTACCCAACCTGGTTGGGTGTTTATAAAGTGGGTCGGGTTCGTTCACCTGATTTCTCCCTTGTGTTCAGTAAGGTAGCATTGTCACATTAAGTTACCATACCATTCTTGTCATAAAACAAACCTTGTAAACAAAACATTAGCAAACTTCAGTCACTGGTTAATTTATTTAATTCTCAGATGAGGCTTTCACTGGTTCCTAAAGTTTGTTAAAACAAAATTTCTTTCTTCCTAACATGATTGAGCATCTCACCAATGCCTAGAGGGGACAAAAAGGAGAAGTAAGGGAAAATTAGAGGACACTTTGACCCAAAGTATCCACTTCTGTCACTGGAATACCAGATTTTTGATAAGTCTGGAGGAAAACATACGGGTCTTTTAAGAGTTAATAAGTAGTCACTGTATTTGTACAATAATATGCAAGAAGATTGGCAAGATACTAACATACATGAACACGGTCAAAATCATGAGGTACTGAAAGATGCATGCTAGTACATCGTTTAATGAGTCCAGCCATAAATCAATATGATATAAAAGTGAATAGTGCATAGATCACTGTGTGCACAAAGAGTTAAAAGCAAAATCACAGAGACAGCACCTAGGACAGACCGTTTTATTGGGATCAGAGAGTGTTAGCAGAGATACAGGAGGAATCACTGTGGAGAAAACTTCATTTTATTTCCTGGGGTGAAGGGCTAGGGTCATCGCCCTAACGCCTGAACTTCCTTACCCTGAAAGTGGTGCTTCATGTAGGGTTTAAAAAAATGACAGAAGAAAGAAAGATTCTTTTACCAAAAAAGAGAAAAGGAGTCAAATAAGTTTGAGGAGACATTTATTATAGTCAGTGACATCTGGTGCATCTTGCCAGTGCCCATCATTGAGTGTGAGGATGGCAGGTTGCTATACAGTTGAGACAAGGTGTGTGTTTCCTCAGGCAAAGAGAGTGGCAAGGCAATGTAGAATGGCGTGGCGTATTCAGGGGATGGAGAATGGGGGATGGCTTATTCTCTGTGGTTTGAATTGTTCCTAAATGAGCCTAAATTTAAAAAATATATATTGTATTTATTTATTTTTAGAGAGGGGGGAAGGGAAGGAGAAAGAGTGGGAGAGAATCATCAGTGTGTGGTTGCCTCTCATGTGTCCCCCACTGGGGGCCTGGCCTGCAACCCAGGCATGTGCCTTGACTGGGAATCAAATCGGCGACTCTTTGCTTCACAAGTCTGTGCTCAATCCACTGAGCTACACCAGCCAGGGCAAATTTTGAATTTAAGAATCCCAGTTAAACAATATAGTAGTGGGAACAGTATCCTGTAGGACACAAAGTCCAGGGATATTGAGGCCAGTTGCCCTGCCTCTATGTCAATTAATTTAATCACGTTTGGATTAAAAGCAGAAGAAGTAGGTACCAATGTGTTACAGAACTTAATCCAAATCAAGATGATTATTTATAATGTATCTTTGTTACTCAATCTAAAAGCTATTTTATGTGTTAAGTTAAATAGAAATTTCACACATGATAATAGAAACAAAACTGTAAGTGAAAAGATGCATGAGGAGATATTCAGTGAGGACTAATGTCTATTGTTTAATTGAAAACTCAACTTACATGAAGGAGAAGAAACAGCAGAAAAGAGTGATAGTGGGAACATATTTGTAGGGAATATATATATATATAAAGAAAATGCGTTGTGATAAAATTGAAAAAAAAAAGGTATGGGCCTGAAAGGGTGAAACAGCTGGTTCAAAAAACAAGGAAATGTTATTAAGGTTTGAAAAGTACAGACTAATAGACCCAGAAAAAAAAAAAAGGTCTGAGCACATCAACTGGAAACACGAGCTGCTGAGCAGTAATGTCAGATGAATGCCACCGTGCCTCACGGTCAGTGCACCTCCTGGCAGGTGTCTGCCGGTATTTCCCTTTTTTAAATTTGCCTACAGATAGGTTATTAAAGTCATTGCAAATCAGAACATGTCTTCCTTGTGGCACAAATTAAACTACACGTGAGCAGAGGCAAAGGTAAGGACAAGAACACTTAGGGGGCAGAGAGAAAGCTCTCCGTGAATGCCATGTTCACAGTCAGGATGGGTCTAAATAGTCACATTCCAGTGGAAACAAAATTTGATTTATACAAGAGAAGGCTTTGAAGATTTATCTCTAAATAAGTGTGTCTGTAAGGTCATCTGGGTATGTAAAAACTGTGAGCGATTTGGTTGAATTATCTTAGTGCTTTTTGCTTTTAGTAGGTTGATCGTGATTTATGTAGGCGGATCATTCCTTTCAGAAGCTTAAGGACAGCCCCTGTTTTTACCTGATGTTCTGAACTAATCATTAGTGAGCCCCTCTTTTATTTCAGCCCTTCTTGGTTGCATGGTCTAATGCGTGCATACAAATGTTGTATGTGTGTGTGTTTAATGCTCAATCATGCCATTTCCACCTCCATTGTCTCTGCTGCCCGGCTCAGCAAAAGTATTCTGGTTTTCTTGTTCTTTAATCTTTCCAAGTCTTTTAAAAACAATTTTTAAAGAGACAGGTAAAAGGCAACAAACACATAGCCAGGCGACAATCAATGCCCTCTCAGCCTCCCTGAAAATGTGTATCTTTTTTGTTTCTCTGTAGTTTCTGGAAAATTTACTCAGGAATTTACATGCTACCTAATTTTTTAGGGCACAGGCAGCAAATACAATACAAGAATAAATTTCTTGGCTACAAACCACATTTCTCCATTTAGATCTTGCGCTCTTACCTTCTCCTGTTCCTCAATTTTCAATACATTTTGATCAGTGGCTCACAGATCCCTGACAGCTTGTAAATTGCTTGAAAATACCCTCTGCTATGTATGAACAGCAAATATGAATACTAAGTAATGCTGTTCCTTGAGTGCCTTTAAAATTCTAATAGTCAGCATCCAGATGTATTAATAATTATGTAAGGTGCTTATTGATTTACAGAAACTTAAATAAATATGGAGCACTATCCGAATTTAAAAAAAGCATTGCTGGGAATACTTGACTTTCTCATGTGGTGCTTAATAACACTTGAAGAGGTAAGCTGAATAGTAAGTTCTCTTGAGTTTTAGGCAGATCTGTGAAAATGTGCTTAGCATGCAGGGAGATCACCTTGTAAAATATGACAATCAAACTCCCCACCAATAAATGCTCCTCTATTCTCATATTTTAACAGAATTCTAAGTTGTTTAGCTACTAGTCTGTAAAAACACAGACAAAGTTCATAACAAGAATGATTCTAGGTCACTGCATTCTCAACAAAGGTTAGAGAAATTATTTAGGGACAATATTAACAGAGGAAGAAAATGTATCCTCTTTTTAAAAATCCGTGATGAAAATGTTTTTCCTAGAAGAAAGAAATTATTTGGGCAGTTTCATGTAATGATTACACTGCTAGCAAGCAACAGCCTTAAAATAGGAAAATCAAAAGGTTACAGTATTCTAGATTTTGCAAAATGTCAACAACCATGTCTAGAAATCATTTAGGTTTAGTTATGGGTTTTAAAAATTATATGGACAGTATCCATAATATTGCATTGACCTCTACCCATGCAACGCCTGCACTGCTCTGCCCCTCGGCCTGCCCTTGGGTCCACTGTGAGCTTAATGCTTTCCCATCCTAACCCAAGAGGTGCCCTGTGTGTGCAGTGCTCACTGACTGTAGAGACCATCATAGACCCAGAACACTTCAGTGTAGCAAACCCAGCAGCAGAATGGAGGGCATCTTTGCAGTGATATGCAGAGTGAACTTGAGTCTTGTTTTTAGAAGAGTGAAGCAATGCATGAGACTCTTTTGTCAGGCTTTAAATAGTTTAAAAATGACTTTAGAGACTGACAATTAGCGCGCCCTTTAAGGTAGCTGCAGTTTGTAGCTATGTTATGCTCTGTAGGGAGGAAGAAGAAAACCTAATATTCGTTAAGAAACTCATTGATTCATTTAATGTAAATTCTTTTCAGTAAGAATTTAATAAAAAACACACTTTATGTAAAAGAAATCTACATTATTGGCCTATAATGTGATTAGCAGACTTGTCTTAAAATACTAACATTATCCAAATTTACCTTCTAGCTTTAAACTGAACATAATTCCAAATATGCCCAGAGAATATCTTGTAAATATATTAAAATGTAGAAATATACATGTTTTTGAGTTGTGCACTTCTATGACATTCTAGTACCTATCGTAACATACCAGGAGGCTCTCTTTGCCTTAGTGGGAACTACATTAATAATCTCATAATTTTTATTATGTAAATATTGGCAATCTAAAAACTTACATATATGTGGTTGCTGCATAGGCATTATTATGAGAAAAAATCATAAATAACAAGAGCAAAAGCAACAATAACAACAATATAATTTTTAAAGTTTGTATTGAATTATTTTTAGAGAGAAGGGAGAGGAAAGAGAAAGAGAGGGAGAGAAACATGAATGTGTGGTTGCCTCTGATGTGTGTCCTACTGGGGACCTGGATTGCAACACAGGCATGAGCTCTGACTGGGAATTGAACCAGCGACCCTTTGGTTTGCAAGCCTGAGCTACACCAGCCAGGGCTACAATAATATGATTTCATTAAGCAGTTTTTTTCTAGCAAATAATATACTAAGAAATGTATATACTTTATTATATTGAAATATCAGATTAGACTGATATAGTTATTTCTATATTCATATAACTAATAACAGTTTTTATATGAAAATAAAGAAAAGCTTTAGAATTAGGTCAAGATTATAACATATAAAATAGCAGTACTATGCTTTCTGTCTAAATGCCTATGTTCTCATGTGAGGTCAACAAATTCTTTTTTGTAAAGGACCATATAATAAAAACTTTAGACATTGTGGCCTATGTGATATTTGTAATAAGCTACTCAGCTTGGCTCTATTCCATTCTAACCCTTAGTTAGAGTTAGGATTGACTAAGTCAGGTGTGAGGGCAGATGTGGCCAGTACGACCAATGACCATGGCTGTGTTCCAAAGTAACTTTATCTGTTAAAAAGATGCAATCAGTTTGGCCTGAAGGCTGCAGTTTGCTGACCCCTGTTCTGAATCATTGTGCCATATGTATTCCATTCTATGTTACAGGAAAAACATGATTAAATGAAGTCATCAGAGAGCCCAAACTCTTAAACATACCAGTAGTTCCTTTACTTAACTCTATGCCATAGTTATTTTAATGGTTAATGTCAATTAAAATTATTTTAGATAATAGCATATTCCAAAGCACTAAGGTAGTAGGTTTATACCTGATCAACTACATCTGATCCCATATAAATTTATATTTGAAAGGTACTAATTTCATATATTAGAGCACTTATCCTTTTTTAAATCTGAAACAATGTGTTATAGAAACTATACCCACAAATACTAAGCTGTTGTATTTGTTGACCATATTTTGTTTGTACTCCAAGTCTGTGAAATTTTAATTACAACAAGTTCAATACTTATTTTAAAATTTCTTTAGTGTTAAACATTCAAGAAATATTAAAACTTACTTTATTTCTTTAACTTTGTGTAAAGGGACTTGAGAATTACTCATTAAGGATTTTTAAGTGTGAAATCAAAATCTTATTGCATTGTAAAGTAGCAAAACATAAGAAATTGGAGTGCATGTAATTAATTTGTATTGTTGCTGCTATAATCATCTACATTATATCTGACAAGATCAAACTGAGCTACAAAGAAATAAATGAGCTACTGAAAACAATCGCATATTTAAATATACCACTTTGTCATAACAAATCCTAGATGCACACAGTATTTTAAAAATTGCACATCGGGCCAAGAAAAAACATTGAACCTGAAGGCCACAGATACATTAAATTGTGAATAAGACAGAAAAAGTATGTATAGCCTAGATGTTTGACATCGAAACATGTTGTAAGTTACTTTCCAAGTGAAGAAGGAAAGTTCATATGCCTTAAAATGGTTCTCCTTGTCACATCACGTGTAGAGAAGGCAAACAGGTGTTTTCTTGTCCACCTACAAGAGGGAGGGAGCCACACTGGATCCCACTCAAATTAATATCTGAAAAGGTAGCAGTGTAGTACATTGGAGAAGAAATCCTCTTCTAAGCTAAACAAGGACCCCAAGCCTGATGCCCTCACGGATGGAAGAGGGCAGCAGATCAGCAACTGCCTTTAACCTAGGAAGTGACACGTGTCTTCGCCTCACGTTCATTGGGCAGACCAGTTTGGCAAGGTACACCTAACCTCAAAGGGCATGTTTGCAATGTAGCCATATACCTGAAAACTGAGATCCAAACCCTTTGGTAAACAATGCTACCACCACGTTGTGGCTACTACAACGTGACTGCCACACATTGCCTTTGTTCACAAAACAATTTCTGCATGCAAGGGAGTGGTGAGAGCTGTGACATTATAAAAAGTAATTGATGCAGCACCAAGCTCTTCCAGAAACAAAATTTCAGAAGAGTTAGGAAAATAAGAGCATCGAGTCCTTGTAGAAGCTCGGGTGCGATGCCATAGTAATGCACTTAAAATGTGGTGTGCACCTGAGGACCTGGATATGAATCACCTCAGTATCTCAGGGGAAGATTTTAGGGACAGTCGGTTTTAGGAGACAGTTTTTAAATTTTGTGTGGGAATTTTGCATGGGCTGCTTGAAAGGGAAGAGCCCTTTTCAAAATCTGGACTGGGAAAGGGAGGTGGCAAATGGTTGATTTTTGTTGCAACGTGTGGTAAAGGAAATGATGGGCGTGAGCCTTCGGCCACGTACCATACGAAAGTGGCAATAATCATCATGCAATTCAGCATTCTCTCATCAAACATATCCTCTTACATCATAAAGCCATTAAGGAAAATACGGACTTTATTTTAAGTAATGGCTTCCGGATCATTTTAGATAACACATCAGTGTTCGGCATTAAGAGACGTAGGACCTTAGGCTGGCTCTGTATCTTCTCTGAGCTTTAGATTTCCTACCTGAATGCCAGAAACATTGAAGTGTTTTGTTAATGGAGGTTTGGAGAGGATTGTGTGAAAGTATAAAATTAGTTCTATTGTGTCTGCCATGTAATAAGCATTCCATAGGCAGTAGACATAATTATTAATTCAGAGAGAAACATATACTTTGCTACTACTTATAGTACTGTGCACTTCTTAATTTAAATGCTATCTAAATGACCAATTTCCATGATCCATCATAAAAATGTTAGTCTCACCATGAAAATTTTTAAAACTGTCTAAAAATGTTTTTCTGTCATTATTCCACTCGTTCTCTCTCTTTATTTGAGTGAATGAGTGAAGGTCCAGATTTATAGTTAATGGTTTTTTAATGGTAAGTTAAAATATGAGAATTTCATTGAAATAATTCGATTTCATTTTATTCAAAAAATAAATTCAGCCAGTAAATCATAATAAATCCATCTATATGCATGCATACGAAGGTAATTTTACAGGAACATAGAGTCTCTCCTTTCACATTGCATTTAGTGGGTTATATTGGACCGCTTACATTTCTAGTTCTATAATATTGCAGGAACCCGTCAGTGGTGGTGTCTGCTAATGATCAGTTAACTTGTTAAAAATAAAAATGTGGAGACAACATGCAGAAAGCTGCAGTCTTGCCAAGTGCCCCAAAGACCCCGGGCTCACTGGAGCAAACCTGAGGGTCAGAGAGCAAAACACATCAGATGAGAGAGTAAAGTGACATTTACTGATTCCACTTGTGCACTTCCTCCTTGAACTGTACTAAAAAAAGCCAATGAACCTTTATTAGCCCTAATATATATAGTCTGTGGATTCTAAAAATTACACAACTTTTCTAATTTCACACAATAACCAGCAAAGTAAAATTCAGCTTCCAGGGTCCTTCCTCTTTCTACTTGGGCAAACCTCCCAGTTTCCTGCCTCCAAAAATATCTTTCCCTCAAACTGTTACCTGTACACAATATTATTTGAGAATTTTTAAAACATTAAAATGAGACATAAAACACCAGGAAGGGTATAAGATACTAGGAAGCTTTTGCTCTTTTAAGCCTAAATGTGAAATTATAGATCTGAACTACTTAGATTATGGGGAACAAGAATGTTGTTCTTGGATGGGAGAGCTTTGTGGACATCCTTGGTTGGCAGAGAGCAGAAATACAAACTGTTAATCATAAAATACATACTTTGAAGTTTGACTTTGATAGCACTGAAAGTCTATGACCTTGCACTTATCTAGTCATATTCACTTGGGTATTATCCATTTGCTGGTCAATATACATGAGGCTAGGGAAATTAAAATAGTAACTTAAAGTATTTTAATTTACTCCAGCCCTTGCTGCGAATCCCTGTTTCATTCTAATATATAGCCAGGTTTGGACTCCTTTACTTTGACCTGTTTTACGGTTTTGATTCTCAATGAGCGTACTCGCCACGCAAACTTCTATAGTTTATGGTTGTTTCCAGTCGCTGTTTGCTCCCATTCCTGGACCCCTAAATGAAAACTGAACCATTCAGAGAAAATTCAGACAAGGATCCTGCTGTTTACACAATGCCTTCACAACACCAAAACCCTCTCCAGCAGCAGTTAAAAGACACCAAGATACATAAAGTAATAATCTGATGTAGGGTTTCCCCTTCCAACTCTCCCCTCTAAACAGCATAGTGCTTGCTTTTTCCTTAGAACACACACAGACACACATCAAAGAGGAAAGTCAACTATTATGTTTAGAAAACTGAAGTCAGATTCTCAAAGATGTCACAGATCTTTACAAATCAGACCTGAAACATTTATTATAAATAGCCCATTGACTGAGCTCTGACGTCCCCTGGAGCTCAATTCTTTTCTCATTGATACCTAGTGACGGTTGTATATCATCTACTTGGGCATCTTCTTTTATTGAAAAATGATGGAAAAGTTTTACAGAAAGATTTGATCCAAGAGCCAAGTATTTTATTTATGAACTACATGACTCTGAACACTGGCTGTCAGAATGCTGGCTAACTTCAAATCATTGACTTCCATTTTGTTCTATAGTTTTACTTTCTTCTGATCCAAACAAACATTTTAAGTTATTGGCTTCAAAACATGTTTTCCTCCTTTTTCCTTCTCTGCTGTACCTCTACTTTCTTCCATGTGCATATGTGTGTATAGATATATAATCTCCACAAAGCAAGAAATAAATGTGAAAAAATAGTATTAATGACATATGACTCCTTAAAAAAAATCTGTGGACAACTTTTTTCCCCCAATATTGTCAGTGATCCTTACTCATCTAAACCAGTAGAGGTGTAAATGTCCATGGCATTTAAAACACATTTAATTTCATAGCCATATTTTGTGTACAGTCTCAAACTTTACCCAGATACCATTGAGAAAATTCTGTTGGAGAAAGTTTGCTCATGAAGACATCTGTTAAAATGGTGAGGAAAATTTAGAAATAACTCAGAATTTTCCAAATAAAGCCTTTTCCTGGCAATCTTCTGAGCTATTGTTGCCACAAAACACACTGAGGACAACATGGCCCTGTGTGTTTCAATCTAGAAATACCGACAGTCTAGTCGCCTTGTGGAAATCAGATGCCGCCACGCTACATTAAGTGGTTCCATTACAGGACATCCAAGTCCACTGGGGTGATATGACAAAATAGCATAGAGGGAGAGGCTTGTGAACAGTTGAGGGAGCTGAGAAGTCCAAGATCAAGGTGCAAGCATATCCTGTGTATCTAGTGAGGTCCCACTTCTTTTTATAGACAGCGATCTTCTTGCTGTGTCTTCTCATAACAGAAGTGGTCAGGGAGTATTCTGGTGTCTTTGTTATATGAGACTAATCCCACGTATGAGGGCTGTACCCTCATGGCCTAATCACCTCCCAAAGGCCTCACCTCCAAACTCCATCACTTTGAAGATGAAATTTTCAGCATGTGGATTTTGAAGGAGACAAAAACACTCCATCTACAGCAATGACCTTCTGATAGGTGCTTTTGTAAATAGATCTTTCATAACAAGGTTTGTGTTTCAGTACATCATACTGCAAGCAACTTGTAATACTTGACTCAGAGGATCTAGCAGATTTTATGTCTTTATCTGTAACTCACTACCTTTCAAGTCTTGTGAAAGTCTCTTAACCTCTTTGCTTCTTGGTATTCTCACTGGCACATTTCTCTCTGGGTGCATTTGTGTGGTGAGGGTATTGCTGCCTTACACTCCCTCCTCTTCTTTCCTTGGTACCTCTTCATGAAGATACTCAATTCTTTCCTGAGGGAGAAAAACGAGAAACTTGGCTTGTGAAGTCTGTCTTCAATTCTTCATTTCTCCCAAGAGCTGGACCGAAAGCAGAGAAGATACGCCCCGCTCTGCTTTCTGCGTCATAGGGAATGCATGTAGCCTCTGGGTTGGGAAAGTTTAATTCTGCAGTTCAGTCTTATGAAACCTAAGGGTGCATAGATAGGAGACTTTTTCTTTAACAGCCATTATAAACTCACTGTTTTCCACTTTAAACTTCTCTTTCATTATACACTTGTTTTCTAGCTTTCACCTGCTGGTCCTCTGTGCCTCTCAACCAGTATAGAACTTGGAAAGGGAAGAGGTGCTATTTATCAGAACATCTGTAACACCACTAACCGGTGAGAAATACAGTGTTAGTTACTTTTTTAGATGATTATACATACCTAACTATCTACACATATAATGCATTAATGCATTTTGAAAACACATATATGAAATAAACCACTAAAAAGTACCAAAAGTATGAGAAATATAATAAGTTTTTAGTTTTATAGTATGGTATTACTTCCTGTGAAAAATTAGAGATGGACTAAAATAACATTCTTCTTGCATTGCAGATGAGGTGAGATACCCCTCCCCTTGAATTTAGGCTGATCTGTGTGCTTGGTCAATAGCGGATGAGGCAAGTAATGTTATGGTAGTTCCAGGTCAGACGTTAAGAGGACTGGCAGCTTGCCATCTGGTCTCAGGGCTCTCTAACCCAGAATGTTGGAAATACGAATATTCTGCTCAGAAACAGTGTGGGGGACTTCTGAGACAGCAGAGCCCAGGTGCCCAGCCATCTCCAAAACTGAGCTACCTTGGACCCTTTAGCTCAGACTAGCTGGCCACTGAAGTCTGGGATGAGACTCCAGTTGACACCTGGGATTTTCCATTAAACTACATCTGGAATATGAACCCAGAAAAATCACATAATATAATAATTTATTTTTAAGCTTTAAAAGTTTTAGTTAGCATATTATATTGTCATAGATGATCAGCACATTTCTACAACACAAGGGAAAATGGAAGAATAAATGGATAATGTTGTTAAAAAACTTTAAAAAATTTAAAGAGAAGTGCCATCTACAAAAAGTAAGGTGATTTGGTAAGGTTTTGAGAGTATGTTAGACTAATATGATGATGTACTTTATAAAATTAGAAAGTTTTTCAAATTGGAAAATGGAACAACAAAAACTAGCAAAAGTAGCATAATCTAGCCATACAAAAATACCTTATTGTGTATCCTTTCACTGTTTTTCTTTTTTCTTTCTATGTAGATGGTCCAAAAAACTTACCTTTTCATTACAATCTGTTCGGTAAGCTTTTAAAAAAAACTTTTAATAATATAAGTACGCATTTTTCTTAGAGCTGATATCATCAAGAGATATTTTTGTGCATTTAAGTTTTATGTGATTTCTAATGGCTGTTTAATTTTCCATTATGGGTATATCTGACAAAGCTATGTTTTAGTGATAAAATGCAATTCTAAGTAAACAATGGCAATGTCATATTGAATTCTTCCTCAAACTTCTTCCATATATCAGGTCTGTATTGATAGAAACAATTATTTATACTGTTTATCAAGCATTTATAATGTGTATGACACTCTAATATGCAATTTAAATCCATTCATTTATTTAACCTTCACAATAAAAAATGAAGTACATAATATTACTTTTCTACTTTATTGCCAAGAAAAATAAGGGCCAGAGAGATGATACATGTACCAAGGATTTTTAACTAATGCAAGCACAATCATATTTGACCTAAGTTAGGGAAGATAAACATATTTAGGGGGGGCATAATAATAAAGAAATCCTAATAGATTGTAGATTCCGTCCATGAAGGTGGAAAACAAGGTTAAAATACTCAGTTTCAGCCAAACTGTGAAGTTCATTAAATAACAAGTTAACTGAGCAATGTAATAGCATTTGGTGCAGATGGTCTCTTCCCCCAAATCATATTTGATATCCCTGGGTATGAACAGTCCCTTCAGGCTTAAATTGGAGTAGTCACCTGTGTCCATCTTAAAATCATACCTGGTGGAGAGACGGCTGATTCTTCCCCTTTCATCCTCTTAGTTGTCTGGTGTATGGAGTAGGAACTTGCCTTGGAATGATTAAGGGGACAGAGGTCAAGGGCGCATAATAATGAGTGGTTTCCATAGCGCTGTAAGGTCATTTGCTGATGCCCAGGGATATAAGCCCTAAAACACACAACATCAATCCTGATCCCAGGTTTGGCTACATGTGGCTTTGAGAGTCATCAGTACTGGAGAGACCGCTGTCAATGTAAGGAAAGACAATTTGCCAGCAGCTTTAGAAGATGGGGGACACTTGTCTCAAAGTCCATTTTAACACCTGGGTACAGGCTGGGGTTTCTGTAAGGAGGGAGGAGGCAGGAAAAAAAAACAGGACAAGGAGTTGAAAGAAGGGCATTGAGAGTTCCTGGCTGAGGGGACTACCCTGCAAGCCTATATACAGTCTGTTCAGATTGCTGGCTGAAGGTCAGCAAAGAGCCTGGAGCTGGAATATTTGAAGGTCGGAGCCTGCTTCTTTTGGAGTTAGTTCCTGCTGTCTATCTGCATTCATATATTAGTTAACAGGTCACTGTTTAAAGAAATAATGTAAAACGAATTATGGGTAGGTTACAATATCATAGGTATCTTGATATTTAGGAAAAACCAGGAGGGCCTGGAATGGACTAACTACAAGTCTCCCTCCCAGCACTTCTCCCACAGCTAAGGTCCCCCAGCCAAACAACCTTCCTTCCCAGGGGGACCAGACCCAGTGTGTGCTGACCTCTGAGAAGTGAGCTGCAGTTCCCGGCCTGCCCAGGGAATTACTCAATAAGCTGATCATATTCTCCCCCAGGAGCCAGGCATCCCTCACACTCTTGGTGTCAGAGGTCTGCCCTCTGCTGCTCACTCCAGTGTGGCCCTCTGTGGCGTGCAGTGTGTTCCTCCACTAGGCTGTGAGTATAAGTGACCAATAAACTGCAATTAATCTCATCTGTCCAGCATTAGATGTTAGGTTCTACCTTGGCCATGGCTGTAGGACAGGAATCTCTCTCTCTCACCAGTGGAGTGAATGGGAGATCGAGGCATCCATAGGCACTCGGCAGCAACATTTGGTTAGAAACAGTCAACTCGTACCTGTTCCTACGTATGCAGAAAAATAAAACATAGGTTATAGTTTCAAGGAGCTTACAATCTGTTTAGGGGAGTGTGAAATATCCCTAGATGAACAGATAATTTAAGAAATTATCATTGGGCAAAATTCCAAATACATGGCTGTGTATTGTAGCACCTTTAGCAACTATCAAACTAGATTTTAATTATTTTACAAAAATAGGTATAGATAAAATTATAAAACATTTTTGGAATTATTGAAGTTTGTCTTTTGGATAACAATTCTCTCCTGAAACAAAGCCTGAATCAAAGAGATACTTGAACAAAATGAGTATGAAAAGAAAATTATGGTGTATGCAATAGCAAGCAAAACAAAAGGGCAAATAATGATCCATTGGCCACATACTTCATGTCATTGGCTCTGGGGTGTGCCATATATGAGGAATGCAAATATGTGAGAGTAAATATTCTTGTGTTGAAACACAATTTTTTAAATGTGAACTGATCAGTGAGTTAAATAAGAAAAATATAATATGATACAGAAAGACTCCTTAGCCAATGAACAAATAGGAGCTTCCGCTTTAAGAACCACCAACTTTTGGCCTAAACTTGTGCTCATGATTCCTGTGGGGGACACTAAGACAGGCCTCTCCCGTGTAGACCACTTTACAACACGGTTCTGTTCTTTGACTGATAGAAAATATTATTTGATTTCGATGACGCTAGATATCTATGTTGTCACCTACTTAGCTTCTGACACTAAAAGTTATTGGGATGGGCCTTTGTCTAAAAGTCCATGTCACCTGGTCACCAAACCTTGGAATATAAGCCCATCGAGACATCCAATAACAATGATAAACATTACTCTGAAAGAGTGTTGTCTTCATTCAGAATTTGTCCTTGTTTTGGGCGCTGTCCATATTGACTCTAATTAACAATACTATATTTTAATTAGAGAATGTCTACCACCACTTAAATAACATTTTGCTAACTATATTAACCAGATATAATTAATACCTAAAATTCTGTGTTTTGACTGTTGTCTCTATCCTTATGGAACTGATGTCTCATAACTTTTTTCCCTCATTTTTATTTGGGTGCATAGCTTACATTTTAAAACAGTTGCAAATATCTTGAATACAGAGATTATATTCTGTATCATTTTGTAATGTGTATTTCTACCATTTACTTATTAACTCTTTAGCTGAATCAACAAACATTTACTCAAACTCCAGATCTTGATGTGGTGCTTGGTATATAAAAGTGAACAGTTCTCTTGTTGTAGAGCATTCTGTCTAGCAGAGGACACAAATTGAAAATCAGATGAGTTAACGCACCATAATCTAATTACAACTGCGATGCTGTAAGCTTTAGGGAAAACATGTCCCCTTGTTCCTCTAGGTCTCTGGCTGAATTCAGTACAATACTATGCAGAACTGAGTTCACTGGTTCTTTGTTGGCCGTTGGTTGGGAGACATTTTTAACTTCAGCAAGGCTCCAGCTTTCCTTGGCTTGTTTCCCTGTTCGTTCATGTTCAAAACCAGAGTCAAGTACTTCTTAGGCTTCAAACTTCTCTGAACTTATCTTTGGCTGCTTTTGCTTCATGTCTTTGGCTGCTTCTCTCTTCTACCACGTCTCTCCGACTCAATCCTTTGCATTTCTCTTCTGCTTTAAATGGCTCATGTGATTACATTGGTCCCATCTGGATAATCCAGGATAATATCACTATTTCAAGTTTAGCTATTTAGGAGTCTCAAATCTATCAGCAATTACTTCAAAGCTCTACCTATATTAAACTTTTATTGTATAATCTGAGGGCATATATATCTTTAGGATTCTGTTGACCACACTGGGCTTTTTAAACTTTACAACTTGTGATTAATGAGTACAGTTGAGTAGAATACTGTATTATATTTCTAAATCATAAATTTAAAACTGTAAACAGGCAACAGAATTTCTTTGTGAAATTCACATTTTGTCTATACATTTATATATGTATTTCCTAAAGCGTGATTGCATTTTGAGATAGTGCAAAAAGTAATGGTAAATTCTTGATTATAGCTCCCTCAAGACCAAGTCCTCTGTTGCTAGATTTTAATTGCTGTAGTAAATACACCATTACCCTCCTGATGTTGGGACTGGGTTAGATATTACAGAAGCTAAAGGCTTTCTTTCAATTCTGTTATAGTATATTAATTAGCTAATATTTTTTAAAACTAAAAAGTAAAATTATAAATGAGCACTTGTATATTTCTGGCTGTCTTCAAGCCTCCTTCCTACATTTCCAGTAATCTGCTGCTATTCAGGTGAATTTTCTTTCCTGGTTTCCATGGTACATGTTGAAACTCAGCAATGCAGTTAATTTCCATGAGCATGGTTTCCAAGGTAACCAGATGGCAAACCAAACCATGAGCCTTCCCCAACATCAACATGTTCAATTTCTTTAGGAAGTAAACATCTTAGTTCTAAAATTTTGGCAAGTGTTTTCAAGAAAAATGCAGAAAGCAAAATAGAACCTCTACTAAGATAATTTAAATTTAAGAGATAAATGCTTAATCTTAAAGTTAATTGTTTAATATCGCCAAATATCCCTGAAGCTGATGAAATAAAGGCATTCGTAATAAGTTTCTTATTCTTTTTCTAAAAGGTTATATTTATTTTAGAGAGGGGATAGGAGGGAGAAAGAAAGGGAAAGAAACATCAATGTGTGGTTGACTCTCATGTGCTTCTTGCCAGGCACCTGACCCACAACCCAGGCACGTGCCCTGACTGGGAATCAAACCAGCAAACCTTTGATTCACAGGCCAGTGCTCAATCCACTGGGCCACACCAGCCAGGGCAATTCTTGACTCTTTTTATTTGGTATAATGAAATTTTGAAGAACATAAAGAAAAATCAGTATGTATTCAGGGTTCTATTCAAAAAGTAAGAATAGAAATATAGTGAATTTTTATTATTTAATGATAAAAACTGTATATGATTTTGATAAATTCCAGATGAATACTTTGAGTGTATAAAATATAATTTACATGTAACACATATAATTCTAAAATTAACAAGTCATTGAGACCAATTCATATATCTCTAATGTTTTCCAAAATGTTATAAAAACTATTATTACATTAGAAAAGCACCATTATATTAATTATAATGGAAAAGCACCATTAATTATAATTAGAAAAGCACCATTATATTTTCTAATGGTGCTTTTCTTATTCCACAAATGATTTATGCATATACAAACAATTAGTAAGTGATTACTTTTAATATCTTAAAAGGAGGATTACTTTAAGAAGATAGATTTTCAAGTAATTTTCTTCAATAGAAAATGATTGTTGCACACAGTAAGTGTTACAGGTAATAAAAGATACCTCTCCTTCACCCACGCCCTCGCGATATGACGTTGTGGAATCTCTCATAAAGAGTTGCAGTTTATTCCTCCATCTTTCAGATACGGAGATGGATTGGTTATGTAACTTGCTTTGTCTAACGAGACATTAACAAATCCGACAAAAGTAGAAACATGGAATACCTTCCTCAGTGGGACACGCCACATTTTGCTAAACTGAAATTCTCAGACCATGTCCAAAGTCCCAGCCACCTGCTGGGGGACAGACTCCCAGACACTCAGAAGAGAACCCAGGCATACTGGTAGTCCCAGCAGCTGGTACCAAACGTGTGATTGAACACCAGGTGAGTTCAGCTCAGAACATTCCGGACTAAACAGGCCTCTCAGTGACAGTCAGTCCAAATTCATGACCCACAGAACCAAGTCCGTGGTTGTTTTTTTAAACCCCTGAAATTTGGGATATTTTGTTTCACAGCTCAAGATAGCTGTTTTTCCTATATTTCAAAATATGAATGTTGCTAACGATCTAATATGCTAGTATGTATCCATTAAGGAAAAAATTCTCTATCTTTGAATATTTTTGGAAGGGAAACATTTATTTGCTTTGAACTTAATAACTAGCATGAAACGGTTTCAGTGCAAGAGCGCATTAAAAAAACATTTCTTGAATTCTAATTAAAAACAAAGTGACTGTTTTAGGTAGGTCACCTTAACTTGTAAAATTATCAACTATTCATAAGTTTCATGATGCAAACTTATGACTATTGTAGGAATTATTAAAAATTGACAAAGTATTTCACTAGAGTGAAATAATTTTTGGAAGTATTATAACTCATTATGTAAAATTAAAACTCTTCTGTGAGGGTAAATTTTATATGGGGGTAAAAAGTGTAATCTTAACAATGGGTGTATTAATTTTCATTATTGGATAGGCTTTTAATTATATTAATCAATCTCATTAACCAATCCTAACAAAGAAATTTCACATTATTTATATATCAAGTCTAGTAAGAAAGATATCACCTAATCAAAAGGATATACATTTTAAATGGATTTCGGTGTCACCTTTACCAAGTGATACTGAACATCTTACTGCTGCTTGATTAATATAGCTAACTCAGCTTTAATTTACCAAGTGGTACTGAACATACCTAATACGCTGATATGATTAATTCAACTACTGTTTGGTATTGCCCACAACTGTCAGTATTAACCACTTGCAGTGTGTGCTGCCTTACAACATGTCTCTTTGCAACATCTGGCATCAGTGGTGCCCTTTTCCTTCTTTCTCAATGTACAGTTTCTTCTCCACTACCACATGTGTCCTTGGTTTTATTTTTAGTTTTAATAACTCTGCCTTCTAACATTTAAATTAAATGATGAGATTTTAGCCATGCATAAACTTCATAATTTCTACACATTTATTTTTATCTTGCGTATTTCATTAAAAGAAACGAGTTTTAACAGAATATCTGGCCAGTTAATTACACAGAAATTACGTTTTTCTTCATTACATGAGCTAGGCAGAGTGATGGAACAAAGTCCTTATTAATAGACTATGAATAGAAGTGATGGATGGCCCTGGCTGGCATAGCTCAGTGGATTGAGCACAGGCCTGCGAACCAGAGGATCGTGGTTCAATTCCCAGTCAGGGCACATGCCTGGGTTGTAGGCCAGTTCCCTGCAGGCCAACTCCCAGCAGGGGATGCACAAAAGGCAACCATACATTGATGTTTCTCTCCTTCCCCTCTAAAGATAAATAAATAAATAAAATCTTAAAAAAAGAAGTGATGGATGTATATTGTATATATATCTTTAAAGGGTGTTAATTATAATCTACTTTGTGTTTTTCAGCTTAGAAGAAGCCAGCGTGCAGAACATTCTGAGTCATGTTTTACTAACTAGAATGTAGAATGTAGTCATATTTTCCAACTAGACAAATGTAGTAATACAGAAGGAAAGTGTGTCATGGAGGATTTTGTGAGGAGTGATGCTCTAGTTCGTAAAACCACACTGGAACGTTAATACCAGAGAAAACTTAGCTTTAGCTGTTGTCCTTTTGGGTGTCCTGTTCTATGAAATTATAGTTTGTATCTTAAGTAATAAATGAACTCAGAACCAAGGGTGCAGTTGTTTAATCTCAGGCCAAGACACTTAAAATTGTTCTTATTGGATAGTATTTAGAAAGTGCACCAGTGAGCCTGTAGTACTTAAGAAAATGGTTGAAAATATTCTAATGTGAATTGATGTTGACTGTTTGTTACTTTTAGCAACACTGCATGCAAGAGAGGAAGATAGGCAACATTAGACAAAATGTAAGCCTAAATGCATAGTATTCTCCAAAGACATGTTCTTGCTCATGAAATCTCACAATATAAACTGCTTGAGACAAAACCAGTGAAGGAACACTGGTTTGTGCCACCCTTTCTCAGGCTTCTCCCAATAAGAAAGTCTTCCTTAGCTAAAGAAAACTAGCTCAGTGGGGTAAATACTACCAGATATTTGGAACCAAGAACAAGTGAGTTTTCACTTCTTTCTAATTAGACATTCTATTAATCAGAAGAGCCTACCACTTCTATTTTCGAACTACTCATTATAGACCATTTGTTGTCAATGTCATGGTCTTTGGCAATAGAGTACAAAAAGCCAAAATAGAGTTAATAAATTAAGGAAGGATGTCATTAGAAAGTATGTAAACATATTAGAGAAAAATATATAAAAATATATAAAACAATGTCTTCAGGTATAGAAGACACATGGAAAGTTTATAAAAGGATATCATACCTTGAATTGCTAACTGCTATATTAAACTGCCATGATTCAAGTGTTCATATTATATATGATGACCAATGAACAAATGTAAAACTAGTGAGATGATAAAGGAAAAAACAGAAAGATCCAATAATTATTATCTCTAAAATGTAAAACATAGGGACTAAGTGATATAAAGGTGAATTAAATTCAAAACAAAAAAAAATGCTCTTGATACTATAACAATGTTTTTATTTTACAATAAATGCAGAAAACTAAGTTGGCATATTTTAAAAAAATGTAACCCATCTTCAATTACATGGGATTTATGCAAACGTAAGGAAGTGGCAAGATACAAGTAAATAAAAAACAGTAATGATAACAGCAGTAAATAGGCAAACCCTAATTAAATTAAAGCTGAGCTAGCTATATGAACAATGAGAGATGACATTTACAACAAGGAAATTCTGAGAATCAAAAAATGATATTTCATAATTGTATATATGTATACATGTATATCTCCGTGTGATATATAAAAATAAAAATAAACATTAAACATCTTTTATAAAGTCAATATATATATATACATATATATATATATAGTCTAACCATATAGGCATTTAGTAATATTCATTAAAATTATAAAGGAAAAGTTAGCCAAAGAGCTCAGAACTGAATTTGACAATTCTTTCCCATCTTTAAAAAGTTTTTGCAGATTTTTCTAAATGTCTGGTAAAAATAAACATCTCAACAATAAATATAAATTCTTTTCAAATGTACACAGAGTCTTTACAAAAATTGCCTCAAGTTGATGTGTTAAAAAAGTGCTTCTGGCCCTGGCTGGTGTGGCTCGGTGGACTGAGTGCGGGCCTGTGAAGCAGGGAATCACCGGTTCGATTCCCGGTCGTGGCGCATGCCTGGGTTGCAGGCCAGGTCCCCAGTAGGGGGTGCAGGAGAGGCAACCACACATTGATGTTTCTCTCTCACTCTTTCTCCTTCCTGCCCCCTCTTTCTAAAAATAAATAAATAAATATTTTTTAAAAAAGTGCTTCTGTGTTATCAGAGGATGGGCCTGACTTAGAAAGCGTTCAGTAGCTGGGAAGGAATTGAGCACCCAATGCAACAAAGGAAAGTCAATAGCAATGAAAGTAAAACCCAAAAACGACAACCTGTATTTACTAGGAAAATAGTAACGTACTTAGGAAACCAAGGGTCCAAAACTATATTACACTGACACTATCAAAATTATACTTAAAATGCCCATGGGAACATTTTGAAGTGACTAATATGGAAGTTATGGCATATCAAAATTTGTGGGATGGAGCTACAGCATGACAAAGAAAATACTCTCGAGATTTAAATAAATTGAACAGAAGGGAAGGGCTGGAAATCAATTATCTGAATTTTCACTTGAGGAAACTAGAAAAGAAAGAGTTAAATAAACTCCATAAAGTGAGAAAAAAGGAATAATACAAAACTTAATGAGTAGAAATTAAAAACGCAATTAATATATGTCGATTGTGCCCAGGCTGGTGTGGCTCAGTGGATTGAGCACTGGCCTGTGAACCAGAGGGTCATCAGTTTGATTGCCAGTCAGGGCACATGCCTGAGTTGTGGGCCAGGTCCCCAGTAGGAGGAGCACAGGAGGCAACCACACACTGATGTTTCTCTTCCTTTCTTTCTCCCTCCTTCCCTCTGTCTAAAAATAAAAATAAGTTTGAAAAAATAAGTTGATTGTGCAAGAAATAAAATGACCAAAATTAAATGTTAGTTCTCTATAAAGATTAATAAAATTATAAAAATTTAACAAGAGTAATCAAGGAATAAAAGAGGAAAAATACAAATCACCAGCATCAGTAGGAAAATAAAAACAACAGAAATCACTGAAGTTACAGTTGTGTGAGGAAATATAGATAATATTCACAGGAAACCAAATAATTCACAGGAGTTTGTTATCGATATTTAGATTAGTATAGGAGGATAAATGAAAAAATCTACGAGGGAGCGAAAACTGAGGGGCTAATCGGCGCAAGTGTGGAAGTGAGGGGAATTATTTGTAATTAGAGAATCCTCTGTTTAGGAAAATATAAGATTGTTACATCGAAGTCTGTTGCATTCTCTTTCCAAAAGTGAGTACAATTCTCTGTGAGGGACAGACAATGGTACCCGAGGTCAGCTGAAGTCATATTTATGGTGAGACAACCTCTCCTCCTTCTAAGCTGTTATCATATTAATTTGACAATACCATAGTTATCTTAGTCATTGATTTACATATTTTACCTCTGAGCTTCATAAGAATGTTGTGGTTTTTCTTTTATTTGCTGTATTATTCCTAGCACCTAGCACAAATATTTATTATCGAATGACTATGTACTCTAAACTGTGGAGCACATGATAATGACTAATCTTTATTCCAATTCTGTAACTAGCAAAGTGAATATAGGTAGTGCATATTAGGTGAATAAATGAATAAATTAATGATTCAGAACACTCATTCCTCTATATGGTAAATGAAAGGAAAATTAAAGGAAACTTCAAAAAAGAATCAGATTTTAATATTAGAAATACATGCTAATTACAGTTTAGGTTTTTGAGGGGTTACGCAGTTCATCTGAAGACCCCATCAGAGACACAGTGTACTCCATGCCAGCTGGGATAGTAAGTTCTGTCAGTCCCTGGATATTGTACTATGATGTGTTAAACTATGTTCCTGATGTTTCAGAATTTTGGATTCAATTACTTTGTGGATGGTAAGTTAAATTTTTAGTTTTCCAAAATGGCAGATGACATGTAGCAACAAGTAATTTTCAACACATTTTGGAAAAAAGTTCTTAAAATATATTTCAATTTTGAAAAATAGAAATGTAAGTGACAAAAAATATCTCTTGTTATTTCTTTTTCATTTTACCTTTCATAGAAAAATATGAGCTTTATGGTTAATTTTTATATCATATGCATTTTCTTTGGCTATAATATTAATACATATTTATTGTAGAAAATACAAAAAATGCAGAAGTAAAGAATTAAATCCTACCATATACCTACCAACCAAATCACATCCAAAAATCTGCACTAGATTTTGCTTTACATGATTTTATTCATTTTGGTCATAAAAGTGCTTAACAGTTTTTTGCAGAATGTGTAATATGTACCTTGCTTTTTTTGATTTATCAATATTTGATTGGCATTTTACCATTATTTTAAATATTTTTCAACAACATATTTCTTTTCTCATTAAATGTGTGTCCATCTTATGATTCTATCTTTGCTTTTGTAGTTATATTAAAATTAATTTAAGAAAGTTGAATTCCAGGGTACTTATCAGAACTGGAGTCATTGTTTATGTATTTCTTATGCACCACAAAGCATTTGTATAAATTACCTTACTGCTAAGTCATAGGGCCTTGATGCCAAAGGACAAAGGAAATGTATCATACCTTGAATCTGTGCTTGTTTGTGCAGTTTGCTGGGTGTTGATGTGAATGATTTATCCATATTATGTCACATATTGAACTATTATATTCTTCGAAGGGGTTACAGGAAAGAGTTAATGTTGTTTGAGTCCTCTGAGAAGCAGCTTCCAAAACAGGATTCAATGGGTTAGACATTTAGTGGGGAAATTCTTGTGAGGAATAAGTAGGGGAGGGAGCCAGAGGAGGGGAGAAAAGCTGGCAAGTGGAAACAGTGGGTGGACTCCTGGGGAAGAGAGAGCAATCTAGGGTCAGGGAGGCTGGCCTCCGACGTTCTATTCTTGTGTTTTGGTATCAGAAACAGAAGTAATGCCCTTAAATTGGGTTCTGACCTGGAGATCAGACTCCTCACCCTGGTTGGGTTATTGCATTTTTAGTGTCTTGGAGAAGAGACAATCTCTATGATAGCTTATCTTTCCAATGTCAGTGATGCAATTTCCTGGTAATAAAGATGGATAAGCTAATAAACATGAAGCATTGGCAAATGCTGTGGCACCTATGCAAATGAAAAACTTTATTTTTACAGTGCTTTATATTTAGTAGTCACTTGAATAGTATCTTTATCTAAAATTTGGCTGATTACTGTAATTAAATTCTCCAAACATCATGAGGTTTTAAGAATATCACACATGGAGGAATCTGAAGTCAGAAATTTTCTTATTTAATGAAACTTTAAAGAATGGCAAAGAAATAGTACATAAATAATTATAATATGTTAATGATGGAGAAAAAGAAAGAAGAAGGAGTAGATGTTCATTTCTAACCCTTTTTGGGTCTTGAAATGTTACCTTCAAGTCTGAGGTACAAAACTTCATAGAAATATAGAAAAAAAAGGAATGTAATACTTGTGTAGTCAAAGGCCTGCATTAACATCCTGACATAAGTGACTGAAACTGAAATTATGAGAACTCTATTTTAAAGATACAGCTTTAGTATTTGTTGTCTGACATACAGAATTATCTATGTTTTTGATAAAAAAAGGAAAACATTGACCAGAGATTTGCTGTGATATTCTTTCTAAGTTTATTTAAACATAGTCTAATTAATGGCAAAAAAAGAGAAGTTAGTTGTTGGTTATTCATAGATTCATAAATTTGTCATCTCTAATCATTTGGGTACAAAATTTTAAAGTAAAATTATTCCAAAAATTGTTCTCTGAATTATAAATCAAGTTAATGCTGCTCTTAAGTGCAATTGGTTGTTTAATAAGATTTACAGGGCAATCTGATGATGGCATTTACTAGCATAAAAGATTACACGCTTTTTTAAAAAGCCATTTTTGGCTTACCCAAATGGAGAAGGCCTTTGATTTTGCATTCGTTGGCATCCATTTATGTTTTTACTTTGTCAGCATACTTGATTCATAGCTTTTGAATGACTCTTGAATAGTTATAATTGAAGGAAATATTTGACCATTTCAAATTTAACCATTTCTTCCCCTTTGTAACACAATGTTTGTCTATTATTGAATGCATATCCCAAAAGAAACAACCATATTTGTTGTTTATTGTGTACAACCTCCTGTTGTCTCTTTATTTGACTCTTTCACACCTGAAAAACTGCAGTAAGACGTAAAGGAATAACACAATGTTTGCTTGAATTGTGAAACTGGGTCATTGCTCATGCTGGCTTTGAGATATTGTAAAACATGCTAAGAGAGTTTTAAAACCGTGTTTGAGTGGAAAGCAGGGTAGGAAAGCTGACATGAAGAGTTTAGGGTGATATTCTGATTCTTACTTGGTTTGGTCTCTGGTAGTCTGAAGCCAAGAAGGCAGGTAGTGAACAACCACATTCAGAAACTGTATTATCCTTCCTTAAGATTAGTTAAAAATACATCTATGGAGAAAAATATTCTGATTGTTGTCTAGGAATAATGATTTAGGACTCTTACAGAAAATATTAATGACTTATTTATTTATTTATTGTCTAAGTTCTCTTCGGTATAATGGACAGAATTACCACTGGATGTAGTTTAATTATTTAAAGATAATCTTTTGGCTCATGTCAACCACAAGGTCAATGGTGTCTCTGGCCTTATAAACCACTGGAATAGAGGACAGGAGTAGATTTATCATTTTCTATCTAGGTTCTTCACTATTTTTGTACTTGATTTCCCTTTGTAATAATAGTGGCTGGAAGTATACCAGGGAATGTGACTGCTACCTTCTTTAAGCTTATTGCTTAGAAGGTCCAGGCCTAGACATGAAAAACAGCTTCTTATTTTGTTTACAGGTTAGACATCTGTCTATTGGTCCATTGACCAATCACATGTGTAAGAGACAGAGGTATTCTGATTGCTGGTGCTCAGAGCCAATACATGACTGATCCGTTGACCAATAGGGCAGGAGAGTCTTTTGTCATAAGAATATGTGGAGGGAGACCACAGTCGCAGTCGCTAAAGATGCGATAGACAGGAAGTTACCACAAATTGTGTCTACTAAAATCACACCAACTAATTTTCTTGTTTTTACTACTTAGTTGATTAAAACATATTTGAAAAAACTCTTCTAAAATTAAATAAATGCAGCGCCTTTACGTAGATTATTATAAAAA
The DNA here is from genome assembly GCF_014824575.4 of Sturnira hondurensis. Classification (NCBI taxonomy): domain Eukaryota; kingdom Metazoa; phylum Chordata; class Mammalia; order Chiroptera; family Phyllostomidae; genus Sturnira; species Sturnira hondurensis. The sequence goes on from NW_028073411.1 coordinate 1,480,326, forward strand.
CTTTGAAATACAACCACAACAAAAAAATTTCCAGTTGTCTTCCAAATGGTTTTGATAGATTTTTTGTGAGTTTCCAGAAATTATTCATTCAAAATATGGCTTGGGGAAATTTGCATAATAGCCCGAACACAGCAACAGTGTCATTATTATTGTTATCATCATTGCTATTATTTACAGCTATTATTATTTATTCCACTGCTTTGAAGTACCAGAATTTTCTTAATTATTTTTAATAATAGTTGTAGTAAGCAGAATAATGTTCTGCCAAAGATGTTCAAGTCTTAATTATCATAACCTAAGAATATGTTATGGTATGGTATATGGCAAAGGAGAATCATAGTTACACATGAATTTGAAGCTGTTAAACAGTTGACCTAAAGCGATTATCCTGGTAAGTGCAATGTAGTTACACGACTCTTTTAATGGGAAAGAAGAGGTAGGCATACAAGTCAGCATGAGAGAGTTTGTATGCTGAGAAAGATTCAGCCAGCTACTACCGACTTTAAAATTTTGATACAGAAGGAGGAGTATAAACCAAGACTTGTGAGCAATAACAGAAGCTGGAGAAAGCAAGAAAAGAAATTCTTGCCCAGAGCTTTGAGAAACCTTGCTGAAACATTGGCTTCAGCCCCATGAGATCTGTTATTGATTCTGACACCCACAAATCTACCATAATACAATCGTGCAATAAGTCACTGCGCTTGTGGTAATTTGTTGCAAGAGCGATAAGAAACAAAAACAATAGACTTCCTGTTTTTAGTTTGTCGGTTTCTGTGACCAAGGTTTCGGCACTTAAATCTCATCATCACAATTTTTCTACTAAAACTGCTTATGCATACCTGAATTCCAATCTTTTTGTTAGAGCATACAAAGTCTTTTTTGGTATGGCCCAATCTATTTATCAGCTTTCTTTTCTTTTCTTACTTAATTCATCCCTGTGTTCAAATTTGTCAGTCAGGCTACATTCACATTGGCTCTTGCTACCTGCAATGCCTCTCCACCCATCCTGTACTCAGGGGACTCTTCCCACATGACCTAGATCAAATGGTGTTGTCTCAGAGAACTCTCTTCTGATGTGTACCCCTAGGCATAGACTTCTTTATGGTCCATGTTTGTGTATATGTTGGATAATTTTATATTTAGCTATATCATATTATATTTAAAACACACTTGCTGTTTCAGGAAATGTCATGCTGATTTCCACCTCTAAAGTTTTGTGCTTCCTGTCACCAACACTGAAATTCTCCTGGATGTGGTTTATGTCAGGCTCTTTATAATGGCACACAATATATTTTTATTTTATCACACAATAGCCCAGAAGAAAACTGCACATCCATCCTTATCCCTGGGTAAAATTCTGGAAAGATCACAGGTTTAAATATTAACTTTTTAATTAAACAACAAATCCTAACTACTATGGAAACTTCTACTCAATTCAATGTGCCTTAGACTCAGGTACATATTGGCAAATGGGGAGAATGTCTGTGGCTGATTTCTTTTCTGTCTTAAATTCCAACTAATCCTTTCCTTGGGAACTGCTTTTTTGTAGTCTCACCAAGGGTGACACGAGACAGAGGGACAAAAAGTTCAAAATGAAAGACTTTCTATTTTGGTTTTTATACTCTGCCTTATGGGAGTAGCTGGTATCAGGATGTGACATTTTCCACCATGTGACACTTTGTTCCTTCTTCAATGACTCCCCATCGCTGGGAGTCTCCCAGCAGTGCCCACAGGCACCTGCATGGGGAGAAAATAGATCCAAATTCAACCTTTATTTTGCATGCACCCTGTGAATTTATTTAATTTTTTTCCAAGAGGGACCATATGGTGTCCAATCCTTGTCCACATGGGACTTTATGCAAATGTCTAAACTGAGAAAATATTGAATAAACATAAAGAGATCCTCACTGGCTAAAACCACCCAGGATCTCCCATCTGCGATGATTCTGATGTTGTCAATGTGTCTTCTACCCGACCTCGGAGGCCTGCCAGATCACGTCCAGCCATTCAGTCACTTCAGCCCTCGGGTTGTCTGAAGTGTAGGAGCCGTCAAAACGACCCAAACCTCATATCGTGTTTTAGACACACATCTGGATTACAGAAAACATATCCTGCCTTTCTAAGGCAGCCTGTATCTTTGCTGTTATCTGCAGTTGCAATCTGGTCCAGTTGTATTTCGTTGAATCTAAGATACCGCCCATCCTAAACCATCCTGTCATTTTTACGAACAACTTAAAAACAAAAACGGTCCATTTGTTTAACGGGGTAGTGTAACAACCAACAATTTCTTGTGAAATAATGGTTCTGGCTCTTATGGTGGTCCTAGCAATGGTCCAAAGAATATATTGAGAGTCCAAAGTCTATGGCTTTGGAGATGCTATACTTAATACGGACATTGGTAGATTCCTGCTCTCCATGTGTTCACAAGAAATTTACAAAGGTATTAATAATACTGAAACACTGATAATTGATTATCCTCTAATATGAGATGATACTGGATATTTTGCAACATTATATCTTTCAGGCGTAATGGCAGCTCCAGTACGATTATCACTGCACCAATGGAGATAGGGCATTTCCGGTCATTTGCATAGCATGCCTAAGTAGATGCAAAACTTAGAAGGAAATACAACCCAAAGACAAGTATGATGGAGTCTAATGGTCATAGCCTTAGAGTCTATTTTATACTTCTTTGGAAACAGAATTTTTCCAGAAAAGTTTTGCATGCCGTGAGATTCTGTTCTCTAATCTTCGATTTTAACTATAACCTGAGTTTTATTACCTTTTCTCTGTATTCAAATTGCACTTATGCATGATACCAGCCATGAATTTTAATTAGCCTTCTGTTATAGTATAAGCATGATAAGAAAATAATAAGAAAATTTAAAGTAATGCTATTTTTATAATTGTAGCTACATTATAACTACATTAAATATACATTTAGAAGCAATTTTTGTTTATAGAACATGTTCCTCTAGATTATCTGGGGTAAAAAGCTGCTATGCTGTTCACATGTGTATATGTGTAGTAAATCGAGCTATATTTCTCAACCTGTCCTCTGGTTTTGATATCAAGGTGATGCTGACATCCTATAGTGTCCCAAATCCTAAATTTTAATTAGCGTAAATTAACTTTAAATAATAAGCCTTTCAATTATTATTCTATCTGGAGTAGTTTATCTAAGTTGAAATGACCCGTTCTTTCTATATTTGGTGGCAAACATCTATAAAATCATTACTGATGTTTGCATGCATGTGAGTTTGTGTGTGTATGTGTAAAGTTTTTAATCAATGTTTCAATTGATTCCCTTTGCATTTTCTGATACATATGGATAACCACCTTCTTTTCAATTTTAACACCAGTAGTATATCACCTGTATCTTTTTTTCTAATAATCTCTGTTTGGTTGCCTTACTGATCTCCTTTTTTATGGTGTCTGTTTCTTTATATATATATTTTAATTTTCATAAGAGTTTATTCAAGCCCAACTGATGATGTGCCAAGAAGCAAGATGTCCAATGCTCCCTCGCTCTGCTTTTTAAAAATATATATTTTATTGACTATGCTATTACAGTTCTCCCATTCCCCCCTATTTATTTTTTTATATTTTAGATACATGCCATAAACAATTAGTTGCATGATTTCAGGATTATCAATCAATCATTTTATATAGTACACATTTATATTTCCACCCTGAGATTGAGTTCTGATAGTGCAAGACCGAGGCTGGAAAAAAATTAAAAAACAATGAAGATGCCAGGGTCCCTAACAGACTGACAGTGTAATGAGCTGGGGGGGGGGGCGATTGTGGAGTAGAAAATGATGCCCAGTTGAATCCTCGCATTACACACACATACCTACTATGCAATCAGATCCTCCAGAACCATTTTTCCTCACTTAAGACTGAGACAGAACATGTATCCATGTTAAATTATCTAGTTATACCAATTTAGTGTTTTACATTTTACTTATTTATCTTTAGAGAGAGGGGAAAGGAAGGAGAAAGAGAGGGAGAGAAACATCAATGTGTGGTTGCCTCTCAGGCACCCCTTACCGGAGACCTGACCTACTACCCAGGCATGTGCTCTGACTGGGAATTGAACCAGTGACCCTTAGGCTCCCAGACCAGCACTCAGTCCACAGAGCCACATCAGCCAAGGAGCAATTTCATGATTAAAATAAATGCACCCGTTCAAACTCTGTGTTTGCTCTCTCACTATGGTTTATTATAGACTAAGTTGATGATTATAATGCAATGGAAAGAGGTCTATTAAAGCAATAACACACAAGTTATTGGGGGAAATAAAGAAATATGAATAACTTTCAGATTAATATCTTCTTCAATATTGGTGAGAGGTTCTTCTAATACAATGAAAAACTCTACCCATGGCATTGGAAGAGGGTCCTAAGGGCTCAGTCCCAGTGAGGTGGGACCTGAATACACGAAAGTAGGATGCCGACTTCTCACCCCTCTGTAATCGGGGAGCTTCATGTGCTGATGCTTTCTCAAACGATGTTTTTAAAACAAGATAAGTGCAACTTAATAAAAATTTAAAAAAACTCATAAGCCACTTCAAAATCAATCTTCTATCTTATCATGGCACCTGTTATGGGCTGAATTTGGATTGCTGACTTTTGTTTCTGCTACAAGTCTCCATTAGTCAGACTTCAATGGAATTGTGACAATTTTATTCATATGTTCTATAAATGTATTGCAGTATAAATTGAATGCATATGATATTTATATATAAAATGTATTACATAGAAAACCTAAATTTTATACATATGAAACTATTAAAATATGTAAATTAATTAAAACATAAATAGAAATGACGACATACAAATTTCTGACTTTAAATAAAAAGAATTTAGGCTTTTTATAACAATTGCTAATATTTGTAATATTATTTTCAGTTGGCAAAATATATTAAATTCAACTTCTCGATAGTATCATAAGCATGTATTGAGATATATAATACTAACTACAATATCACTCACATTAAACAGATACTGAGATTTAGAGAAATTATTTTTCATCTAAGTTAAAATAACCATTAACAGAATGATTTTGGGACCAACATGGGCATGACATGGAAAATCTCACATCTTTCCGTCCAAAAACACTCTGCCTTGGAAAACTAGTATAGGTGCTAAGAGCAATTAATACATGTATTCAATGGAATGTAATTTAAATTTATATATTCTATCTTCTTTTCTCCTACAAGGTAGGATGTGTTTTACAAGATTTATTTTAACCTTATTTTATCTTATTTCATTTTTTGCTCTAATTTGCCCATTTTATTTCCACAGCTAAATCCTGTCTCCTGCTCCTGATCAATTCAAACACGACCAATCCACAGTGTTCTCTGTTCTACATCTAAAACCTTTCCAATTATGGCAGCTCTAACCATGTATCCCTTTACCCAGGCTCTTTAGCGCTTTCCCAGTGCCCCCTGGATCAAATATCCGTGTCTCGCTATGGCCTTCAAAGCTGATCACCTTTGGCTCCATCTGTGTGCTGCCTGGCAGGCTTCACTCAAACAAACCTCTATCTTCAAGCTCACCTTTTCGTGTTCTAAATCTCTTTGTTTGTTCTAAATCTTTCCTCTTCATGTCTGAGTTTTATCTCAACTTTCTTCATGTTTATGAAACAAATGTATTACTCAATGTCAAATTTCATACTTTTTCTCTTTATATCACTTGGTAAGTTTTTTTCCAATATTATTTCACATATTATTCACACAATTTCTAAGTATTGTCAATTTACTACCAATTTTTCTCTATGTTTTATTTACTCTTGATTAGTTGTATATATAATTACCTACTACATATTATTCAAGCTGATTTTAAGCCTTCTAATTACAAAGGATATATGTATGATAAAAAAGTATATATAGCAGATGCTGAAGAATATTTGCCATGACAGCACAAAGTCACAGACAACAAGAGCATATTTGTAACAAATAAGAAATAAATAGTAGAAAGTGTAACTGTGTCAAATACTTAATGAGAAAAAATTATAAGTACATTGGGAATTACAAAATAAAATACATACTTTAAACATTATTAAATATATAGAAATTATTTTCAGATCATCTCTGTTCATGAAAACATTGACTATTGTTATTATCGTCAAATCATTTGGACAGTTATGTGATGAAGTATATCAGATTCTATTTTTCTGAACTCACAATATAGAAATGCTTTGTCTACTATTTAATCAAAATAATACTCTGTTTTCTAGGTGTGTGTTACTTAGGTAGCTAATTGTATGGTTGAAAACCAAAGTGAAATATTTGCTAAACAATTGGCAAGGAAGAGAGTGAAAAAAAGACCAATTTTTTTCTTCTTCTTTTAAATTTTACTTATTTATCTTTAGAGGGTAGGGGAAAGAGAGAGGGAGAGAAACATCAATGTACGGTTGCCTCTCCTGCATCCAAGACCAATTTTTAAGGATATGTTTATACAGCTGTCTGAGAACTCAAAGTATTATTTTAGAATTTAAGCAAATTTTTTCTTAAGGATTCATTAAATCATTTTAACTCTAACCATACATGAAGTACATGAGGACATTCTAGTTATTCTATGGTTCTGGCACTTTCAGAGGTCCTAAGATAAAATTAGAGTGGGAGGGTAAAAGGTAAGGGAAAAATACAATAAAAACAAAATAGAAAAAATAAAAATAAATTTTGTATTTATTTTGTAAGGGGAAATAAAGAGGTAGTATGAAAGTAGGAAAGCTATTTTAAAGAGAATGGTTAAAATGAATAAAAGAAAAATTATAAATTAAGATTTACCTCTAGGTACACATAATTTATATACTTATAGTTTTACTTGCCAAACAGTACAAGTCAATGTGATACATTTGTAACGCTTATGATAGAGGTAAAGTTGATGTCTTCATTACCCTAGACCCAACTGATACCAAACCAAAGTTCCATTGCTGGCTGCTCAAAAGTCAAATGGATAAAGGGCTCATGACGTGGACAAAGATGTGTTGATTCCTGGGGAGAGGGGACTAGAAGGGAACTAAATGATAATGGGAAAAAATACAACAAAGATTAAATCAAAGAGAGAGAGAGGTGCTGGTGGAAAGGAAGTAAGTTTATTCAACAGCCAGCAGCTTGAAAGGATGGCGGGCTCAACATCACAACGACCATCTTAACATCAGTGAAGACAGAGGGGTTTATAAGGAGGGAGAAGAAAAACGGAACAGAGAGATCAAGGGCGGGGTTTTAGAACGTGCTCTACGTGCAGACTGGGAGAGTCTGTTTTCTCAAGGCCCTAGGAGATGGTCAAGCAGCGGCCGGGTGTGCATTGTCCTGGGTTTCGTCATCCTGATTTGACATCATCCTGGTTTTACAGTTGAAGGTGTAAGCAAATCTCCCAGAGCTGAAATACCTGAGAGTCAGAGTTTGCATCTTTTGAAGTTAGTTCCTAGAATTCTTATACAAATATGATGTTTATATACAAGTTACGAATTAGTCAGACTCAACGTTTATAGAAAAATGTCAAAAGAATGGTGGGGTGAGTTACACAATCACTCTCACTTTAGTTAGAAGAGGGCTTTCCAACTTGCAAACCTGTTTATCTAAATTTCTCATTGAGAATGGGGGTGGGAGGATTGTGGAAAGAACTAAATATAGAAGTGAAAACATTTTTCCACAGTGAAAATTAAGTCTCTAGAAATAAACCATTTTCAGAATATGTGTGTCTGAAGAGGAGAATAATCTTAGTTTCTTCCTTTAACATTCCAAATCATAAATGAATAACTAAAGCATTTAAAGTTATTTTATTAATTATAGGATATATGACATCTCTGCTGACTTTCCTGAGGACACATTTGGGAAAGTAACTACACAAACACTCTGCATTTTAAAGTTTTCTGTGCTGGAACTATAATTAAATCAAATTTTTAAAAGTCACCACCAATCCCATAACAGGGATTGTACTAATTACACATGGAAGTAGCTTTACTGGATAATTAGGTCGTGATTACTGGTTATTTGTTTGTTTATTTTTTCAAATTTTGTCCTGTTATTAAATGACAGTTGTCCCCATTTTCCCCATTACTCTCCCCTGTCCCACCCCTCCCCCTCTTCCTTATTCAATCCTTCCCCTCCATGGTCCTTGTCCATGGGTCCTTTATACTTGTCCCTTGGCTTGACCCTTCCCCTTCTGTGATTATTTCCATATTTTATATTTTTTAGTTCAAATAGCTACTCGATTGATACACTCTTGTTTTTGTTTTGGATGATGAAAAAGTAATTTAGGAGAGGCAATCACCATATAGCACATATCTAATTAGAGACGATGCTTTTTCATATCAATCAAAGTTTATATCCTCTAGTCTCCCCCTCTCCCTCCCTCTCCCTCTGTCCTCTCTCATCTGTCTGTCTGATTGTGGTCAGAGGTTAGAAGCATCTGGGAATTTGTTGGTAGAAGAAATAGATTCTTTATGAAAACTTAGGGTTCACAATGACCATGTCTTTTGATTCAAAAAGTGAACTTAACACCTCACAAGGCTATGTGCTTGGATATGTAAAAATGTAGAATGCATATGTCTGTGTTAAATGTTGTATTTGAGCTTAGTTGAGGAAATAGAGCAGAAAGAATTGAAGTCTCTGGAAAAAAACTGTCTTTAGCTTTAAATATACACAAAAACAAGGCTGAACTAATCATGAGTGGTTACATCAGCCACTGCCATTATCATGATTAACTATCATTAAAGCCATCATTGAAATGAATGAGCTCCTAGTTAAAAGGGGCACTATTTGCTCTCTGTTAAATGACAAGAAAAAAATCAATTAGAAATGATATGTTTCCCTATTTCTAAGTGCACACTAGCACATTTACAAAATATTTTATTGCTAAGCTAATTGTTACTACACTGAACAATGGTTCAAGGCAGAATATTTCCATCATTTCCTGCAATTCTCATTTCCCTTTTTATCTTTCCCTTCTCATACTTCATATTGTGCTCATTTTGAAACATCATTTTGTATCATTTATAAATTTATCCACCCCATTGGTTTCAAAATGCTTCTCTTTTCTTCATTTGTTTTTCAATTGGAAAGTATAATGGAAGTACATCTTTCATATAAGACAAACACTTCTGGTGGTTTTGAAATCTTTGTTAAATCTTCATCTTAATGAAGAGACCATATAGCCTAATGGTATCTTTTCTTTTAAATTTTATTTGTCGTGGTAATTTGGGGACGCACTGATGCTACTATTGTGCCAAGCATTTATATTTTTTTATATCTCAAATTTCTCTGTTACATTTGTTTTTTATTCTTGTCTTCACTTTCTCAAAACCTTTTCAACAGTGATAATCACGTGAACATATTTTCTAAATTTGATGAAAAAGAACACAACAGTGAACAACTGAATGTTCTCTTTTTCCCATTGGAACAGGACCACCCTCCTTACCCACAGGCCCTCTCCCTGCATCTACCCTATACACACCCACACTGGCAAGAGAAATAGCCAACATGCTCTGTGGCAGTGCTGGTTCTCAACCAGCCAGCTCTGTATTTCTAATTAGTTATTGTTTTAAAATACCTTGTTTTTCTAAATTAGAGTGTGGGTAACCAACCCTCCCTATATGCCTAAGAATATCGTTTATTTATTTTCATATTTTCAAACCACTCTATTTTATGGAAGTATTCTATTATTTTACTTTAGCTGTATGTTATTACACTAATATTCAATATTTTGGACCACTTCATTATCTTAAAGGCGATATTTCTAAATCCAACTTCCAAGTTTAGAAGTCATTGTATTTAATTCTTAGGGTCAGTTTTTTCACCTCTTCTTTTGGATATTTTCTCCCTTATTACTTCTGGGATCTTATTCTTCCTGACCAGTAATGTGGCATTTCCTTCAACCTGCCATCTTCAGGGCATTGTCTGGTATTAGTTCAATGAAGACATATCAGTACATCTGCCCAACAGTGATATTAGGGGAAGAGAGATATAGCAACCAAATCCTGGTTCACTACTTGGCCTCTGTTTAGTAATGTGTTCTTGTACTTCCTTTCATATAGATGTTGAGCTAAACTATTAAATAAGTTACAAAATGAAGCACTTTATTCTGAGTTCCCTAAGTGAAAATGTGGTTAAGGCTACTAAATACAGGCAGAAGTAATGCCTGCTTGAGTGTGGTTGGTAGGGTAATAATATGGGTGTAATAACTGAAAGTTTTCATTTGAACATCTCACCTGAAATGACATGGTGTGCCTGAGTGTAATATTGTTGTTACAAGATTACATGCTTATGATTTTCTAATAAAAGATTTTGTAGTAAAAAAGGGCATTATTTATGCTGGAACTTGTATGTTATTCCCATTGGTTGGTTCTGGCCCCAAGAGTTTTATTTCAGGGAAGTGATTTTGTTTTTGTTTGTTTTGTTGTCATTGTAAAGAGGAACCTTTAAAAAGAGTAAAATAGCATCATTATGTTCAGTCTTGTTTCTTTCTTTTTTTATTCGTCTTGTTTTATGTTACACACTCAAAGAAATTTCTTTATAAATTTGCATATATGACTCTAACTCAGGTACCATACCTATACATAATAAAGTTTCATTTAAAATTATAAAAATAACATAACAAAGTATAATTATAGTCACCATAACTAATTTTAAAGGAGAAGGGCAAAATAGGTAAGTTCCATAAATTTATCATGAAACATTATAACATGATATAAAATCTCATAACTTTTATTTCTTTAGGTAATCTGAAATTTGAATAGTTTTTCAATTGAACTAATCTTTTTGACTTTTATTGTAAAATATGACCAAATATCTATAAAAGTTTTGATTTCTAAAAACTGTTATGATTGAATGCTTGGTTTCTTATAACAGGATTTTTTTAGTAATAACTAAAGACTAATGAGAGAAGTGCTCACTGTTAACAAAGAAGCTGAGCACTGGGGAGAAGAATTTGCCTTTTAGAAGAGTCATTTCTTTATATCCCTGTGCCATGGTACAGGAGAGACATACCTAAGGGGAATGAAATATTAATGCTTTGTAATTTGCCACATACAAGTTCCCTGCTCTTGCAGGTAGTAAAACTAATGTGCCCTTTCTTTAGTAGTTATGGTCTCTTGCTATTCATTGCAAAAAGGTTTTCCTGATCCTAGGGTATAACCAGCAACATACATATTCTTACTCAAAAATCTTTTTTTTCTCTTAACATAGTGAAAAAATGATGTTAGGGTGTTAAGTGCCTCTGTATTTATCTATGAAGAATAGTTGAAGAGGTTTTTACAAGAGAAAATAATCTTTCTGGGTGGCTATAACAGGACTCTGGCTGCCGGCAAGGCAGGGAAGAAATAGCCTGTTGGTGTTTCTTTGACCTCTGTGATCAGAACAGCCGCCTAAAGGGGGCTGATTTTTTTTTCATTCGTTTTTATAATTGCATGTGACTTTGATACAAAGTATAACTATGCTCAAAGGCCAAGCTTTATTTGAGGAAAATTATAGACTTGTACAGCTGAATGCACTGGGACTGAGTTCATAAATGCGCTTCAGCAAATTCTTTTTAAGTGGGGCATTTTTGTTATGGTCCCTAAGGGTATCGGAATCTTCTACCAGGTAAAAATGTATGTCAGGAGGCTCGGAAATAAGCCTACTCTTGCAGTTGTTAAAATTTGAATGAGAGTTGAAATGAGGGGAACCTACTAATAGAGAAATAGAAAAGTTAGGGAAGAATGAGCTTCCCTGGAGATTCCCTATTGACTGTCCGTATGACTTGAGAATCTGATGGGTCTGCAATTATAGGAGAAGGCCCTCAGGGACAAAACTCCCCTGTCCTAGCAGGGCCTGTGTTTTGATGGATTTAACTGGGACAACTTCTAAATACTATGTGAAACTAGGTTGAAACTAATGGGTATTAGCCAGAGTTATTTCAGTTTTAATATCCTTTTATGCTTTTTCTTCAGGGGTGGGGAGAGGCAGGATTTGTCAAAACACTTCCCAGCAGCGATAGAGTGTCTCAGATTTGTAGTTGGGTTGTTTGTATTTCTGAATCTCTCATTATGTCAAGATGTCAAATAAATCAATAATGAAAGAATATAGGCAAGGTAAGCAAATTTCTGGTGATTTGGTATTAAGCATTTTTAAAATGTCTTTGCTGACATTAGAGGAATTTATATATCTCATTTTATTCAAAGCAGAAACACAATAAAAATAGAAATATTCTCTCAAATCATATGTGAGAATTAAAGAGCATCTTTAAATATGCCCTGGCTGGTGTAGCTCAGTGGGTCGAGTGTGGGCCTGTGAAGCAAAGGATCGTGGTTCGATTCCCAGTCAGGGTACATGCCTGGGTTGTAGGCCAGGTCCCCAGTAAGGGACACATGAGAGGCAACCACACATTGATGTTTCTCTCCCACTCTTTCTCCTCCCCATCCCCTCTCTCTAAAAATTAATAAATAAAATATTTAAAAAGAACATCTTTAAATAATAATGCAGAAATATAGATAACATTGAATTGAAATGAAATCTATTTACTGAGGCAACAGTAAATTCATTATTCATTATGGCAACATCAATCTGCTTCCACATTGTTACCACTTGTATCTGTAGAAAATTCTAGATATACAATTGGTCCATTCAATTGTTGTCATTTTGGCTTATGAATACTTCCATTCAAAATTTTATCTGCATTAGGGATGGGTGAATACATACATATACATAAATGTATATATATATACACATGTGTATATATACACACACAGGCACTCACATTTCTTGCAATTATTTTTTCATGTTTCAATTTTATTAATATATGTATGATACATTTTATATAAACAGTGTTTCCATTTTTACCTTCGAAACACGAGTTTTTCACATAAGGAATTGTATGTAAGTTCAACTTCATATCACTTTTCTCCACCTAAAAGAAATATTCAACTGGAGAGCATTTGTAATGCGAAGTCCTGTTTGGTCTCCTTGCCGCAAAGGTGGGCGGCTTCTGGGAAGTAGGACTTGCTCATGTCAGTCTTCACTAAGATCTGCCCTGTTGGAGTTCGGAAACAAGGAAACGAGGAAGCTCCTGGGATCAGCACCTGTTCCTGTCTTACTGCTCCACACAGTGCGTTCGAGTTTTTCATCTCAAGTTGTGCTTGTGGCCTTCCAGGGGGGGTTGTTTTAAACATCTCTGAGGACAAGCTCTGACATGTAGGCATCATCTCCCATAAAACTCTGTTTGTTGTATTTAATTCGTTCATTCTTTTTTCCTCTTAAATATGGCATTTAGAACTTAAAATTACTTCGTTTCTAAAAATGTTTTTTGTTTTACTCTGTTACTGTATGATTTGCAGAAAAAGGTAAGGCGTCATCTTTATACCAGAATCCTCAAATAAGAAAGAGTATTTACAGGCGTAGCTTGTTTGATTGCTCCTCACTTTATGGGGTTTCTCGGGTATTGCATTTCTTACAAATTGAAGATTACAGCACACCTGAGTCACGTATATGGGTGTCACTTTTCCAACAGCATTTGTGCACCCTGTGTCTCTGTCACATAGCTCTCTTTGGTAGTTCTCACCATGTTGTGAATTTTGCATTATTATTACATTGATTATGGTGATCTGTGGTCCACGATCTGTACTTGTTTCTGGACAAGATGAACTGTGCCCATATAAGATGGTTAACATCGTAAATGTGTGTGTCTGCCTGCTCCACCAACTGGTCGTTCCTTCATCTCTCTCTTCTCAAGCTTCCCTATTTCCTGAGAAAAGACAATATTACAATTAATTTAAAAGGCAAATTAAGAAACAGTGACCTCTACATGTTCAAGTGGAAGGAAAGTTTATACAACTCTCACTTTAAATCAAAAGTTAGGTTAAGCTTAGAGAGAAAGGCATGTCCAGACTGGAGCTAGGCTGCAAGATTGGCCTCTTGCACCAAACAGTCAAGCCTGTTGTGACCACAAAGCAAAAGTTCTTAAAGTAAATTCAAGATGCTACCCAGGTAAACACACAAATGATTAGAAGTAAGACAACCTTACTGCTGATGTGGAGAATATTTTAGTGATCTGCATAGATGAAGCCAGTTGCAACATTTCCTTAAACTGAACCATAATCCAGAGCAAGGTTTGTGCACAGTCCCTCTAATTTTATGAAAGCTGAGAAAGGGGAGGAAGCTGCGGAGGTAAAGTTTGAAGCTACCAGATGTTCACTGATGTTTGAAGAAAAAAGCCTACTCCGTAAAGGAAAAGTGCAAAGTGAAGCAGCAAGTGCCGATGTAGAAGCTGCAGCAAATTATCCAGAAGATCTAGCAAAGATGGACACTGAACAACAAATTTTCAGTATCGATGAAACAGTGTTGTAATAGAAGAGGATGCCTTCTAGAACTTCCATAGCTAGAGAGAAGCCAGTGCCTGACTTCAGAGCTTCAAATGACAGGCAGGCTCTCCTATTAGGGGCTAATGCAGCTGGCGACATTAAGTTGAAGCCAATGCTCACTTACCATTTAGAAAATCCTAGGCCCCTTAGAATTATGCTAAATCCACTCTGCCTGTGCTCTATCGATGTGGCAGAAAAGCCTAGATGAGAGCATATCTGTTTACATCATGGTTGATAAATATTTTTTAAGATTTTATTTATTTAAGGACTTCCGCCAAGATGGAGGCATAGGTGGAAACACTGTGCCTTCTCCCACAACCAAGTTTGAATAAAACAAAGGTTTGGAGAAACAAAGACACAACCAAAAGACAGAAAATTGAATTATACGGAAGTCCGACTACATCCAACCATTCAACGGGGACGGTAAGAGGGGCGGAGCCAGCAGCGAGCAGGGTCGGGCAGGACAGGGCCCCCGACCCAGGCGCGCAGGCAGACGGGAACCAGTTGGGGTGCGGGGCAGACCGCGGGCACATATTCGCTCACAGTGAGACAGACCACGCAGGCCCCAGGGGGCGAGGGCTGACGGCGGTGGCACACTTGCGTGCAGTGGGACGAAACGCGGGGGCCAGGTGACTGCAGCAACTGCGGCGCCAGTGAGGGCTGTGGCGGCAGGCAGCGGACAGGACGCCATAGTCCCTCTTTGACCCCGCCCCCACATACAGCATCACAACCCAGAGACTGAGTTGCCCTATTCTAGTGAACATTTTGGGGCTCTGATCCTGCTATGGAACAGGCACGAACAACCCAGAAGATGGCACAAGAAGAACTCAAAGTCCAAGAGCCAATAACTCTCAGTGACCAAGAAATTGCCAGCCTCTCAGAAGCACAATTCAGGACACTATTTATCAGGATGCTCACAGAACTGGTAGATTATAGTCACAAATTAGAGGAACAAAGTCACAAATTAGAGGAATATATGAAGGCTAAACTAATTGAAATGAAGGGAGATGCACAGGAAACCAATAGTGATGGAAAGGAAACGGGGACTCAAATCAATGGAATGGACCAGAAGGAAGAACAAAACATCCCACCAGAAAGGAATGAAGAAATGAGAATTCAAAAAAATGAGGAGAGGCTTAGGAACCTCCAGGACATCTTTAAACGTTCCAACATCCGAATTATAGGGGTACCAGAAGGGGGAAAGAAACAGCCACGAGTGGAAAACATATTTGAACAAATAATAAAGGAGAACTTCCCCAGTCTGGCAAAGGAAATAGACTTCCAGGAAATCCAGGAAGCTCAGAGAGTGCCAAAGAAGTTGGACCCAAGAAGGAACACACCAAGGCACATCATAATTACATTAGCCAAGACCAAAATGAAGGAGAGAATCCTAGAAGCATCAAGGGATAAGGGGACAGTCACCTACAAAGGAGTACCCATCAGACTGTCAGCGGATTTCTCAAAAGAGACCTTACAGGCAAGAAGGGGCTGGAAAGAAGTATTCCAAGTCATGAAATCCAAAGACCTACAGCCAAGATTGCTTTATCCAGCAAAACTTTCATTTAGAATGGAAGGACAGATAAAGTGCTTCTCAGATAAGGTCAAGTTCAAGGAGTTCATCATCACCAAGCCCTTATTATATGAAATGCTAAAGGGACTTATCTAAGAAAAAGAAGATGAAAAATATTAACAGTGAAAGGACAGCAAACACACAGTTGTTAACAACCACACCTAAAACAAAAGCAAACCAAGAGGACAGCTAGATCAGGAGTGGAACCATAGAAATGAAGAACACATGGAGGGTTAGAAACAGGGGGGTGGGAGGAGGAGAAGGGGGGAGAAGGCACAGAAAATAGCATAGATGGTAGGTAGAAAATAGATAGGGGGGAGGGCGAGAATAGTGGGGGAAATATAGAATCCAAAGGACTTGAGACACGTGGTTATAAACTAAGGGGGGCAGAATGGTGGGGGAGGGAGGGTGCGGGTGGAAGGGATTGAAGGGGGGGAATAGAACAACTGTAATGGTATAATCAATAAAATATATTTAAAAATAAAAAATAAAAAAAAGAAGGGGAGGAGAGAAGGAGAGAAATATCAATGTATGGTTGCCTCTCATGAGTCCCCTGCTGGGAACTGGCCTGCAACCCAGGCATGTGTCCTGACTGGAAATTGAACCGCAATCACATGGTTCACAGGTCCGTGCTCAATCCACTGAGCTACACCAGCCAGGGCATGGTTGATAAATATTTTATATACAATGTTGAGACTTATAGCTCAGTAAAAAAATTTTTCAGAAGATTATTGCTCAGTGACAATGCACCTGGTCACCCAAGAGCTGTGATGGAGACGCACACTAAGATGAATGTTGTTTTCACGTTGCTACCGAAATGTCTATTGTGCAATGAAAAAAAAATCCATATCAAAGTTAAACTCAGTATCCTTATCTCTAAATACATTTGTTTAAAGTTACATTATTATGCTTGTTAAGTATTCACCTACCTTCACTGAACCATTCTGGCTTTTGTATGCTGTCTTCTGTATTTGCAATCCTTTCAGACAACTGACTATAGCAACCACTTTCCTCACTGTGTCTTACTTTTTTAGATTTTATAGTTGCCTTAGTTTTCTTGCCACCATAACAAATTGCTACAAACTATGTGTATGAAAACAACACCAATTTATTACATCACAGTTTTCTGCAAGTTGGAAGCCCTGGTACACAGTGGCTCAGCTTGATGTCCGTGCAGAGCCTCAGGAGGCGGAAACCAAGGTGCAGGTAGGGATGTGTTATCTTCTGGAGGCTCTAGGGAGGAGTTTGCTGTCACACTCATTTTGTTTGTTGGCTGAATTCAGTCCCCTGCATTTCTTTTTTATGGTCCCCATTTTGTTGCTGGCTAACAAGAGGACAATCTTCATTCATAAAGATCATCCCAATTGCCTCTAGTGTTTTTCATTGGCAAAGGTGGGTGGACTATTTCTCACTCTGTGAATTTTCCTGACTCCCTGCTGCCCAATTTCTCTAAACTCTAAGTGGAGACAATCATTAGCTTTTAAGGGCTCATGTGGATAGATTGGGCCTAACCAGAAAATTCAGGATAGTTTTCCTATTTTAAGGTCTATATAAGCTTAATTATATCTGCAAAACTCTTTCCGCCAAGACATGTAACACATTCACATGTTCCAGGGACACCTTCATGGGTGAGGGAAGGGTAGGGAGGAAGCATTCTGCCTACAATATCATCTTCATGCATTTATCAAGCTTTAGTATTTACTCACATTTCTTTCTTTTAATGAAACAAGAATATTTATCCCCAAATCCATGGCTTCTCTCTATCACTAGAGAATCAATAGAAGTTTCCAGTCATAACATAAGTATGAAATTAAAATAATTACATTATTTCATATTCAAAAATATTTTGTAGATATTCAAAAATAAATTCAGATCAATATTTTGAACTCAGTGTGTTCTCTCATTTCTTTATATCTGGCCAATTCCCCACAGCCGCATGCCCCCATTCCTCCTTCACATCCACTCACTCTGGGTTTTATGTAAAGTTCTAATGCTTCAAAGAAACAATTTCTCAGGCACTCCTCATCAGCATTGAACATTTTTTTCCAAACACAATGCTTAAAAGTTGAATTAACTGATTGGCTAGCTGGCTGCTTGCCTAAAATTCTCGCTACTCAATTATAATGGCCCTTTTTACTTAATCTTATAAAATGTATCCAGTGTCATTAATTCATATAATTTATATGAGTAATTATTTCTAAATATTTTATAGAAAAATAGCTTTTCCAAGAGCATGTGTTCAATAAGTTTCCTTTTCCATTTTCAACACTTTTATTCAACTAAAATTATTGTGGTTCAGAATCACTAGCTGCTCACCATGCCCACCTTTCTTTCTTTCTTTCAGGGTACTTAGCTGGACTAAATTGCCCAGCAACTTTTGAGGTTAATTTCCAACATTTGTGCCTGAGAGCTAATGAAATGATATGGGTTTATATCCAAAACTTGGTATTCTGCTCTTTCCACCTCTGGGTCTTGAGCAGAGCAGCTTGATGGACATGGAAGCCACATTGCATAAATGGAGAGACGACGGAATAGGTGTTCCTTGGTGCAATCAATCATAGCTTACAGGACAGACACCCACTCATCAGCCATGCTCCATTTGCAGAAGCAAGATACTGTATTGAGGGAGTGTGAATTTATGCTTTATCTGTTGTAGTAAGTGTTATTGCAATAATTAGTATAGGTGATATGATAAAAGAAGCTCAGTCTTATACAGTTAAAGTACTGGCATCCCCAAATATAGTCTGTGCGTATTAGGGTCTATAGACCTAATAACATATGGGTCTCTAACCCATGGGACTGCATTGGATCTGGTGCCTGTTATGTTCAGTTCGATCTAAATCGCCTTTTTCTCGGTGGTAGCTTTTCCTTCTAAGACTCCATCAGCATCGGTAGCACCCTCTCTGCATTCTATGGCACATTTAAGGTTTCTGCACAGGAATTACAATGACCTGCTTCATCGAAGTTGTTTTACTGAGGTCTTTAAATTCTCCTTCACTTTCTCTTGTGAGGCGTTTCTTCTGAAAAATAAATACTCCTGGAAATTTGAAGAACTGACTGAGATCTGAAAGAACTAGATGACACTGGTGTGATGTAACCTACTGGTCCTACTTCACGTACCAGCTCTTTCATGAAAGAATTCAAAATCAGAGGGAACGAATCTGGGTACCATGCACTGATTAT
Source organism: Sturnira hondurensis (assembly GCF_014824575.4). Taxonomy (NCBI): domain Eukaryota; kingdom Metazoa; phylum Chordata; class Mammalia; order Chiroptera; family Phyllostomidae; genus Sturnira; species Sturnira hondurensis. Next base: position 1,499,425 of record NW_028073411.1, read on the forward strand.
TCTCCATAGGTAACAAAATTTTGAAATTAGTGCTTTTCAAAAATTTGTAATAAACAAGGAAACAAAAATGTTTTAATGCTACATGACTCAAAAGTTTAGAAGTGATTGATGCACAGTCCAAAGATTTATGACATAATTCAAAAGATGGAAGTAGAGGCCAACTTTGGAAAAAATGGTGTGAGAAGAGAAATAAGATGTTGGGAGATGCTGAGTGAAGGGTGTATTAAGAGATGCAGCCTTGATGAAGTAAAGAGGAAGTGGTGGGCAAACAGAGTAAAAGCAAAGTGTGGACTGTGGAGGTGTGGAATTGATAACTGAGTTAGGAAATGAAATGAGTTAGATACAGAAATTGAGCTCATTGGATTTTTACACAGAATTTGCTTAAATGCAAAGGTTTCTTATAATGGCCAATTTTCATTTGGACTGCAGACTTCAAGTACACTTATCACAAATTATAATTTATTGTAAAAAAGCACAATCAGACTAATTTTCATCCATAAGATTTCAGTTACTTTTTAGTTAAACTTTTAGAGCACAGGTTTTTCTTGAATTTTGCTTTTGGTCAGAGTCTATGAATATTTACATTCTGATGTACTAGAGATTTACCTGGACACTAATACCAACATCTTCTAAAATTCCATCTCTCACCCCAATAAAAGTATATATCAATATTTCATAAAGTATATCACACAAAACAAAATTTCTATTAAGTTAAGCATTACTTCAAAATAAAGATATATGATGATCAAGCAACTGAATGTCCAAATAAAAATTCATGCAATAATATAGCCCGTATCTCTAGGTCAAGTTGTTTTAATTTGTATTGTCCTCTATATAAGGTTGAATGATTCTTCAAATCTCAACATGTGTTGTGTCTCTTTTGGAATCTTGCATCTTTATATACTTTGACTATATATTTATTTAATCTTAGATATTTTAAAAATATTTCATTTATTTATTTTTAGAGAGGAAAAGGGAGGGAAAAGGAGAGAAAGAGAAACATCAATGTGTGGTTGCCTCTTGCACACCCCACTGGGGACCTGGCCCACAACCCAGGCATGTGCTATGACTGGAAATTTAACCAGTGACCCTTTGGTTCACAAGCCAGTGCTCAGAACACTGAGCCACACCATCGAGGGCCAAATCTTAGATATTTCAATGGAATTCAAAGTTTATTTTTTATATTTCATATACAGAATGTGTATCTACATTTAAATGGTGTTAATATATTACACTTAGGCACCATCTATTAATATGATTTACATTGTTGATATACGTAAAAATATGTCATATTTCCCCTTTATAGTATTTTCGATTTGGGGCTTTGTTTAAAAAATATACTCCTTAGCCCTGGCTGGTGTAGCTCAGTGGATTGAGCGTGGGCCTGTGAACCAGACAATCTCGGTTCAATTCCCAGTCAGGGCACATGCCTGGGTTGCAGGCCAGTTCCCGGTAGGGGCCAGCTCCCAGCAGGGGATGCATGAGAAGCAACCATACATTGATGTTTCGTTTCCTATCTCCTTCCCTTCCCCTCTAAAGATAAATACATAAAATATTTTTAAAAAATAATAAATACATTAAATAAAAATTATATTTAAAAAATGAAATATACAGGTCATGTACCATGCACATATCTATATATCTATAGCTATATAGTGCACATATATAGATATGTGCACATATCTATATATGTGCATTCGAAGCCTGTATGATCTTGCTAACCAATGTCATCCCAATAAATTTTTTAAATTGCTTTAAAAAAAAAATAATAATAATAATAAATAAATAAAAAATATACTCCTTTTACTTAACATCAGAAAGACATTCTGTTTGCTTTTCTTCTAGTGCCTGTATCGATTTATTCTTAATATATTTATAACAGTTTATTTGGAGGTCATATGTATGTGGTATAAGATCTTGTTTTATTCCATTCAGAATAAATATTCATTATTCAGAAGCCAATATTCACAGCAAGGGCCTTAAATAAAAGTCAGCTTCTCTATCAGATATTTTTGTCTCTTCAAGACCCTCATAATCTTTCTGTTAGGTTTCGTGATACACCAACTTGGCTTTTGACCGCGAGGCAGTTCTAGGATGATGGGGAGTGAGGTGTTGGAAGCCATTAAGCCAGGCTCGTTCTGTTGCACAGAAAGAAATGTCTTCATGCCTTAGTACTCGAATAAAATAAAGTAGACCTAGTTTTCTTTTATAAGTTTACCTGATTTTAATGAATTGTTTAGGCACTTGGTACCTATAGTTAATTAGCAGTTGTGTTCAAATTCATATTTCATTTTCTTCTGCTTCAGTAGTATTTCCTGGGCTACATATATGTGCCAACAAACGATCCTTGGCTAGTTCAAAACATTCATAAATTTATTTAAAATTTCAATGCCTTAAAAATATCTTATTTGTAAATTTCTCTACATTTTTAATTGCAATTTAAAAGAATGTAACAAATGACACCAGCTATATATTCAGGATTTTAGTTATGAACTTTTATTCTTTTCATAAAATTTACATACATGAACATAAGCACAGATATGGTATGTATAGATTCCAAATATATGCAGACATACATATGCACACACATATTCCTCTCACTCTCACATTTTAGCTTGCTCTTTTCTAAATGAGCAATAGAATTATGTCTAAAATTTATATACCTTAGTTAAAACATACTTTATTCCAGGAAAATGCTAACCATTATCTGAGGCTCTTGGAAAAGGATCACCAATAGACTTTCTTGATGCAGGGTTGCCACAAACCTTCAAACAGTAAAAAATACAGTATCTGCAAAACACAATAAAATGATTGCAGTAAAACAAGGAATGCCTGTAGCTTGATATGTATGAAAATAAGAAGTTATTTCTATCTTTAAAGAATTTACTATTGATAAAATACAGGAGAACAACTAACTTACATTCTTGTTAGTTACCAACATTCTTGCCAACTTGTCTCCCTCTACTTAGGTTAAGTCCTGCCCTACTATAATTATGCTTTTCAGAAGTTCCCCAATAAATTTAAGGCTAAAATGCAAGACCATTAGTATGTTATATAAATATTCATCATCTACACTCTCAATATACTTTGTCCAAGAAATAGTTACTGTCATTTTTCTTGAAAAGCCTTACAGTTACAAGAGCATGTTACATTTTTATCATCAAAGTTTGTTCATAAAACTGGAAAGTAAGTATTCAACATATTTTAAGTTAGAAGCTATGTAATAGAGGAAATTAAAAATATATAAATAAATGGATGTTCTGGGAGAATAGCAATCACCACAAATTGTAATTAGGAATTGATTAAAACAATTAACTAGAAATTAATTAAAATTAAAAAGTGACAAAATTACATAAAACTACCAATAATGACTTCAAGCATTGGAAGCACTAATCTGAATGATTACTATGAGAATGCCTGGAGGCCATCCAAAATTTCATTCAAAAGGGATGCCTTTATGTCTAAAGAACAAGAAGCCTATTCAGATCCGTTGAACTTGCCTGTGTATCTCCCATTACGTGAACCAAGCTTTCAATGCATTCAGCCCCTGAAACGTAGGATAGAACTCAAAATTAGTTCTGAGATACATTAATCAACAAACTTTTTTGGACATTGTGTTCACTAAACTTAAACACCCTTAACGATCTTCACCATTTGTCATGTAACTTCATGAAAAAAAACTCTTACACATATTTAACGATTTAAATATGTATAGCTTGTCATCTCTTTTTTGAACATCATTATAACGACTGATTCAAGACATAGAAGTTTGTTGTTCTCTCCACTGTGACTCACATAATTGTCGTGTGTAACTTTATTATAGCAGGACCTTGATGTGACCCTGGAGTGTGATTTCTACAGAGTTGAATTCAACTGTACATCCAGAAATGTGTCCAATCGCTAATCCAGTGTACTCTCCCTATCAGTATTTGGTGAATAAACAAAGATTGTTGTAATTTAATGTATAATACTCAATTAAATGCACTATGGTATAGGGAAGAAGAAATAACTTACATGAATTTCACAAAGATAAGGTAACTGGAGTTGAACATTGAAGAATGAGTGGGACTCTGATAGAAAGACCTGGAAAAATAAGGCCTGCAGATAATAATATTATGATATTACATGAAGTTATGATATTACAGAAGCATTGCCAGGCATGATACAACATGATTGATTGAATTTAAGGTGAAGACTCTGTTTTTCTCAATCTTGACAGGGTTAAATTTAAACTGAGTTTGAAATTTGGATGTAGAGATAATATGCTAAAGAAAACTATGTGACTCAGAGAAGAGTTATGGAGAAAATAAATCATCATCTTTAAGTTATTAGCATTTGTTGTGTTTAGGACAAAGAACTGCTCAATAAAACTAGTATTTTGAATCAATTGACTTATTTAATTATTACTTTTTATTTATACTATACTTTATTATCAAAACAATTTGGTAGGCACTGGCTGGTGTAGCTCAGTGGATTGAATGCCAGCCTGTGAACCAAAGCATCACAGGTTTGATTCCCAGTTGCTGGGATGCAGACCTGGTCCCCCAGCAGAGGGCACATAAAAGGCAACCTCACATTGATCTTTCTCTCCCTCTCTTTCTCCCTTTCTTCCCCTCTCTTTAAAAATAAATAAATGCAATCTTTAAAAGAGATAAAAAATATTTTGGTAGTATCCCAGTTTGGGGGATTTTATTTTATGTAACTGACACAAAATTTTCTCCTTTATAGTTACTCTCTTTTGTATTTAAAGTGGCTTCCATATTACTGTAGAACTGTTGAAGTTATATAAAGATAAAAATGCATTTACCTATGTAGCTTATTTTCTATAAATCTTAAATTTCTACATAAATGATAAAACACATACATTTGATTTATATTTCACCCTTCTGTAACACATGCTTTGAGACTTCCAGTTATTAAAAATTGTTAAGACTTTAACTACTAATACTTCATGGTCTTGTACTGTACAAAATCACATTTAATAGTTTTCTTTTTACTTTTTTCAAGGTAAATTTCAGCAAAAGAATCACCTTTAAGGTTTCCAGCTCACACAGAAGCACAGTGAAAGTGTTATTAACAAATACTAAAACAGAGATCATGGTTTTCTTTTGGTTGAATTAATCATCAGTGAGTGAATTTTTGGTTGCTAAAAAAGGTCAGAAGAATCAGAGGGAATTAAAAAATATCCAAAGCTAAAAAAAGCTGTTGATTACTTTCCCTTGAAAAATTGAAGTCATATTTTTGTCTCAGTTTTAAATTATTTTTAAGATCAGAAATTAGCAATATTAGCATTTGTTGAATAGGGCACTATAAATTTAACATTGATATAAATTTTTCTGAAGAATATAAATTAGGTCTCTCTTTTTATTTCTTGTTTTGTGTTCAGACTTCTTCCTTCATCTGAATAAATGTAAGTATCTGAATATTTCCATGGAAACACAGTTTCTTTCTTTATTTTATTTAATTATTGTTCAAGTACAGTTTTCTGTTCCCCACTCCCACCCCAGCCCATCCCCCACCCCAGGCTCCCACCTCCCTCCCATTTCCACCCCCCTTAGTTGTTCTCCATTTGTCCTTTATACCAGTTTCTGTGAATCCTTCCCCTTTTCCCCTGAAATTCCCTGCCCTCTCCCCTCTGGTCCCTCTCAGCCTGTTCTGAATTTTAGTGTCTTTGGCCATATTTTGCTGCTTGTTTGTTTGGTTGTTTAGGTTCCTGTTAAAGGTGAGATCATATGGTATTTGTCTTTCACCACCTGGCTCATTTCACTCAGCATAATGCTCTCCAGTTCCATCCATGCTGCTGCAAAGGGTAGGAGCTCCTTCTTTCTTTCTGCTGCATAGAATTCCATTGTGTAAATGAAACACAGTTTCTTCATGTAAGCTTGCTTTCTAAAGTGTATTGACCTCCCAGGAAAAACAGCGTAGTTTCTACTTAGTTGCTCTGGACTTTTATTTCCATGCCTCTTTTCACATACTACATTTTCTTTCTAGAAAACCACATTTTCCTCCCAGGGTTTTAATTGGTTTGTACATACAGCTATCTCTTAAATGTATGTTTTAGCCACTTACCTTTCTACTAACTTACAGAACTTACACCCAACTACTTCGCAAGGCATATTTATTCCAATGCCTCATAAAATGTCAAACTTAGGATCCAGGTATTCAAAGACTTTTCTTCATCTCTCATGAATAAGCTAGCCTCCTTCTATTTTTTCCTATTTTGATATCACTGTATCAGTTAACTACTTCTGTGTAACATACCATTCTAAAACTTAGTGTCCTAAAATACTCATGAGTTTACTGATTGCCTAGGCAGTTCTGCCTCCTTATTTCCCAAATCCAAATTTCCAGTACTTGCTGGGCATTCATATTAACCTTCAACCCAGAGTTTTCATCATCTTTGACCAAATGGCCCATATTTTTCAGGTGGAGTAAAGCAGTTAACTTCTATATAATCTCCAGAGTCACCATCTCCATTTATTCCCTATTGTCCGATGTATGTCTAAAATTGTAATACTGTTTCAGACACTACTTTATTTATTTATGTATTTATTTATTTATTTAATTCTTGTTCAAGTACAGTTTTCTGTCTTATATTCCCAGCCCTGGCCCCCACCTTAGTTATTGTCCATGTGTCCTTTATACTTGTTCATGTGAGTCCTTCCCCTTTTCCCCTGTGATTCTCTCCCCTCTCCCCTCTGGACCCTGTCAGCCTGTTCCATATTTGAGTGTCATTGGTCATATTTTGCTTGCTTGTTTGTTTTGTTTTTTAGATTCCTGTTAACGGTGATATCATATGGTATTTGTCTTTCACCGGCTGGCTTATTTCACTCAGCATAATGCTTTCCATCCATGCTTTCCATCCATGATGTTGCAAAGGGTAGGAGTTCCTTCTTCCTTTCTGCAGCCTAGAATTCCATTGTGTAAATGTATCATAGTTTTTTGAGTCTAACTCTTGGGTATCGTAAATTGTGCTGCTATGAACATTGAGATGCATAGGTTCTTTTGGATTGGTGCTTCAGGGTTTTTAGGATATACTCTTAACAGTGGAATTGCTGGGTCAAAAGGCACATTCATTTTTAGTTTTCTTAGAAAATTCCATACTGTTTTCCTGACACTACTTTATTTAAAATCTTTATAGCCATTCTAGTATTTTATGATAACTGTGAAATACTCAAAGCTAACACAATATTACCCAATGCCGTTGGGAATATTTCTTGCTCTACCCTTACACTCCGCTAACTCTAGTAACTTCATAAACACATGTTTACTAATTCCATTTAATCTTTATTCCCCAATCCTATACAATCTAGCCATTTTAAAGGTTTTATCTTAAACATAATTTTTCCAAGGAAAGTTTTCTTTAAAACATTACTTTTACATACTCATACTAGCAACAAATTAAATTCACCTGGAATAGTTGCTGCAGTCCCAAAATTCCCTATGTTTGCATTTCAATGTACTAAATTATACCTGTAATTTTTATTTTTATTTCTCTATTTCCTTTTAATTTATTGTTCCATGAAAAGTCTCCATCAGACTTTCTGTAATGATAGAAATATTCTATAATCTGAGCTGTCCAAAACAACAATCACTAATTATATATGATTATTGAGACTTTGACAGTCACATAGTATGACCACAGAACTAAATGAGTAGTTTTATTCTAATTTAATTAATTTAATTAAAAATAGCCCTGAGAGGTATTGGTTAATGTAGTACAGTTCTAGATCATCAGTTGTTTTCAAGGGTGTAATTCAAATATGTTTTTAATAGCTGTGTCATCACATTACCTTTCATAGCAGGTGGGAATGTACAAATATGCACCCCTTCTTTGTGCCCTCATAATATCTGAAAGGACATGCAGGTTATCAAAAAGTCTGTTATGAACAAGAATACAGCCTTTCCTGCAGGGTATTAAGAACACACTTAGAGTTCCCTCAAAAATGTCCTTTCTTAACATACAGATTCTATATCATTTTGACAGTCAAATATCTCTTAGTTCGTTTTTCTCTCTCATTTGTCTTATAGTCCTCAGTCGTTTTTCCCAGTATCAAATCTTTGATCTGTATTATACACAGCCTAGATTGTCATGGCTGAGAAATCTTTTCCTTCCCTCGATCTTGAAGAATAATTCCCAGATGTAGCTCTTTGTGTAGTTTCAGGGAGTGCAAGCTTAGGTTTTTCTCCCAGAAAAGCAAAGTATGCTATTGGTACAGTTGATAAAGTTTATAGCATACTTTTGAAGTATTTTATCCTAAAAACAGGGCCTTTCACTGTAGGTCAGTATGAGAAGTAAGTGAAGAAACGTAGTGACTGTTATGTAGAAAACTAAGGGTAAAGATAAATTTTAATCCTAAACTTTTCACACTGTATATTATAGCATCTTGAAATATTAAGATGTAAAGTGGTCTAAACATTAGTATTTTACTTTACATCTTTAACATTTTCAAATTAAATGTGTATATAGTTTTTTTTAAGATTTTATTTATTTATCTTTAGAGGGGAAAGGAAGGAGAGAGAGAGAGAAATATCAATGTATGATTGCCTCTGGTGTGTCCCCTGCCGGGAACTGGCCTGCAACCCAGGCATGTGCCCTGACTGGGAATCAAACTGCAATCATCTGGTTCCCAGGCCTGTGCTCAATCCACTGAGCTACACCAGCCAGGGCAAAATGTGTATATAGTTCTTAATTATACAATAGCTGTCAATAGACCTGGTCTAACAAGTGCTGAAGGTGTGTGGAGTTAACTGATCATCTTTCACTATCACTCAAGTAAAACAACATCAAGCAACCTCAGAACTTAGGGTTTTGTGAAGCACAATTTGAATACCCTAAACTAGACCACCTTACTTATTTGACAAATTAAAAAGCAGACATAAGAAGTGAAATAATGTACACAAATCAGTATTTTAGTGTCAGATCGAAGACTAGTTGACATCTGATTTTTCTGACCCCTAATATATTCTTTATTTGATATATTTTATTTCATGTCTAGTTCTTTCTGTATTAAGAGCAAGCAAAATAGAGACAGATTCATAGATAAAGAGAAGGCTGACAGTTCTGAAAGGGGCTGGGAGAAGGTGGAGGGTTCCAGAAAAAAATAAAGAGAGAGGAAGAACTCATGAACAAGAACAAGATGGCAATTGGGGGAATGGGTGGAGGTGGGAAAAGGTATGGGAGAATATAAGTGGTAATGGTAAAAAAAACCAGTTAATCAATCAATCAAACGCCCTTTCTGCCTTTTAAAAAAAGAAATAGCTTGCTTATTACTACTATGTAGAAAATACAAAGAAAGATGTCAACTGATAGACTGAAAGATCTCACAGAGATGGAAAAACAATGTGGTGATTTGGGGGGTGTTGAGTTGGAAGAGGGTATAGGGGATAAATGACAATTGAAAAAGTACAATAACAACTATTAAAATAGAGTGAATAAATATCTGATTTAGTGCCACCATATTGAAAATTTTTAACTAAAAAGGAAGTTTCTTTCAGTGTTGTGGGTTGCACAACCCACCCCAGTTCTCCTTCCTGCTTGTTTTTTTTTTTTTTTTACTATTCTTTTTCAACATTGCCTTCATGTTTGTTTGGGAGCTGGTTTTTCCATGCCTTTTCTTCTCAGCTCCATAAATATACCTCACAAAAGCAAGTCCACTTTTGTTTTGATCCCTGTGGATTCATACCTTCCAAGAAAGTCACTTGTTCATTATTATTGATCAGTAAATAAGAGTTAANAAAATGTGTATATAGTTCTTAATTATACAATAGCTGTCAATAGACCTGGTCTAACAAGTGCTGAAGGTGTGTGGAGTTAACTGATCATCTTTCACTATCACTCAAGTAAAACAACATCAAGCAACCTCAGAACTTAGGGTTTTGTGAAGCACAATTTGAATACCCTAAACTAGACCACTTTACTTATTTGACAAATTAAAAAGCAGACATAAGAAGTGAAATAATGTACACAAATCAGTATTTTAGTGTCAGATCAAAGACTAGTTGACATCTGATTTTTCTGACCCCTAATATATTCTTTATTTGATTTTTTTTCATGTCTAGTTCTTTCTGTATTAAGAGCAAGCAAAATAGAGACAGATTCATAGATAGAGAGCAGGCTGACAGTTCTGAAAGGGGCTGGGAGAAGGTGGAGGGTTCCAGAAAAAAATAAAGAGAGAGGAAGAACTCATGAACAAGAACAACAAGATGGCAATTGGGGGAATGGGTGGAGATGGAAAAAGGTATGGGGGAATATAAGTGGTAATGGTAAATAAAAAAAACCAGTTAATCAATCAATCAAACCCCCTTTCTGCCTTTTAAAAAAAGAAATAGCTTGCTTATTACTACTATGTAGAAAATACAAAGAAAGATGTCAACTGATAGACTGAAAGATCTCACAGAGATGGAAAAACAATGTGGTGATTTGAGGGGTGTTGAGGTGGAAGAGGGTATAGGGGATAAATGACAATTGAAAAAGTACAATAACAATTAACTATTAAAATAGAGTGAATAAATATCTGATTTAGTGCCACTATATTGAAAATTTTTAACTAAAAAGAAAGTTTCTTTCAGTGTTGTAGGTTGGACACCCCACCCCAGTTCTCCTTCCTGCTTTTTTTTTTTTTTTTTACTATTCTTTTTAAACATTGCCTTCATGTTTGTTGGGAGCTGGTTTTTCCATGCCTTTTCTTCTCAGCTCCATAAATATACCTCACAAAAGCAAGTCCACTTTTGTTTTGATCCCTGTGGATTCGTACCTTCCAAGAAAGTCACTAGTTCATTATTATTGATCAGTAAATAAGAGTTAAGTTATACTGAGCTGAAAAAAAGATCTTCTCAGAGGTAGGGAAGTAGGAAAGTAAAAAGTAAGAGCTATTTTATACATGAGAACAGTGGCTGGAATAACTTTCAACTTGCAAAAGGAAGGGGTGGCAGACGTTCTATTTTCATGGCTATCAGAAAATGGAAAGAATGGTAGATTTTGTTCTTTTGTTTAAACTAATAAATTATTATTATTTTAGAGCTGAAAAGATATTCAGTTATTTGACTAATGAAGAGTATCCTGTGAGGCCTGAGTAAGAAAGTGTGGAAAATTGTGTTTTCTAACCTGGAGAGAGAGGGGAGTGAGAGATTTTCTTTTGATTATGGAGGAAAAAAGAAAGAATATATAGAAAAAATCTTCTTGCTCTGTGTCTCTTGAGGCCTTGAGTGTGTAACATAGCACAGAATAAGAAAAGTCAAGATTCCAAATTTTATGTGAAGGCTGGATACAAAGGATAGGGAACAAAGTAAATCGTTCAATAATTACAAAATATGTGTACTATTTATAAAAACAATATAAGCAAATATTCATTGCACTACATTTTTATTTAACAGAAGGGGAGTGTATTAGTCAGCTGGTGCTATAACATATGTTCGTGTTGCTATAACACAGACAGACACTTGTTTTTCACAGTTCTGTATGCTGTAAGTCCAAGACCAATGTGCTGGCAGACAGTGTATCCTGTGAACCGTCATCCTGATTTGCAAATGGATGTTTGCTAGCTGAGTNATGGAGGAAAAAAGAAAGAATATATAGAAAAAATCTTCTTGCTCTGTGTCTCTTGAGGCCTTGAGTGTGTAACATAGCACAGAATAAGAAAAGTCAAGATTCCAAATTTTATGTGAAGGCTGGATACAAAGGATAGGGAACAAAGTAAACCGTTCAATAATTACAAAATATGTGTACTATTTATAAAAACAATATAAGCAAATATTCATTGCACTACATTTTTATTTAACAGAAGGGGAGTATATTAGTCAGCTGGTGCTATAACATATGTTCGTGTTGCTATAACACAGACAGACACTTGTTTTTCACAGTTCCGTATGCTGGAAGTCCAAGACCAATGTGCTGGCAGACAGTGTATCCTGTGAACCGTCATCCTGATTTGCAAATGGATGTTTGCTAGCTGAGTTATCACATATTAGAGAGAGAGAGAGAGTGCTTTAGAATATAAGGGCACGATCACTGGGCCCTTACTATCATAATCACATCTAAATCTAATTACTTCCCAGTACTCCAACAGGGTCACATTGAGGGTTAAGACTCAATCTACACATTCCAAGAGGGACACAAAAATTCAGTCTAAATCAGAGATAACTTTTTTAGTATAGACATTTTTACTTTTCAATTACAATTTACATTCAGTGTTAATCTGTATTGGCTTTAGACATACTGATAAGTGGTTAGAACATCATCTGCTTTACACATTGGTCCTCCCCCTGCTTCGAGAACTCCCCTGGCCTCCTCCAAAGTTATCTTGATCTTACTGACTGTATTCCTTATGCTGCAATCTACATCTCTACAACTACTCTGTAACTACCAACTTGTACTTACCTTTCACCTTTCTCATCCAGCTCTTCACTTCCCTCCCCTGGGACAGTATTTTTCTCTGTCTGGTGTTGATGTGTCTTCCTGAATCCCTTTCTAATAAATATAAAGTCTCATTTTCTAGTTGAAATCTGGCAAAAGACACTAGAAAATCTGATCATTGTTTACTTCTCTTTTCATTTATATTTAGATTTTCTCATTTCATTTCAGAATGAAATAATTGTATCCGATGAAATAATTATTTTGGACAAATTATTTTCCCAGATTTGCAAAAGTAAAACTGGATCAAAATTTGCATTGCTGAAAGGTCATCATTGGTATACTTGAGAGCTTTAATGCACATTCTAGGAAATATAGAGATTTCTGGGAAGCATATGAATTAAAGGGAATAAGATATTCATTTCTAGATAAAACTGTTGTCATGTAGTGAGGTCATAGAGATGAGATTCCACCTACTTTTACCAATACTTTTTATCTGTGAAATTAAAGCTCAATGGATTTATTGATTTCCCTCTAAGATTAGCTTAAGTTTAGACATTCTCTTTTCACAATCAATAGAGGAGTGAAATGGTTACTTTGAAATAGACAATATTCGATTTTTCAAATATGTTATTGTAAACACTTATGGCTCACAAGTTCTGGTAACATGTTTCTTGACTTCTTCATGAGCTCCAGGGGTGCAATACTTTTGTTATTTTAATATATTCTGTTGCCTGAATATTTTTGTATGTGGTGTGAAGCAAAAGATGCATATGATTAAATTGTTCCTATTCTGAATGTTATCTCTTATTACTAAATTTTAAACCTATTTATCAGCAGAAGGGAACTGATGCACATATTTAATGTTATAAACACACCTCCACACGCACTCGTACCATGTATCAAATTCTTCAAAAGGAAACTAAGAAATTATAAATGACACTTCTATACTGACATTGCAACAACTAGAACCACCTTTCGATCTAGTTCTTTCTAGCATTAGCAGTATTCGCAGCTATGAATCTTTCTTGCTTCTCCTCTTGTAACCTGTGTAATGGCCATGTCTGAAAAAATTTTTAAAAATGTCCACTAGAGAATGATCAGCACAAATCATGGAAACAGAGTAAGACAATGAGCAGTCTGGATGCTGGAATGAAGAATTAACAGAGCAAGGTGATTAGCCACAGAGGGCAGTGTAGGTAAACAACACCTGGAATGTAGAGAAGGCATCGAGGCACAGTTTAGTGCTAAAATAAAAGGGCGGATATGGGAATAAATAGTATAGGAAGAAGACACTATTGGTACATCCAGAAATACTCTAGTTGCCATCAGGAACATCTATCACAAGTTATAGAACTTTTTGTGTAACAGATAATTTTTGTTAATTGTGTAACAGAGTTACATGATTCAGTTTGTGAGACTGGCCTTAGAGGAAGTCAGGAGAGCAACAATTAGAAGGAATAAAAACATAAGGTAGCCATCCATGCACGGACTCAGGTTCAACTCACAGTGTGTCATGTGGAATCAACATAATCTGTATAAGGACTACCTTGACTTGCTGAGACAAAGAGAACTAGGTAGACTCATTGCTATTAAATCATTTAATTACTCCTAGTTCCCAATTACAGTAAAACCATACACTTTTTCACTCTGTGTTTGGAGCTATTCCTGAACAAGTTTAATCAATTATAACAATGTAGGTGCTTCCCACTCATGCATATCTCTGGCAATAATGATTTTAAAAAATCACTCTATGTTAGGGTTGGTTCTTATAAATTCATTGCCCCCCTGAAAAGCCAAAGTTATCGAAGAATATGTTTTATTTAATCATTCATTATCAAAAATATAGTCATTGTACAGTATATATACTTCCCTCCAAATTTCTAGACACAGAAATAAAACCCAAATATCTGCCATTATAGAATAATGAGAATGAATTATACATGCTAATATGTGATACTGTGATCTGTTTACACTAATAATGTTTATTGAACAAACCAATTGTCTACTATTCTTACCATTAGAGAATAGTTTCGTGGTTTAAGGTGGGTTAAAAAAAACCATAAACCCAGGACACAATAAAACTTGTACACATAAAGTATACTCAGTCATTGTGGGTAAACTACCTATTTATAACACCCACACCATGAGGAATGGCCCATCCAAAAACCAAAGACAGGAACAGTACTTTTCTGCCTTCTTCACAATGTGTTTAGATTAGGAGGAGACAGACCAGAGGGTGTGCATATGTATGCCCTGTGGGTGGTGGCCAATTATTTGCATATTGAAGAGGCCAACTGTGCATTCCACAAATTTCTTTAAGATTAGAAAAACATTTGAGAAATCCATGCTAAGATCAGGAGTTATTTTGATATTGTTTTCTCTTTATCCCACAAAATACGGAAACACTTTAATTCACCCAGATTTCAGTGGTTGAAACACAGGATATTTACTGTATTTGGGTGAATAATAATTGTCAATAGCCCTTTAAGCTAAAGTAAAATATTATTCCTTTTTTAATAAGGAAAAAATTAAGCCATCTTTGTTGTTGTCTTTACAGAAATGTCAATTTTCAAAATCTGATATTTTCTTCAAAGACCTTGCCTAGTCTTCATGTCTTCTGAGATAATGTCCACTAGCATAAAATTTGCTCCTCAAAAGAGTTAGTAAAAAATGGGGCAGGCATTGATATGTTCCAATGAAAAAGACAGCCAATTTGCAAAACAACTATTTGTTAGTATAATTTATTTGTATAGCACCATAAAAATTGTCTCTGAAACTTATGGATTATAAAACAGTGGTTTGGATAATGGACTATGTTAGTAAGGATGTGAAATTTATAATCTTGTGAAAGCTATACAATATTCATGAAGTATGTACTTTATTTCAATTAAAACATATATTCAACACAGAAATAATCTTTTGTAGTGTAACTTTTGTTACTTTAATAACTAGATACACATTTTAGTCTCAAATTGGATTAAGTTTATGAAATATGGATATATTTTACAAAAAGAAAAAGCATGGATTGCCACATTAAAACATTAATATTAAATATGTATAATATTGTGTATGTAATCACACAACTCAATAGCAAAAAAAAAGGAATAGATATACTCAGAGTGCAATGAAAGGACAATAGGATCATGAAAGTTACTGACCATCACTAACCAAAACCAAATGCAGATCAAACCCACAATGAAATATATTTGGGTTTCTGTGATCAAAAAGACAAGAGGTAAGTGTTGGTGAGATGTGGAGGGCAGGGAACCAGGTGCACAGTTGGTGGGAATGTAGTCTGATATAGCCGCTATGCAAAACAGTATGAGGTTTCCTCAAAAAATCAAAAATAAATCTACCATACGATGCAGAACCCCACTTCTGGCTAGGTATCTAAGGAGACAAAAACAAGTTATGGAAGAAATATCTTCATTCCCCCGTTTATTACAACCTCATCCACAATAGCCAGGATGTAGATACAACCTACGTGTCTGTCAGTGGATGATTGGATAATGAACATTATATATATATAAATATATATACATATATATATAAAAAATGTTCATTATCCAATATATATATATGTGATGTAAAATAAAATCATATATAATATATAAATTAAGTGATCTTTGTATGTATTTTGTTTCACATTTATAATTCACATTTGTATATATATATATGTGCATATATAAGTATATTATTTAAACATGAGAAAGAAGGACATTTTGCCATTTGCAGTAACAAAACTGAGCCTTGTAGGCATTGTCCTAAATTAAGAAAGCCAGAGAAAGACTCATATTGCATAGTATCATTTATATGCAGAATCTTAAAAAATACCAGTCACAGAAACAGAGTAGAAAAGTGGTTACCTGGGGCTGAGGTTGAGATAAACATGTTGGTGAAAGTGTAGCAACTTTCAGCTATAAAATAAATAAGGTATGAGCAACTAATTAATGTATAACTTGGTGATTAGAGTCAATAACACTCTATCATCCAATTGAAATTCGCTAAAACAGAACTTAAATGTTCTCCCTAAAATATATTACATATGTGAGGTGAATAATATATTCATTAACTTAAAGTTATCCTTTCCCACTGTATACATATACCAAATCATCATAATGTACATATTAATATCTTACAGTTTTGTCAATCATACCTCATTAAAGCTGGACAAGTGAAAAAGAATACACTGCTGACTAAGGTAACACTGACCATCACAATCAATTACAAAACTTTCCAAGGACCACGTACATGAAAGAAGTATAATTTTCCTGAACTACACATCACTCTTCCACCAGAAGGGCATCATTGGAGGACAACTGCCATGAATGCACAGACACTGGCCACCTCAAAAGGAGACCGAATATGTTCCCTACTTTCCTCTCCAATGTCTGAATTTCTAGAAGCAACACTGTGACTGTATCTTTTCCCCATGCTAAATAATTATCTAGTGTGTAATTAGCTTCCATAAACAATTGTTTAAAAGAAAATAATAGCTTTATCCAAAATGTATATAATCAGGTTTTTAGAATGCTTCAAAAATTTCAATTTATAGATTTTTTTACACTTAGGAGCATTTTCTTAGCATACAATTCCAAAATATTTATTACAGGGTCAAATAATATTATACAGGTATGCCTACTCTTGCATTTCAACTGTAGGAAGCCTCTCAGGTATTTATTAATACCAACAATGTGTGAAAATGTTACATGAAATCATACCAGCATTGGATATTTTTAAGTTTTGAGTTTGTTTTTATTGTAAAAGCAATAATATGTAGAAAAGAAAATTCAAATAATAAAAGCATATGACATTTCAATGCTAAGACATTCCCCTAAAACAGATTAAGACAATCAACTATGACATTAGTATGTATACACGTATAGCCTTTCAATTATAAGCACACTAATACATGCCAGTGAAAGAAATGCATAAATTCCTTTCAAGTACTCCACAATAAATTATTTATTCTGCACTACTGTATACTTATTGAACTACATTGGGTATACTGTGTTTAGTTCAGGACACGACTCTGTATAAAGGCCCTTAGTTATCAATGTGTTTTCAGCAGAGAACACAGAAGATGCCAAAGAGACTCCCATTGTGGCATTAAGGAACATTTTATAGAATAGAGAATATATAACTTAGACCGTGAAAACTGAGAGGCCATGAGAATTGATTGTCAATATTTGAAAGGCTGCCACCATGGGAGATGAGGTAGACTTCCTCAGTACTGCCACAGAGGGCAGAAGTAAGCACTAGAAAGAAACTACTGACCGAGAGATGTGAAATAGGAATGAAGGACATTCTATTGATTAGAGCTGGCCGCTAAAAACTATGCTCCTGATAAGAGTTTTTTCTTTGCACATGAAGACTCTCAAGCATTCCTTTACTTTTTCATTTGGTAAACAATTACCGCACTGTCCATTGTGTAGGAATGTTAGCATATGAGATGGTTGACTACAGGGTGTGACTTCTAATATTTCTATCGGCCACATAACTTGTGATGACATGGATACTGTCAAATAGGTGACAGACAACATCTGGGAAGATTAATTAGAATATATGGCTCTGGGTTGTTGTATGAAAATAAAGTGTAAACTAAAGTATGTTTCTGCCTAACAATAAAAAAATCTTTCTTCGACTTTGACTAGTACCAAATAAAACTGATAATTTTAAAAGATCTGTAATTAACCCCGTTAAATTACCTAAAAGGTAGGGAGTTCCCCAACACTGAAAATGCTCAGTACATGGATGATCAGTCCTAAGATGTGTGGTGTAACCTTGTGCTTTAGATAATGGCTAAGGGGAATGACCATCATCTTATTCCTAATTCAGACAATATGACCAAACAGAATGAAACTTCCATGAACACAGACACTTGGTGCTCATTATAGTAGCTCCAAAATCTACAACAATGTCTTGTACAGAAACAGTACAAGATCCCATTTTTGCTCTACTCTAGATTTGTTCAATTAGAAATTTATTATTGTTGTTTTTCTTGATGTTATTTAAAATCTTCCTGGAGTAGCCGTTATTAGCAGCCACCTTCTGAAAGGTCACAGAGGGAAGTTTAATCTCTGATGGAAGGACCCTCCACAAAAACCCTTTCAGGCCATTTAATATAGGCCAAATACAGGAGAACAGAAAAGATGTGTGTGTATTTCTGGGATTGTCTATGTAGGGAAGGGCTGTATTTTGACCTCTCCTTGTTTCTGCGGACCAAAATCTAAATATAATGGATGCTGGTTGGAGCAAAAAAACTGTCTTCTTGTTGAACCACAAGATCAAAGACAAATGAAATGAAATGAAATGAAGTGAAATGAAGTAGCATCTTGAAAATGCTACCTCAAGAAAATAAAAGGATCTTGAGTTCCCAAAAGGAATGAGATAATCATGACAGGTTTGAATTTATTGTTTATACAGACAAACATAAATGTTTGCCTTGATTAAGCTACTCTTGCATTTTCTCCCATTAAGAGCTAAACAGAACACTAACTGATATAAAGTTAATAATTTAAAATGTTTTCATCTTTCCTTGTGTTAGGGAGTCTATGATATTGATTAGTGTGTGTATGTTGAATCATCCTTACATCTCACGTGGTCATAATGTTGAATGACCTTTCAATGTGCTGGTGAATTCAGTTTGTTATTATTTTATTAATGGTTTTTGTACCTATGTTCATAAGGAATGTTGTTATCTCACAGTTGTGATATTACAGTATGTTTAACTTTATAAGGAATCTTTTATCCTCTTTTTAAGAGGTGTCACATTGTGTTTTTAAGTTGCCCTTTCCTTATAATTAATGATGATTTACATATTTTAATGTAATTATTGGCCACTTTTGAAAATCCTTCAGTTGTGAACATCCTCTCACTTTTGCTTGTTGTTCATACGCTATTTTTTATTACTGACCTCTCAGAATTATTTACATATTCTGGATACACATTGTTTGCTAGTTAAATGCATTGTATTTTCTCCAAATACTTAATTCAGCATTTCATTTTTTCCAGCTTTTGGGGGATGTAATTGACAAATTAAATTGTGATATTTTTACGGTGGACAACATGATGATTTGATAGATGGTACATTGTGAAAGAGTTCCTCCACTCTAGTGAATTAAAACATCCATCATCTCACAGAGTCACTTTTTGTGTTTGTTTGGTGAGAATGCTTAAGATGCACTCTCTTAGCAAATTTCAATTATTATAATTTATTAAATGATAACCTTTGAAGTCAAATTATCTGACAAAGGTTGAATATATCAATTTTTTACTCTATGGTTAGTATTTTGTCAAATGAAGGACAAATCAGCCTAATCCAAAAGTCATAAAGATATACTTCTATTTTTTCCAAAGAAGTACTATAATTTTAGCCATAACACTTATGTCTTTAATTAATCTTCAATTAACTTATGCATGTGGTATTGGATAGTAGTTGAAGTTTGTCTGTTAATATGTACAGACATATGTCCAGATGTGCCTAGTTGTTCCATAACAACTAAGTGAATTTTCTTTCTCTGTTTGGATACCCTTGGTTTCTTAGTCAAAAAAGCTTTCAGCCAAAAAAAAAAAGCAATATTGAACATTATATTAGATATAAAAATAAATTTTAAAATCACAAAAATATTCAGACAAGGATTTAGGTCAAATTGTTTTTAATACTATTTTAACTATCTGTCATGTGACCTTATAATCTTCAAACTTGAGATACTTATTAGTCCTGAATTTTTTGTTATTATGGGCATTATGGTAGCTCATAAAATTGGCCTGATATTTTTGACCCTGATTCTAAATAACATACTGGTATTGTGAATATGTTTTTTACTTTTAAAAAATTGTATTTTAGCCCTGGCTGGCATAGCTCAGAGGATTAAGCATTAGCCTGTGAACCAAAGGGTCAGTGGTTTGATTCCCATTCAGGGCAAATGCCTGGGCTGTAGGCCAAGACACCAGTGTAGGGGGTGGGGGTGTGAGAAGCAACCACACATTGATGTTTCTCTCTCTCTCTTTCTAAAGGAAGGTCTTCCCTCTCTTTCTAAAAATAAATAAATGAAATATTAACAAATACATATTTATTGTTTATGCTACTATAGTTGTCTCAGATTTCCCCCTTCAGTCCCCCTCCACACAGCACACCCACTGCCTCAGGCAATCCCCACACAGTTGTCCATGCCCATGGGTCCTGCATATATGTACTTTGGTTACTCTATGCCCTCTGCTGCACTTTTCATCTCCATGACTACTCTGTAGTTACCAATTTGTACTTCTCAATCCCTTCATTTAGCCCCCATCCCCTGAATTCCAGTCCCATCTGACAACCATCAAAATGTTGTCTGTATCTATGAGTCTGTTTCTGTTCTGCTTATTTGTCTATTTTGTGTTTTATATTCAATTGCTGACAGGTAGGTATTTACTGACATTTTATTGTTCATATTTTTGTTCTTAAAGAAGACCCTTTAACATTTCATATAATACTGGTTTGTCGATGATGAACTCCTTTAGGTTTTCCTTGTCTGGGAAGCTCTTTATCTGTCTTTTCAATTCAAAATGATAGCTTTGCTGGGTAGAGCAATCTTGGTTTTAGGTCCTGCTTTTCATCAGTTTGAATATTTCTTGTCAATCCCTTCTAGCCTGCAAAGTTTCTTTTGAGAAATCAGCTGAAAGTCTTTTGGGGACTCCCTTGTAGATAACTAATTATTTTTCTCTTGCTGCTTTTAAGACTCTTTTCATCTTTAACCTTTTGGACTTTAATTGTGATTTGTCTTAGAGTGAGCCCCCTGAATCCATTTTGTTTGGGAATCTCTGCTTCCAGCACTTGTATATCTACTTTCTTTACCAAATTAAAGAAATTTTCTTTCATTATTTTTCAAATAGTTTTTCAATTTTTTGACCTTTCTCTTCTTTCTGCACCTCTGTGATGCAAATGTTGGTATGCTTGAAATTTTCTGACAGCCTCCTTATAAGTATCCTCATTGGGATTCTTTTTTCTTCTTGTTCTGATTGGCTGTTTTTTACTTCCTGATGTTCCAAATCACTGGTTTGATTCTCAACTTTATCCACTCTCCTGTTTATTGCTTGTAAATTGTTCTTTATTTCAATTGTGTATCCTTTGCTTCTGAATGGATTTTTTAAATGCTGCTAAAGTGTTTGATAAATTTCCTGAGCATCCTTATAACCAGTGTTTTGAAGTATGCATCCGATAGATTACGTTTCTCCATTTTGTTTGTTCTTTTTTGGAGATTTATTCTGTTCTTTCATTTGGATCTTGTTTCTTTGTTTCCTCAGTTTGGCAGCCTCCTTGTGTTTGTTTTTATGTATTAGGTAGAGCCACTATGTCTCCCAGGCTTTGTGGAGTGGCTTAATATAGTTCCTGTCTAGTAGGATCCAGTGGCACAGCCTCCCCTATTGTCCAAGCTGAGTACTCAAGGTGCACCCACTGAATTTGTGGGTTGTATATACACTCCTCTTAGAGTTGAGCCTTGACTGTACTTGTCATGTTCAAGGTCAGCCACTGTCTGTGTTTTGCCTGGGATCACACAGCATTAGTTACAAAGTGATTTGCAGGTAGCTACTACTTGTACTGGGGTTAGAGGTGCCACAGAGAGGCCAAGCTATGAACCAAGGTCAGATGCTTCTAGTGCTGGGCCTTGGACAACTTTGTGAGATATACAGAGCTTTAGCAATCCTGATGATGCTTGTCTGAGAGAATTTAGGAAAATCTGAAGCATGAACCAAGATAAGTCATTCATATGAAAAAGCCACTGGAAACACCTTGAGTGGGCCTGAATGTTGCTTGGGGTAGGGCCTCAGGTAATGCCCAGAATAGGACAAAAGTGTGAGCTAGGTTGATGGAGTCTCAGATATGACATCCACCTCCCAGCTCTGTGGATCTGTGAAGACAGGGCTCAGAAAAGAAACAATGGCCTCTGCCAGCAGTTCTGTCTTGGAGAAAGCTGCATGCCGTCTCTCTCCCTGACTCTGGACAATTAAGTTTCTCCCCAGTTGCTCCCCATATGTCTCTGATAACTTTCAATCTGTTGGCCAGGCACTGGAGCTCAGAGAAAGTAAGTCTGAGTAGGTCTGTTCATGGCCCCTTTAAGAGGAACTGCTTGGAGTTCTAGAAGTTTCTGTCTTCTACAGCTTCAGTCTACACTAGTTTTTATAGTCAGAAGTTATAGAGACATCTCCCTGGCGCTAAAACCCTGGGGTGCTGGGTGCTGGTTTGATGTTGGAAGCCCTCACTCCTGGGATATCCCTCCCAATTTTTATCTACCGCATATGGGTGTAGGCCCAGCCTGTACCCCATTTCTGCCCCTCTTACCAGCCTCGATGTGGTTTCTTTTTTAATTATATAGTTGTAGGACTTCCATTTAGTTTAATTTGTGACAGTTCTTAATGATGGTTGTACTATAGTTTAGTTGCAATTTTGATGAAATTGTGCAAGAAGGTGAGACACGTTCACCTGGGCAGCCATCTTAGCTGAAGTTCCTTGTTTTGAATTCCTATACATTTTATTATTGTACCTGGTTCATATTTATAGTCAAAATCCTAATATGGAGATTATAATTTTTTAAAATTTTTATAAATGTATGTAGGCAAAATGCAATTGAGAAATTATATACATATGGAGATACTCATTTGGAAAATATTTTTATAAAGATACAGATAATTGAAAAAAGCAGTCAACAAAAATATCGATAAATAAGAAAGACTAATATTTTTCTCTGCCTCAGCTGGAGAGCTTTGAGTTCTGTTTTTTGTTCTTTCAGAATTAAAACAAATGTCGTGCATACGGTCTGTCATCAAAGCACCTTCAGAATTGCTTAACACTTCAACACTTTTATTAATACTTAAGAAAGATCATAAAATATTTTGCATGTAGGATTTGGCCTGGGACCATTGTAAAGAGCTGTAAAAAGATTTAATTTTCTGCATTCAAATTTCAGATATCACAATAGTGTCAACATCGTGGGAAGTAGAGCTGATGACCCTTTTATCTAAACAAGAGCGAGAGATCCATCCAGGGGATGTGACAGATAAGTTGTTAGCAAATGTCTACCAGCCAGGATATTTTAGCACATGACACTGTATTTTTTTTACTGATTATGGGATAGCTCAAAGTAGAGGTTTATGCTGATAATCAGGAACCAGAGTCAGTGGAAAGCTAATTATAGGGTCAGAATTGAACATTTGGAGGTGGTAACTGTATTTTGATTTATTAACTCAGACAAGACCACAGTTAGAAAGGATCAATCATGTTGTTTAGCACATAAATTACATCCTTGATTTTTCCAAGAGAAGAAAGAAGAGAGTGTTTGTGTATGACATATATAAAATTCTCATTTGTTCTGCTGAATCACAGAATGGAATTACTTCAATTTTGTATTTTAAAGAAACAGAAGATAGTGTACAGAATAAAAACATATTTTTTTAAAAAAATGCACATGAGTGGCTAAAGAAACATTGTAGACCTTAATGAAAGAGTGATAACTTTTTGAGGAAAGTATTGGGAATACACTAATTTGATTGCCATAATCATGCTAGATTAGGAAATACTCTTCAACTGCATTAGCATCTTACGATTTTGTGTTATGATGCTTGGTTCATAGATGAGAAATAAAAGGACCATGTATGTGTCCCATGCTTGTTTGACTGATAGTGTGTACCTAATTAACCAAGAATATTAAAAAACCCAGAGCCAGTTACCAATTATGATTAATAACACCAGATCAATATCTTTAATATCTTTAATGAAATAGGTGCAGAAATGTAGAAAAGCGACTGTCCCCTTATCTCTTGCTGCTTCTAGGATTCTCTCCTTCATTTTAATCTTGGCTAATGTAATTATGATGTCTCTTGGTGTGTTCCTTCTTGGATCCAACTTCTTTGGGGCTCTCTGAGCTTCCTGGCTTTCCTGGAAGTCTATTTCCTTTGCCTGGGGAAGTTTCCTTTCCTCAGACTGGGGAAGTTCTCCTTTATTATTTGTTCAAATAAGTTTTCCACTCGTGGCTGCTTCTTTCCCCCTTCTGGTACCCCTATAATTCAGATGTTGGAACGTTTAAAGATGTCCTGGAGGTTCCTAAGCCTCTCCTCATTTTTTTGAATTCTCATTTCTTCATTATTTTCTGGTTGGATGTTTCGTTCTTCCTTCTGGTCCATTCCATTGATTTGAGTCACCTACAAAGGACTACCCATCAGACTGTCAGTGATTTCTCAAAAGAGACCTTACAGGCAAGAAGGGGCTAGAAAGAAGTATTCCAAGTCATGAAATCCAAAGACCTACAGCCAAGATTGCTTTATCCAGCAAAACTTTCATTTAGAATGGAAGGACAGATAAAGTGCTTCTCAGATAAGGTCAAGTTCAAGGAGTTCATCATCACCAAGCCCTTATTATGTGAAATGCTAAAGGGACTTATCTAAAGAAAAGAAAATGAAAAATATGAACAGTGAAAGGACAGCAAACTCACAGTTATTAACAACCACACCTAAAACAAAAGCAAACCAAGAGGACAGCTAGATCAGGAGTGGAACCATAGAAATGAAGAACACATGGAAGGTTAGCAACAGGGGAGTGGGAGGAGGAGAAGGGGGGAGAAGGTACAGAAAATAGCATAGACAGTAGGTAGAAAATAGATGGGGGGAGGGCAAGAATAGTAGGGGTAATATAAAATCTAAAGAACTTGAGACATGTGGTTATAAACTAAGCGGGGGGAGAATGGTGGGGGAGGGGGTGTGTGGGGGAGGGGAATGAAGGGGGGAAATAGAACAACTGTAATGGTATAATCAATAAAATATATATATTAAAAAATAAAAAATAAAGAAATGTAGAAAAGCCAAAATGACTATATTTCCAAAGTGTATTCAGAAAAAGAAAACTAAAACATTTAAATAAAAATAATAAAAGGAAAATGGGTTTCCAAAGAGGGAAAATGGTATTTTTAAATATTTAAAGTACTGTAAAAGAACATCATCGTTAGATTAATTCTATAATTGCTCAAGAAGATGGAACAAGTATGACTTTTAAAAAAAGTATGTGGGTGCAAGTTGAGACTTGCTCTGTCCCATGCATTTTTAACCAGTCAAATGATAAAATAAAAAACTATACTTTTTGGGGTGGTAATGAGTTCTTTTAGTGAGAAAAATCAACCGGCTTTTATATAAATACAGCTAAGGCATACTGAGATTGGAAATAGACACTTTATAGGATATTAAATAAGATCAGTGGTTTTCAGATTTTACTACTCATATGGGTGGTAAGTTTAAGTCATCAGGTCTTTGCAGCTGATACAGGGAATGAAGTAGGAGAGAAGACAGCTGGCAGGGCTTTGCATCCTCTGACCCACTCAATCTTTATTTCTGTCCTATTCAAACAGTGCTTTGCCAACTGTTTTGTATATTAGATTACACGCTTGTTCTTTAGGTCTTTTAGCTATAATGGAGATCTACACCTACATACTGTATTTAAGCTAAACAACAGGCTGATTTCTGTAGCACTGTCACATTCAGGTCTACTGTCTTTCATTACAACCAAAGTAATAAACACTGTGGGCACCCCTGGGAGGAACAGACAAAATGCACAGATAATTGGCTCATGGGATCTTATTGTATATAGAGAGAGTGAGTCATGAGAAAGACTATTTGGGGACTGGGCTTTCTCATGAAAATATTTTACATAATCATCACATTGACTCCCAGTATTTAACCTTCCTCTTTCTACACACTTGCCTAAGATTTATTATAGAACAAAACCAGATACATTCTAGTAATTTGATTGCCAAGATGGTGGGTAGTGGGGGGAAATTTCAATTGGCAAATAGGTGCATATTTAGTTCCACAATGACATATAAAATCCAAGTTATTTAGCCTTGTGTTTATTTTTGGAAATCCCCACAAAGCCTTCATCACTATTCAGGTGTTTTATTTTATATATAAAAACTAGGACACTTCTGTGAAATGTGTATCAAATACCTACTTACCGCACATGCTTATGCTTAGAAAATTGCATGGAAATTAGAAACTCATGCTCAGTGAGTTCAGTGTGATGAGCTAACAAAACATTATGTTTGGGAAATATTCTTGATGCTGAATATATCTACAGAGTCATAATTTACTGTACTATGAAGAAAATTGTGCCCCCTGTTCACATGTTAAAACCCCCAACCCACAGGACTATATTTGGAGATAAGGCATTTGAAGAGATAAATAATTTAATGAGTTTCTAAGCATGGGACCCTAAGCCAATTAGTGGGTGCCCTTGTAAGTAAAGGGAGTGAAGTCAGGCGTGCACATACAGAAGAAAAGCCATGTGAGGTCACAATGAGAAGACAACCGTCTGCAGATTAAGTGAGAGGCCTCACAAGAAGGTCAACCTACCAACTTGTGGATATGGGTCATCCAACCTCCAGAACTGTGAGGAAATAAATGTCTGTGGGTTAAGCCACCCAGTTTGTGATATTTTGTTATGGCAGCTTTAGCAAACGAATGCATCTCCATAAAACAAAGCAATTGTTTATTCAGACATGCAAAACTGTCTGTTTGAATTTTTTCTGCTGGCTTGAAAGAGGTAGGAGAATAAACAAAGCATGAATAAATCTTGGACTCTATTCTCAATAATAGATATAGAGAGTTTGGTTCTAAAGCAGGTGCATTGGGGCTCATTGTACGTCAAAGAGACATGGCATAGGTTGAACACATGAAAATCTGTCATGTCTGGTTCATTTGCTGGAGTTATTAGTAAATGTATAAAAACTAATTATTTGCATGATACAAAATCACAGTTGGCTCTACTAAGAACTCATCTTACTATAATTAATTCAGAAATAGCTGCCATAAATTAGACCATAAATGTTTATACATTAATTTTCTTATGTCTGAAAAGCAATTGAAGCATAAATATATAAAATATGTTGAAAAAAGTATTTAAGCATTTATATTATAGTTATGATACCATTTTTCAAGTAATATGTAAAATCCAGGGCCTACTTAACTACTCTCATAATTGTTCAATAATGCTCTAACCAAAAAGACACTGTTAGCTAAGTTAATAATATTAAATTTCCTCTTTTACTTAAAATTTACTTTATGACTATACCTAAAATATGCTTAAGCTTGTTGCAGTATATTTTAATATATGAACATTTATAAATACATATGCAATAAACACTCTGTATATGCTCCTGTGAATATTAAAACATTGGTTGGTCATAAAACATTGCCAAAATAATGAGTGAGAGGGCATGTTCTTTGTTATCAGCTGAGGGGCTCATCACCCAGAATATATTTTATAAAACACATTCCAAATAGTTTTATACATTTGTTCATAATGAAGGACTTTATAACAAAGCATCAGTCTGTGACTCAGAGAACATTTTTTCCAAGATGTTACATAATATCGTAGTAAAGAATTTGTTTATCCAGTAATGAAGGAGCACTACCAGTGTGAGCATGTGACTATAACTTCCTTCTTCTCACTTTTCTCAGCATCCTTGCCTCTTACAGATGTGCCCAGACACAGCTGGAGCGTTCAGAGCTGCCAGTGGAGAACTGTCAAGATCCCCAGGTTTGCAATCATCACCAGCAGATCTCTAGGGATCTACCCATAACTAGAGCAATGACTATTTCTATCTGACTATTTCTATCAGGGGATTTAGTCTGATATTCGAGTAACTCAACAGCTGTCAACATGAACCACAAACTTTTTACCAAATATATTTCTAGCCAGTGGCACCCTGGGTTCTCTCTAGAATCTTAGTAGGAGATATTAAACCTTCTGAAGTCCCCAAAATGCAATTCGATGGGAGAACAGAGCTACAGGGCATGTGAGCAGTCCTGGTGACATATTTTATTGTAAATGAAACCTTAGTTATATAATTCTGGGGATCCTGAGAACTACTAAGTAAGATTCCCCAGAGTCCTCGGGAGGCTCTTTCCATGAATCATGCTTTACAACCAGAGGAAACAACACACTACATCCCTCCATGGAACTCGCTGATTCTATCACTTGAATTTTTTTGTACTCGATGCCTGGATGGGTTCTTCTCCACTTAAATACCACCTCGATTCTTCCAGAAACCTCCGTCCTAAAGAAAATGGAAACTAAAGGAAATGGAAACTAAAGGAAATGAAAGTCTTTCTGTTCAGAATTCACTACCTAAGTTGAATACTGTACAACAATTCAGAGAACAGTAACTTTGGGAATTCAAATTAATAAAAAGATCTTAAACATTAGATGAATTGAGTCCTAATGTTATAGTATTCTCTGTGAGGTTATTTGCCAAGTCATTTTCTCACCTGTGGCAATATTCTAATATTAAATGGAAAACAACTTAACTTAAAATATAAATTTATTGATTAGTATACATACAATTAAATTTATAGCAGGAAAAAAACTGAGAGAGTATAAAAGCTAAACATTAACAGAATAAAGACCACATTTAAATGGGTGGTGAAGAAAGGGAGATCTATTTCTAAAATTAATATATATATATAAATTATTACATATAAAACATTAAATATGTAAAATGAATTTTAAAAAATATTATGCAGTAGCACTGATATGCATACCACTCAACCACAAACTCTAAACTACCAGTAAACTTTATGAGACCTACACTGAAAAAAAAACATGCAATTCGCTTTGCTTCATTTTGTTTACATTTTATTGAACATTTTCATATCTATTTTAAATTTGAAAGAACTAATTGCAAAATATGTTATACTTTCAAAATAAAAATGTATACTAAACTGAAAAAACTAAATTTTATCTTCTGTAATCGATATCTTGTTTAGTAACCAAGTGATTATCTTGGAAATATTTGGTACACCACATCTGGCAATATTATGTTCTGGAAAAGAATTTGATATAAGCCAACAAAGATGAGTTACAACAGAAATATATTTAAAAGGAGGAGGGTTGCTGGTGCTGCATCTGGGTTTTTTGTGGTTTTGTGTGTGTGTGGGTGTGTGTGTTTCTTTGATACATTTTTCTAATGTGGCCACTGTCAGCCCTGCAGCTGCCTCTCCGAGTCCCAGGTGTGGAGAGAGGAGATGGCCCTGTGAAGGGCGCCTGGGCTGGCATGTGAGTCTGCTCTTGGAAAACTTACTCTGTAATGGGGACGAGCAGCCCAGCCAGGCAACCACTGCCACTGTGTTTCCTAGCACTTTCTGTTCCCATTCTACTTTCTGATGCAGCGCTACCCAGACAAATGTGTAATCATGTTACTAAAGGTTGAATAAATGAATAAAATAAAACATAAGTGACCCATACGTAATTATTGATTAACTATAAAACTAATGTATGCATACACCATTTAATTTTGAAAAACAGTATCATTTATTAAAAGTTAGGAAAGTACCTGGTGCAGGTATGCCCCACTGTGGTCAGTGATGTATGTACTCAGTGATATTCAGAACAATTATGTGAGGTAGGTGTTATATTTGTTTCATTTGTTACGATGCTATGTACCTTGTAAAGACAAAACTCTGGAATTTGGCTCTAAACTCATTCTATTTTTTACTTGCTCTAATAATTCATTAAGAATCATGCAATTAACAACTAGCAAAGCTGGATTTTGAGATCAATATTTTTTACTTAAATTTTATAGTCCTACTAAAGTTGTAGTCATATTGACTATGTTGCCCATTAAACATTTCAATAGCAAAAATTACCTTACTAGAGAAAGTAAAATGAATCTCCCCTCTGGAAAAAGCAAAGCATTCCATTGGAAGGGACACTTATGTAACAGTGACATAACCTCTGTTCCCTCCCACGCCTTGTTAATGACATGGTGTGCCACCATGAATTCATTTCCAAAGCCTTAGTTACATGCAGCTAGTTTAATGACAGACATCAGTCTGAAACTGCATGAAAGCAGTAATTGTGCCCTAACTTCCTGCTTTCACCACTGAAAGGAAGTGCACTCATTCCAAAAATATATCCACTTGGATGTCTACTGCCCTTCACAAAGGACTTCTGACCTTGGTGTCCTCACTATAAAATATTAAAAATTTAAATTTTTGATAAATATATATACAAACGGATATAATAAATTTTTCTTAAAAATGTTCTTACAGCATTGCCTTAATTATCTCCTACTTTCAATGTTGTAACAGGAAATCGAATAGAATGACAAGTAAATAAATTTATGTCACAGAATTTCACAAGAGAACTATTTGAATGAAGTGTGCCAGCATGAGGACCCAACCAACACCAATTTCCTATACTTTCAAATGTCTACAGTGTTAAATGTCAGAATAATAATTTTGAGGCACTGTAAGCCCTTCAATTTTTTTGACTTTCAAGGGTTTGCAATATCTGAATAAAATATAAATGGATTTTCTGCTGACGTGCTGAAGTAATAATATTTGTATTGTAGATTTAGGATCTCTAATAGAAATTAGCAATATATTAATTACTAATATAGATCATTGTCAGGAATACATTTTTCCCAGCCAGATTAATAAATAAAAATTTATTTCATGAAGTGAATATTCTATTAAAATCAAATGAAGAAATTCTTTGCCAGGAGGAAAACTTCACGAGACAGAATACTTGACTGCAAAATTTAATTTGAAGAGCATCATTAATAATGCAAACCTAGCTGTGAGTGTCACCTGAAATCTAGTTACAACACATCTGCTTCCACAAACTTAGCTTTGTGTATGCTTCTGTGAGTTTGACCTTGGCAAGCGGTTATGCCATGAGTTCTATCATCTGAAAGATGATAGAACTTTCATCTTGAAAGGTGGGGTGAATAAAAAATTGTGAATGAAGGAAAGATAAAAATGGTAAAAATACTCGTAGACTACATGATAAGAAGTAAAACTATAAACTGTTTAACATAATATTGAGGATGAAATATTACTAGTACAAGTAGTCACTTTGGCTCTCTCTTTTGCACCCTTACTGGCAGGTGTCTTTATTCGTAAAATAGTTTGTTATCCTCATAATGTAATGGTTTCTGCTAGTAAAAATTAAAAAAAAAATAAAAGTAAAAAAATCCATGCCTCATTACTTTAAATCTTATTTGCTTTTCCATGTTACATTTAAGCAAATTAAAACACATTAAAATGCTCATCCGTTAGGGGTTTTCTAGATGGATTAGACCTAAGGCGGTGCAACCTATTAAATCAATTGGGACAAAGAAATTCCTTGTGTAAATGCAATAAAGATTATTCAGCATATCTTTTGCATTCACTTATGTTACTCTGTAATGAATACGGAAGCTTCTTGGACTCATTTTTAATAAGCAATATAAATAATGTAAAAGAAAATAACGAAGCACATTATTAACAAAACTATCTTCTAATTTGGTACTAATAACACAATTTTAAACAATCGTTCTGTTTTGTGATGTTTTCAGTTACCAGAACACTGAATTTGCTTTATAAATTAATAATGGCGATTTTTCCCCTTTCTTTTTCAATACTTATTTGAACTACATCAGGCATCATAGTTGGATAAAAAAAGGAGGCTAATAAATTACATGTTTGCCTTTCCAAGTTCAGAGCCTCTTACGATATATAAGTGATGAATCAAGCAGACGGGTATGAAATGTCAGCTTAAGTACCTGCCAGGTTAGTTTGAAGAATGTGGCTTGATCTCTGGCCACTTTCCGGCTCTCGATGTCCCCCCTGCTGATCTGAGGTGGCCCCACAACACTGGGTCCTTCCTTTTCCATGACCTGTGAGCAATGTCTGCAGAGGGATTGATTCAACAGAGAGTAGAACAAGGAATGCTCGGTTCATCTCCGAGAGAAGCAACTGCTGGGTAGTAAAAACTTCCACCATCAACATTTCCTGCTTCCCTCTCTCATAATCCTTAAGCTTAAAAAACAAATTTCTGATCAACCATGTGTGGCTGACCATCAGGTAAGAGAACTGAAATTTATCATAATTTTTATAATTCACGAGTTGATCTACCAAGAGCAAGCAAGCACCAAAGCCATCTACTTAATGCTTCCTCTCGGGTATATTACCCAGTCCCTTCATCCAAAATATTGGCTGAAGAGGAATAAAAGGATAGGTGTCTCTGTGTGTGTGTGTGTGTGTGTGTGTTTGCACTGGCTTAGATTCTCACCTCTGTCCAAGCCTCGTTACTACACCAGGTGCTAAAAGAAGAAACTGAGAACTCACTTTGTTGGATGAAGTCTTTGAGACACTGTAGCATAAACATCAGCCTGAGAACCACATAATGAGGTCAAAAGAGGGTTACTTCCCGCTTTGTGTGTAGAATACAGTATAGGTTAGGATGTTAGGGTTCTAAGAACAGCACTGCAATGACAGTGTGAGGATTCAAGCCAGATGAGTGTTGTGACGTGTCATTCTCAGCAAGGGCGCCGTGTGGAGCACCTGGGCTCTGGCCACACCACAAGTCATGTAGTAGCAGGCATAAAGCAGCAATCAGAAAGCAAATATCAACTCAAAAGGCTGTGAGAAAACCTATGGAACAGATATCTGTGAGTTCATTTAATACATCTACATGAGGCAATACCTTTCTGAGACGGAAAAGAGGATGCAGGGGTAAATAGGAGTAGCATGGAAACAAGTGGAATGGGTGCCCCCGCATCAGAGGTCCCAACCTCCCACCCATGGAACAGATCTGGCCTTCCACCAGTTTTTGTGAATCAAGTTGTATTGACATAGAGTCATGCCCATTTGTTTATGTATTTTCTATG
This sequence comes from Sturnira hondurensis, assembly GCF_014824575.4. NCBI lineage: Eukaryota > Metazoa > Chordata > Mammalia > Chiroptera > Phyllostomidae > Sturnira > Sturnira hondurensis. The sequence goes on from NW_028073411.1 coordinate 1,532,458, forward strand.
GATGCTTTCATGCTACAATTACAGAGTTGCGTAGTTATAATAACAAAGAATAAAATATTTACTATCTGGCATTGTATAGAGAAGTTTGCCATTTCCTGGTCTAAAAGATATCACCTGCGAAGAGATATCACTTGGCAATATTATGTCTTGACTTCGCTGTGTGTGTATGATAAGTTTACACAAGACAAGCACAAGAAAAGCTTTTGTTATTTTTAAAAAGTTTGTAAGCACATTTGAGGAGTGGAGAATTACAGAGACATATATCAGAATTATCTATCTACCTCACAACAGCTTTAATTCCAAAACCTGTCCAGAATAAAGGCAGTCTGCAGATACATATGAAATACCTCCTCAGCTCCACATCCTGACTTAGTTGCAAATGATAGAGTGAGAAAGTCAAGTACCATCTCTGTTTCAAGATGGCTTTCATCCAGGGGAAAACAGAGGAAAACAACCACATAAATAATTTACATTTATATCGAGGTAGGTCTGTTATACATATAATAATATGAAGCAGTGGACCTGGCTGGTGTGGCTCAGTGGATTGAGTGCCAGCCTGTGAACAGCAGGGTCATCGGTTCAATTCCTAGTTGGGGCACATGCCTGGGTTGCAGGCCATGTTTCCAGTGTGGGCATTGTGAGAGGCAACCACACATTGCCATTTCTCTCCCTTTCTTTCTCCTTCTCTCTTCTCTCTCTAAAAATCATGAAATAAAATAATGAGCCAGGGGAATATGTTTGGGGATACAGGACCCAGTCCCAGACCTGGGACAACCTCCACTCAGCCTAAGTGAACCCTAGACAACCTTTGGATATATAAATGAAACTTATATGCCAATTTTTGTATGCCACTGATTATGTGGTGATTCATTACCCACAATTATTCTAGTTATAGCTGATCAATACATATAACATTTAGATCAACCTATACAATTCTTTCATGTCTTACAAAGCTTTACATAATTTATTCTTAGTTACCTGTCTAACATTATCAGATGTGACTATTTTTGTTTCCTGCCCATGGACATGACAAGAACTTTTCTGACTTAAATCCGTAATTAACTCTGTGTGGGATGTTTCTTATGGTTCTTCCTCACCTCATTTAGGTATGGGAATGCTTCTCACGGCATCAGAAGGATATTTGCTGGCCACACTGTTTGAAATAGAATAGTACTCACTCTCTAGCTCATAATATATTCATCTTTCTTCTCAGTTATATGATATAACTGAGAAGACTTCTCTTACTATATGATATGATAATAATCATTTTGTTATTTAGTTGTTTACTCATGGTCTCTTCTACAAGAATTTTAACACCATGAGGGCAAGCACTTTATTTATTTTTTTCTACCTCTGGGTTGTAAAATAGTGCATAGAAATATAGTGGTTGTTCAATACCACTTGTTGAATAAATAGATAAGTAAATTTTATACAGTAGGCTCACCAGTGATCTCAGAGTTAATATATACACACAGATGTATATGTGTATAACTATATCTATATAATTTTCATTTATTTTCTTTAAAACATCCGAAGTTTGAAGCATAATGAGCTTGCAGTCATAAAGAGAAGAGTTTATTTGCTGTTAAAGCATAACTTTGAAACACTAGTAAGCACAGATATATCTGTACATGTAAAAATCACCTGTTGCACTAAATATAAAAAATAATTGTGTTAACAAATAATAACATAAGGTCTGAAAGAGGAAAGTCTTTTTAGCCCTTTTACTCTTCATTCAACTATACTATAAAGGTAAAAAAGATACAGAACACACAAGTAAACAATGGACAAAAACTTAAAAATATATAAAGATTTTGGAAACAACCTAGAAATAAGTAGGAATTACAGTAGAAAAAAACTCTTACTGTGCTGAAAAGGGAAAAATAATTAAGTAAAAAATATGATAAATATATGATTTGTGTAGGTTTCCAAACATGCTTTGTTTAGCAATGAAGAAATATCACAGCATGTTAGGGGACTATAATTAGATGCCCCAACTTTTCCAATATAGGGCCCGCCTTCTATTTTTATATGATAATAAAGTGTTTTACTCATAGATTATTAGACTTTAATATATTTTAGGGTTAGAGATAAATATTTACCAGATTTGAAAGGGTACTGACAGTAGAAAATAACTGGTAATAATTAGTTAAAATGGGCAAAAAAAAACTTAAAGCTTTTTCAAAGTCTTTTCAACATTATACTCTCATAAATGCCAGAACACTGTGGTTTAATTCCTGGAGCAGTTTGTGATTGGCTGTCCCAATGACGAATCCAGAGGAATTTTAAATAGATCAATGACTAGGCCAATGAAACTTATTGACCTCACGACTATTCCTTCATCCACTTGCTTCAGGCGTATAAACATAGTTCATGCTTGTATTACCCAAACATTGGATTGTAGCAGGGTCGATTCACTGTTTTCACCCATTGTAATGACTGATTTGGACTGTCACACGATCAATCTGATTGATCGTGTGAAAGTTGGCCAACAAAACAAGTTGCCTTTCATAGCTGCTCTCATCATGCCACACAAATATAATTGCTTTCTGTTTCTCGGAAGCAACATTTGAAGGTTTTTGAAATCACTCTGTTCATTCTAATGCAGATATCTAAAACAAATATTTCTTTTTTTAATCTATCATTACCAACTCCTCTGAGTCACACCTGGCACTACCATCATGCAGGACAAAGAAATGTTTACAGTTGGTATAAGTGTTCTGACACCTATTATAGTTTGTACCCAGGGTTCGGACAACTGACAGCTCTTTCCAAAAAATGCTTTATGGCCTTTGCTGTTTTTTGGCTGCCTACTCTTCAGGTTCCCACAATATGGCACTTCGATGTTTGCAGATCAACGTGAATTTACTAATTTGTTATTGTTCACTCTTTCCACAAATCACAACCTTCAAATTCTAGTTCAAGACTTAAAAGATATCCATATTTAATAAAGAAGAACATTCTCTAATTATGTAATTATGTTTTTAACTTCTAGGTTCAACATGGATAATAATCAATAGTGAATTATGGAAATATTTTTAAAAATATGTTTACACATTTTATATAGAAATCATTAATTCATATATAACTTGTCCATTTTTGTTAGAAATTCACAAATCTTAAATTACACAGTGAAAGAAAATGTAATTTTCATCATACTTTTTAGCTTCTAGTTAAAATGTGAAGCAAATTAAAACACATATGTACTCAAAGAATTGTACCCTCATATTAATGACTCAAACTCGTGAAATTTTCATTTTCACAAGACAAAGATGAACCATGTGGAATTAGGAAAGTAATCTATTCACCTTTTTAAAAACAGAAGTCATTATTAAAATTTCATGTTTGAAAAACAATTTTATTTTCTTTAGAACAGTTTTATATTTAGAATGAGAATGAAAGGAAGTGTAGAGGATTCCCACACACTCCCACTCCCACACACCGGTGCCCTCTTCCACCAACAACATTACACACCCGAATGGCACTTCTTTTCCGCAAGGATAAACCCACACCCATACCTCATAATCATCCAAAGTTTGTCTTTTAGTTTAGGGCTCATTCTTGGGGTTGTCCATTCTGTGGGTTTGGACAAATATATAATGACTAGCACCCATCATGCAGTCTTATACAAATACTTCACTGCCTTAAAAATTCTCTGTGCTCTGCCTATCCATTTCTTCAAGCCCCACACCCACAACCACTGAATTATTGTATTATCCCCATAGGTTTGGATTGTTCACAATGTGATATGGTTCAAATCCTACATTATGTAGCTTTCTTAGAATGGCTTCTTTCACTTAGTAATATACATTTAAGATTTTTCCATGTCTGGTCATGCCTTGATACCTGTTTTATTTTGTTTGTTTTTTCAAATATTTATTTTTATTGTATTTTTTTCCATTGCCTTTTTCCATTTTATGCCTTCATCCACCTCCATCCATCCCCTTCCTCCCTTAATCACCATACTGTTGTCTGCGTCCACGAGTTCTTTTCTTTTTTGCTCAGTCCCTCCACCTGAAAACCATCCCCCCAAATGAATTGTCAGCCTGCTCTCTATGAGTCTGTCTTTATTTTGTTCATTAGTTCAGTTTGTTCATTAGATTCTACATATGAGTGAAATCATATATTTAGTATTTGTCTTTTTCCAACTGGCTTATTTAACTGATCATAATATTCTCCAGGTCCATGCATGTTGTTACAAAAAGTTTTTTTTTCTTTTTAAATTTGTTATGGTTGAGTAACATTCCCTTGTGTATATGTATGATCGTTGTTTTATCCACTCATCTATTGATGGACATTTGGGCTGCTTCCAAGTATTGAGTGTTGTAAATAATGCTGCAATGAACATAAGGTGAGTGTATTATTTCAAATTAGTGTTACAGGTTTCTTTGGATAAATTCTTAGAAGTGGAATCACTGAGCCAAAAAGTACTTCCATTTTTAATTTTTGAGAACACTCCACACTGCTTCCACAGTGGCTGCACCAATCTGCAACCCGATCAACTGTGCAAGTGTTCCCCTTTCTCCACATCCTTGCCAGCACCCATTTGTTGATTTATTTATAGTAGCTATTCTGACAGTTGTGGGGTGATACCTCATTGTGGTTTTAATTTGTATTTCTCTGACAATAAGAGATGTTGAGCATCTTTTCATGTGTCCAATGGTCATATATACGTCTTCTTTGAAGAAGTGTCTATTCAGGTCCTGTAGCTGTTTTACATTTGTTGCTGAATAATATTCCATTCTCTGGACATTACACTTGACTCATTGACTTATTAAAAAATATCTAGTTTCTAAAAAATTTCGAGAGTTATGAATAAAGATGCTATAAACATGCATATGCAGGTTTTTGCATGGGCATAAGATTTCAACTCCTTTGGGAAACCATTAAGAAGTGGATATGTTTGATTACATGGTACGGTTATGTTTAATTTTTCTACACACCACATGTGTTCTAAAGTGTCTGTATCATTTTGTACTCTCAAAAGCAATGTATGAGAGTTGCTACACATCCTTGCAGCATTTGGTATTGTCAGTTTCTAGACTTTGGCCATTCTAATTGATGTGTTTCAGTATCTTATTGTTGCTTTAATTTGCGTTTGCTTGATGACGCATGATGTGGATCATATGTTTATTTTGTGAAGTGTCTGTTAAGATATTTGCCCCACTTTTTAATCAGGTATTTTGTTTTCTAATTATTGAGTTTCAAGAGTTTGTTGGATATTTTGAGAAAAGGGCATTTCGCTAATGCCTTTTGCAAATATATTTTTCCTGTCTGTGGATTGTCTTCTCATTCTTTGACACAGCAATAATTTATAATCTTTTTAAAGTCTAGCTTATCAATTATTTCTTGAATGAATTGTGTCTTTGATATTGCATCTAAAATGATATCACCATAACCAAGGTCATGTAGGTTTTCTTCTCCATCATGATCTAGGCATTTTATAGTTTTTCATTTACTCGTAGGTCAGTGATATCCATGTTGAGTTTAATCTTGTGAAGGGTGTAATGCCTGGGTCCTGATTCTTTTTTTTCATGTGATGCCCAGTTATTTCAGCACTATTTGTTGGAGAGATTATTTTTGGGTTGTCTTTTCTCTTTTGTCAAAGATCATTGAAAAATATTTATGTGGGCCAATTTCTGGTCTATATATTCTGTTTTGTTGATCTATTTGTACACCCTTCACCAATGCCACACAGCTCTAATTACTGTAACTTTATAATAAGTGTTTGCCTTCAAGTCTGGAAAGTTAGAGAAATTTGTACAACATTGCACAATTTGTGTGTTACTTTGTAAACTGAACACCATTAATGATATAATGTAATTTAAAAAACCGAAATATGAATGGTTCTGGCTTGCTGACCAGTTTTGCCAAAGAGGAAGAGGTATACAATTTAACTGATACCTAGAAGTCATGAAAAAGCCTCTGGAATTATAAGCTTGTCTCTTTCTAAAACTCACTCCATACCCCCAACACTTTTAATTTCTCCACCACCAACAGTTTTGAACTACAGTGACCTGTCTTTAATTGCACCTTCAGCCTTTGACAGTCAAAATGAGACAACCCAGTCTCTCAAGTCAATAAGGACCCTTTGAACTCTAGTTACCTCAGGCTTGAACATCCCATCACAACTGGGAAGTGTCTCCCATATAAGGAAGATATGGGACAGACTTCCTGATGTGATGAATAATAGAATAAATAAGAAGCATGTATGAGGTTCCTGCAACTTATGAACAAATTTAGAAATATTTTATGCATGAAAATATAAAACATTCATCTGATCTACAGTCATACAAAACATTAAGAATTCAAAATATGAGTAAATACATAAAATAATAAGAAGAACAACAATTTTAAAATGTTATTTTCATGCTATGGATAATTAAAAGAAAAAGAAAGTGGCAAAGAGAAGACAAGAGACCAAAGAAAGTAAATATTTTCAGACAAAGAGAGCCTGAAGCAAGCTTTTAAGAGATATTACTTCAAAACAATACAATAATTAACTTATTTATTAATTACCTTAGATAGATATAAATTCAAATAAAGGTGTGTGATTTTTTATTGCTACTATTATGTTTCCACCATATGTGGCATTCTGAAAGCTATTTTCCGATATTTTTAGAAAAGTACTATAAAAATTTGTCAAGATGAAATTAAGTCAGTGTTTTTGTAACCCTTCTTTAATCACATCTCATTTTTAAACCTTCTGATAAAAAACTATGATCCAGCTCTGGCTGGTGTAGCTTAGTGGATTGAACGCGAGCCTGCGAACCACACGATCGCGGTTCGATTCCCAGTTGGGGCACATGCCTGGGTTGCGGGCCAGTTCCCAGCAGGGGACTCACGAGAGGCAGCCGTACATTGATGTTTCTCTCCTTCTCTCCTTCCTTTCCTCTCTACAGATAAATAAATAAAATCTTTTTAAAAAACTATGATCCAGAGAAAAGTAAACATTTTCCATCAAATAATTAAAATTGTTCACAACTACAGGCTGCACGGAAATATCAGTCAGTTTGGTTCTATGTAGCAATAACAGAAGCATAGATTTCAGAGTCCAGTGTCTGATTTCAAATTAGAGTATTACTATGAGAAAAATGACAACTTGATCAGGTTTTGTGGCAGTGAAATTAGATAATGCATATGAGAAGCTGCCAAATAATAGATGTTCTTTTTTTAAATTAATTTATTTGTTTATTTAATTCTTGTTCAAGTACAGTTTTCTGTCTTATATAGATATTCTTTTAAAATGTCTCACTAAGATTACCCCAAGAAAAAATTTCTCTATTTCATATCATGGTGTTTTATTTTTCACATCATCCCCTGTGATGACAATTTTTCTGCCTGATGAAATTGATGGTAATGATGTAAATCTGTGAGGAAGCTCTCATAGCCATTATGATAAATATTGGTAATGAAGTTTGAATTTGTCTTATCCACAATAGGTGTTATTCTTCAGAGATTTTAAACAACCATTTTATTTTTCAAGTGGATTAGGGATGAAAAACAAAATGGAAACTCCATATATAAAATAATCTTAAAAAATAATGTGGATGATGCTAAAATTAGTAAACTTATTGTGGTATATTAATGCTTTTCTGTTCAACTGCACTAATTTGTACTTGACTTTTATTCAGTGAGCCACTATACATGTAACTATGCATTAAAATTAATTTGTACTATTTACACTCTATAATATAGATGTGATTTGATGATCAAATATGAAGTATTGAAATGCAATCTTTTTATAAAAGAAAACCATATGGTAGACTTACAATACTGCTCTTTTATTTTAAAAACTGGAATGGTTTTCTGAGAAAGATACATTAATTTTGGTAACAATACTTAGCTGAAAAATAAAAGGAAGAGTCTGTTGACGGAGATTTACTTAAAGGAAGGGAAATTACATTCATTATAACTTCTATATTTGGATCAGTGATTTGTTTTGATGTAACATTATCTTATTCACTCCTCTTTTCCTCAAATGAGGCTGCAGATAATTTTAGCTTTACTGGTAATTTGTCTATTTCTTTTATAGCTATGACTTTTAAAATTACATATTTCTAATAGGGAGGTGGGGCGAGGAGGTTCCAATCTAACCAAAAGCTACATTTGTAGATTTGATACCAGTTTGCTAAATATAGCTAATTGTATAGGCACTTAGTTAGGTTTTTCTCTAATAAAATGAAACTTTTCATGCATTACTACAAAGTATAAAATTATACACTGACACACAAAAATTATGGTTGACTTTAATATTTATGTGCATCTTTGAATAATAACCTCTTAATTAATTTGCAAGTAACATGTAAAAAAGTAATATCTAGTTTATAAATTGTTTCCTTTCACATGCTTCAACACATAGACATGTTCAAGTTTGAATAAAGTATTCTACAAAAATGCAGGCATAACTGAGTAGTCTAATAACAAACTTCTTGAATTTAAAAAATTTCTGCCCTGGCTGGTGTAGCTCACTGGATTGAGTGTGGGCCTGTGAGTCAAAGGATCACGGTTCAATTCCCAATCAGGGCACATGCCTGGGTTGCAAGCCAGTTCCCAGCAGGGGACGCATGAGAGGCAGCCATACATTGATATTTCTCTCCCTCTCTCCTTCCCTTCCCCTCTAAAGATAAATAAATTAAAATGAAAAAAATAAATAAGTTCTGAGTTTACACATGGATTTCTTTACACCTTTTCATCAAATCAAGTCTTCAATTTTGTGAAATAGAAAATTGGGTTGGTAAAACATGCAGTCACAATCTTCTATTGCCACCAATATAAAGGTATAGAGGCCAGATTTTTTCCCATTGAAAATGTCACACGAAATATATTTTACATTGACTTTCAAAAATCTAGTGTACTTGGACAACAGACAGCAAAAGACAATAACCCCTGAGAAATGGGGGAAAAAAATCAGATGATTCATTTTAAGTGCCAGCTTGGCTGGACCATGGCTTCCAGATATTTGGTTAAACATTATTCTGAATGTTTCCATTAAGGTATATTTTTTGGTTAAGATTAACATTTAAATTGGCAGACTTGAACAGAGCAGATTACCCTCCATAATATGTAAGGGACTCATACAATCAGTTAAAGGCCTTAATATAACACAGACTGACTTTTCTTGACCACGAGGAACTCTCCTAGCTGGCCACTGCTAAATACAAGCTACAACTCTACCCTGGCATTCCAGCCTGCTGAACTACTCTAAAGACTTTGGATTTACCAAGCCTCCTTAATACATAAACCAGTTCCTTAAAGTAAACTTTTCTCTGGAGAACCCTTATAATTATACTTATATTGCTCCAGATAACTACATGAAAAAACATTTATGGGCACACTGCAGGAGGAATCAAAGCGTAGTAGCCTTTTCTTAATTCAGAATAGTGTCCACGAAAGTCAAATCAGCTAAAGTTCTCAGAGCAAAATGGCATAATAATAGTGGGGACCAGATTTTCCCTCACACATAAAATGATCACAGACAGATGGAATAATTGGAATAACAAATTTCAAAGTACTTAACTTCATAAAGCAAAAAGTAATATTCACAAGAAATAAAGAAAAGGTGAGACTTCTGGTCAAGGTGGAGGCTTAGGTGATCACACTTCACCTCCTCACATAACCACAGAAAGAATCAGAACTAGACTTCAAAACAAATAACTACCAGAACCATCAAATAATTGAGCTCCGTGGAAGCCCAATTGGTCTGAACACCAAGGATTTAAAGAAGCCACATCCATCTAGCCAGGTAGGAGGGGCAGAGACACAGAGCTTGCTGGAGAAGCACAGAGACGAGGTGTGGTACAGAAAGGTGGCAGAAGAACAGGTGGTCCCACATTCTCATCTGATCTCAGCCCTAGGGCAAACCACAGAGCCCGGGGTTCCACCATGAAGATAAAGCCTCATAACTTCTGCCTGTAAAAACCAGTCGAGGTTGGGGAGGCAAAAGAAACTGCTGCATTTTCAGAAAACTCCGCTTAAATGGCCTACATGTATAGATTTGAAATGTATGCAGAACCACCCCCTCTCTGATTCCACAGCAGGGAAACAGTTGGAAGGATGCCAGTTGCACAGGGGATGTGCCAGGCAAATCCCCAGAAGCCAGGCAGCAGCAATATTGTTCTCTCTCCAAGCCCTCCCTTTACACAGAGCCACAAAATTGTTATGTAGGTAGCCCTGCCCTACAATTGTCTAAGCCTCTACTCCACACAATTTATAGATGCCTTTTCTACAAGAGGCCACATTACTAAGACAGGAGTCAAAGCACTCTACATAATACACAGAAACAAACACAAATAGCATGCTGAATTGAGGAAACAAAGAAATATGGCCTGAATGAAAGAACAAAACCACAGAAAAATAGCTAAATGAAATGGAGATAACCAAGTTATCCAATGCAGAGTTCAAAATACTGGTGATCAGGATGCTCAGAGAACTCGGTGAGTAAAGCGACTAAATAAAAAGATCCAGGGAGAAATGAAGATTATACTAAGTGAACTAAAGAAAAATCTACAGTGAACAAACAATGGAGGGAATGAAACTGGAATTCCAATCTGTGACTTGTAACATAAGGAAGAAATAAATATTCAATCAGACAAGCAAGACAAGAAAAACATTTTAAAAAAACAAGGATAGTATGAGGTCCTTCTGGGACATCTCCAAAGGTACCAACATCTGAAGCATAGGGGTGACTAAAGGAGAAGAGGAAGAGCAAAAAATTAAAACTTATTTGAAAAAATAATTTTAAAAAACTACCTTAATTTGATGAAGGAAAGAGATATACAAATCTAAGAAGCACAGAGATTCTCAAACAGGTGGCCCTAAGGAGGATCACACCAAGACACATCATAATAAAAACATCAACAGTTATAGATAAAGAGACCATCTTAAAAGCAGCAAGAAAAAAGCAGAGAGCTACCCACAAAGGAGTTCCCATAGGACTGTCAGCTGATTTCTCAAAGAAACTTTGCAGGCAAGAAAGGACTGGTGAGAAGTATTCAAAGTGATGAAAAGCAAGGACCTACGAACTAGAATACTCTATCCACCAAAGCTATCATTTAGAGTGGAAGGGCTGATAGAGTGCTTCCCAGATAAGGTCAAGTTAAAGGAGTTCATCACCACCAAGGCATTATTACATAAAATGTTAAAGGTACTTATTAATAAAAAAGATCAAAACCATAGACATTAAAATAGACCAAATTCACAACCATCAACAACTGACTCTAAAAAAAACAAAAAACAAAGTAAGCAAAACAACCAGAGAAGGAAGAGAATCAGAGATATGGAGATCATTTGGAGGGTTATTAGCTGGGAAGGGAGAGGAGAAGAATGAGGGAAAGGTGCAGGGATTAAGAAGCATCATCAGTAGGTACAAAATAGACAGGGGGATGTTAAGAAGAGTATAGGAAATGAAGAAGCCAAAGAACTGACATGCATGACCCATGGACATGAACTAAGGTAGGTACTGGGTGGAGGAAGGCAGAAGGGAAAAACTGGGACAGCTTTAATAGCATAATCAATAACATGTTAAAAAAAGGAAAGGTGATATTACCATTGTCCAAGTTTAGTGCTTTGTGACAATTACAGGTCATAGATTAGAAAGGACAGACTGAGTGTGTCCCATTAGGCTCCCTTGGTTGAGTTCTTATTCTAGGGGGGGAAAGATGTTGAGGTTTGAAGGACAGATTGTCAGTGAGGAGTGAGAACACAGGAAGAACCTCAGGGATCTGTTGGAGCCATGCATTCTCACATGAGAATTTACAAGTGCACAGGAGGGAAATACCTGGGACAAGAAACATGCACTCAAAAAGATTAGGTGGAACAGTGCCCTGCTTTCACACATGAAGTTTGTAAAAAGCATGGTACCTTTTCCCACCTTCACAATGATCAATGAAGCTTTAGGGAGAACACTCAAAAAGGTCTCGCTTAATTAGTTCTGGACTGAGCATTGCCAATGCCCTCAATTTAAAAAAAAATGTTAAGATGAAGATTAAAAAGGGTCAAATTGCTATCCATAAATCTACAGCATAACATAATTTTACAGGGATACAAAAGTATCTAACACCGAACAAAGCCAAATATGTGTTGTGTGGCATCAATTAAAAATTATCAAGCACACAAAGAAACAGGACCATAAAACTCACCATGAGAATGTAAGTAAATCAGTCAAATCAACAAAATAAACCAGCTCTCGGGTCAGCAGATACATTAGAACAGTTGTTATGAACAAATCCATGTATTCAAATAGTTAAGTAGATAAATGAAAGTATGAAAAATGATTTATAAGAGAGGAAAACTATAATGTATAAATGAGAAATACACAAAAGAAATTAACTATAGGTTAGACAATACACACTATAAAAATGAGACAGAGAAAGTAAAAAGAGTGAACAGAGCTTCATGGAAAGGTAAGATAATGTTACAGATCCTAATGAATATATAATTGGTCCCCCAAAAAAGATAATGGAGGAGAATTGTTTATTTTTAACTACATCATGTCCCAAATTTCCAAATTTGATGGAGACTACATTCCTATGGATTCAAAGAGCTCAACAAAATCTAAGCACTTAAAACATAAAGAAAATTGCACCAATATATTATAACGCAATTTCTCAAGGTCAATGATAAAAAGAAAACATTAAAAACACCCAGAAGGGAAAATAAATAGATAAGATGATGTGGACCTAAGACCAAATGTAACAGAAGGCTTGTGTATGACTTAATAAACACACAGAGACAGCATTTTTTTCAGTAGAGTGAAAGGCTCAGTACTGGTTATGTGAGGCGTCACCTAAATTAAAAGGGTGTGATTCACTTTCTCACTAAGCAGAAAGTCAGTGCGTAGATAGATGATGACTCAGCAAATATTTAATGGGTGAGAACTCTTCCGCCAGGCACTTTTCTAGACATTAGCGAAGCAGAGGATGCCGTAGAGGTCATTGGGCTTTCATTTCAGAGATGGGAAGGTAGAACAGAGCAGGTGAGTGTTTAAATGTGAGGGCGACTTACAAGTGTGGGAACATCTAGGTGGTGATGAGAGCACCATGAGGGAAAATGAGTGGAATAGGACTATTGAATGGAACAATACATTTTTAATCAAAAAAGATTCTTTAAAGAGGTGAATTTGAACAGAAAATAGAATGAAATAAAATATTTCAGCAGGCAATTCTTTGGGATAGGATATATCAGGAAGAGAAATGGATAGTGCAGAAGCTCTGAATTAGAAAGATACTTTACCATATTTTGGTAACAACTTCAAATGTCTTTTCATAATGTGTTCTACTTGTCTCATAAACTATCTCCTTTAGTGCAAAACGGTTTCTTCAATGAATATCTACCTTCAATTTCTCTGAACTATGAAAAACCACAAAATATGGTTGTTTATTTTTAAAAAAACTTTAGTATTTATTGTTTTTTTCTCACTAGATATTAAGCGTCCGTGGTGTCTAGAACAGAGCGCTAATATCAACCTGAATAGTAGATGGAGGGATACATTTTATTTCTTGTCAAATGTGTTTTCAGAATTGCTGACCCTCGGGCATGGAGTCAAATGTTCTTACTATTGTGGAAGCACCAAAGAAATAATTGAACTTGAGTGAACTATGAGAAAATGTATTTTTACAGTATTTTTACCAGTTTGTTAAAATGCTGACACTCTTCCTCATTTATTCAAAAATGTAATAAACATCTCAGTGGAGCAGTCATCATTGGATGTTCCCAAATGTAAGGGTGAAGAGCATAGCACGGTCTTGGGTGTGAAAGTGCTATCTGTCTTCTTCAGAATGCCATCCCTTTCTGTCCTGTGTATTTTTGTCACTACTCCTGCCACGTGTCATTTCAGAGTCAGACTGGTCACCTTATCTTAATCGACATTATTGCTCGTCTCCTGGAAGCCTAACCATACCTTTCACCTCTTCCCTAATTCCACAGCTCAGATACACTTGGAGAATCCAGATTCACTGCAAGCATCCTATACATGAAAGAAGGTAAGAGATGTTGACATTATCGTCCGGATCACTGCCATATACTGATTACACATTCAAATACACAGTCTGTTTAGATTGCCTCTAAACTTCAATCATTTTTTCCCTCAGAATAAAATATACTTTTTCTGTCTTGGGGTTCTAGGAATAGTGTGAATCACAATATATGGCAAATCCTTTTTCTTAAAGAAAGCTTCATATTAAAGGGCAAACAAACACAAGGTAGTATTAGGGATACCTAAACAGAAATGGCCTCTCTATTCTATTTGTGAAAATGAATTAAACCTGAGGCTCTTTTATGAGCTAAGAAATCACAACCTTCTTGCAGCTGCAAACAAGGAGCAAAAATAAGTAAGACTTTATGTTATTCTAAACTCCTTTCTCAAGGAGTTCATATTGACTTCACTAAATTAAACAGTACTCCTAGTCTGCTTCATCTTCACTCAAATAATAAATAGTTAAGCTTCTGACAGAGTTTTAGATATAGATTTTCTACATTCTGTGCCTCTGGCTAAAGGGAAATCCAATTGGCAGCTGCAGTCAAGTAGTTTACTATTTGAGGACAGCTCTAAGCAGCAGCAGGACAAGTATTGGCATAGGAAACTTCTAGAAGATCTTCACGCATCCCTCTTTGCAAGTAAGTGTTAATAGGCAACAATGGGGAAATGCACTTGTATAAATAATTATAGTGTTTGGAAAACCTCTGAAGTCAGCTATTAAAACTGCAATGGGTTCTACAGTTACACAGAGAGGAGTGAAGTGTGCATTTGCTGATTAAATTCAACCATTTCTCCCCCTAAATGTGACTAAAAGCAGTGCCAATGTGATTGATGAATACTTTACCATAATTCTAAGTGCAAAATCAGAAGGAGCACTAAAAGAATAAAATGCAAAGTGACAGCTGCTTGAGCACTAACATGTGGAAGGCAAATAATCACAGGATCCATATGTTGATACATTTCAAGTAATAAGTTTCAGTAATGGACCACATTAGTTTCCCCACAAACAGAAAATGACCATGCATTCGTAATTGGCACAGGCCAATTTACAATGGTGACAGAAGCATTGCTCCCATTTTCTTGTCATGCAAGGATAAAAACAACAGTGTTCTGTCCAAACAAAATTGTACTTCTGTAGTCAGTGGAGATGATGACTTAGAGAGAACATCCCATCACTATTGGTAGCAAATAAGGCTTCTATTCCTTCTGAGATTCCTCCTGTCAGGACACACCAAACTCTGATTTAACTTGTCAATCCATCTAAACTATATAGTGTGTAAACTTGAATATAACCTTTCTAGCTTTACTACTACTTTTCTATTTATTTTACTGTATTATACTAAATACTTTTACTTGTGATTTGTGCATTTATAAAAGATTCAGACAAAAGATTATTTTACATTTTTATTAACTCTTTGCTATTTGTGAATTATTTTAGTGATCTAACAGTGGTCAAAGATGTTTTGTTCCCAAAAAACATGCTCTACATTTACTGCTAACAATGAAAAAATCATTTCATTAGTTTATTACATAATGACACTATTGCTTTATTAGTGAAATTTCTATACTACTTCTATAACAGGTTTCCACCATAACTGGTAAATTTGTAAATATAACTATTTTTATGTTTTCAAATATATAAACTTATATAGCATAAATACCAATGTTAAACCACTAAAATGCTTATTTAATTTTTTCATGCAGATGCTCTTGATGTGTTCTCCTTTGCTACTGAGACCCAGTGGAAACGACTATATGATGAGAAGGAAAAAACACACAAAATGGAAATATAAATCATTGAGATTAAAATTAGATGTGCTAGCCTTTCTCACTTAAACAATAACAGGAAGTATATCAATTTTGTGCAAGGTATAAACTGTGTGAATAGGCATTGTCAGAATTAGTTATTCATTTATGGCATATTTTAAATGTGGTTGAAGGGAAATCTTAACAAATTTTACAACCCTGCCTGTTAAATTCTGAGAGAATATCACCCTTCCAATATTATGGGACCTGTACTTTTGCCTTACAAATAAATACGTATTGAATTCAAAATTCAATAATATATAACTCTCATTAAAATACTTGTCGTATTTATCCATGATAAAGAAAACTAATTTTATCAGTATGTAGCTCTTCACATATTTCAGAGGAATGAGTCATAGTGTTTAAGATCTAATACTCCTGATTGTTTAACCACTTAAATAATTATGTTAGTGCGATGTCAATACTGTTTTGATATAATAAAACATAACTACTATTGAATATTACTAAAGCTGTTGGCTGTGATCTTTATCTGCTAAATAGGCAAATTATAAATATGTTTGAAATTTTAAAATAATTATAAAAATAGTTTATATTGGTGTTGTGATGTACTTTCTCAAAATTATTCCTAAAATTTAAAACTTATATTTCGATACTATTCTTAGAATACCATAAACACAGATCCATAAAAAAGCAATTCTCTTAGTAGAAAATCACTCTATTATTACAATACAACTACAAGATAAATGTATATAACTTTTAAAATTTTGTTCATGGTATTTTAACTTGCTCCTATATCCATGATTGTATTGTCATTTATTTTCCATCTCATGTCACTTATCTTCATTTCTTATTTGTCCGCTTGTTTTCACGCGTTGTGCTTTCTATAAAGCAACCATAACGTTTCTAATTATTTGCATCCTCTGTCTCCCTGTTTTATTTCTTCCTCCATGGACTTTTTATTTTATAAGGGTGACATCAAATGACTGTCTCTCAGCTCCAAATTTACCCTTCGTTGCCTGCTTTGTGAAAATGGAGCTTGGTTCTAGTAACATTTGTCTTTGCCAACTGGAATGACGTTGGTCTTCATCAGCAGAAGGCACATCAGTAGAGAGTCATGGCATGGGGGAAGGGCCTTTTCACTTTTGATCTTGTGGCTACTATTGGGTTGGCCAAAAAGTTCACTTTTTATTCCCATAAAATGGTCCTAGTAGCGCTTTTCTAACAAAAAAACTCACTTTTGTTAGATTGTATTGTGACAGCTGTCATATCAGCATGGATTTTTTTAAAAGCTTACCAAATTGGTGAATTTATGTGTGGCCACTTTAATATCGAAGATGGAAGAAAATATTCACCATTTTTTGGCATTTTATGCTTTATTGTTTCAAGAAAGGTAAAAATCAACTGAAACACACACACACACTAGATCTGTGCAGTGTATGGAGAAGGTGCTGTAACTGATTAAATCCACCCAAAGTGGTTTGTGAAGTTTCCTGCTGGAGATTTCTTGCTGGACAATGCATCCCAGGCAGGTAGACTAGTTGAAGTTGATAGTGACCATATCGAGACATTAACTGAGAGCAATCAATGTGCTACCACTTGGGAGATCGCTGACATACTCAAAATATCTAAATCAATATAGTTATTGGTAAAAATAAAAATGTTATTTTATTTTATGGAAAAAACTAAATAGACTTTTTTGCCAACCCAACACAATAATGTGTTTTCTCCAGCATCTGTTGTGTGGGTGTCTTTCTGGTGCTGAGGCTTCAGAAACACAGGCAGGTTCTTTACAACCAGGTTTCTTTCTGCAGCACAGACAGCTTCTGAAAGGCAGGCTCTCCAGAGTGCACCAGTTTCCTCAGTGCCAGGCTCCTGCACGGTGTGTGACAGCCCAGGATTCAGCTTCAGCAGTGCGTTCAGCTTCTCCAGTGCCAGACGCCTGTGGTAATGGCATCTCGGAGCACCAAGGGGTCATAGTTTCTCTCCTAAAAATCCCCCTCCAACAGCCTCCAGGCACAAATGCCTTTTCATGCCAATGAGACACCTCTCCATGAACAACTCTTTCCAGTATTTGGAGAGTGAGTTCCCAGCATATTCCACCAGTGAGATCCCACAGTGACTTTGTTGTTCAGCAAGTCACAGATGTGCACTCCTTCATGGATGCTGTGTCTCAGCTGCAGGATTAATGGCTGCGGTTTATGTCCACCATTCCTGTGTCCTCCATACTTCTCTTTGCTTCTTACTGGTCAATACATTTATCCCTCTTTATAGTAAAAAACAATTTATATTAAACTTTTCCCATTTAAATTATCAAGTGGTTTCTTTGTTTATTAAGATTTTGATACAATAGTCAAATTTTGTGAATGCATAACAAAAAGCTCACATTTATTTCAATATTCTCAACTGCATTTGAAAAAATTACTCTCACTGCTTAAATTGATATTTATCAATAGTTCATTCCTTCATTCATTTACTTAGTATTTAAATGTATTCAGTGTCAGCAGTCAACAGGCACTATGCTGATGAATGTATAAGCCAATTATATGTAACATGGGACCTCGGGTTTCAAGAATGAATCACAGAGAATTAAGGAGGAACAAAATCTGGCGGAGAAAAAAACTTAAAAAAAAATTGTTTAGTGTGTTTGCAGTACTTAATATTTTACCTGTTTGAAAATTCTTTCAAAAGGACACATTAAAATAGATTGAAGAAAATGTAGTGAAGAGTACTGCACATTTTTTTTTTTATCTTTAGAGGGGTAGGGAGAGAAATATCAATGTACGGTTGCCTCTCATGAGTCCCCTGCTGGGAACTGGCCTGCAACCCAGGCATGTGCCCTGACTGGGAATTGAACTGCAATCCTTTGGTTCACAGCCCCGCACTCAATCCACTGAGCTACACCAGCCAGGGCCTACACATAAAATTTTTTTTAACATCAATGTATGGTTGCTTCTCGTGCATCCCCTGCTGGGAACTGGCCTCTGCCAGGAACTGGCCTGCAACCCAGGTATGTGCCCTGACTGGGAATCAAACCGCGATCGTCTAGTTCACAGGCCCGCGCTCAACCCACTGAGCTACACCAGCCAGGGCTTACACATAAATTTTTAAAAAAGAAAAAAAAGAAGAAGAAATCCCTGCTATGCCTTAATTTGTCATTACTTAATTTTTTCAGACTCCCCATAGAGAAAGATTGTGTCTCTCATGAGGAAAGTAAAGCCATATGAAAATATACCAAAAATATAATATTAAAATATTATATTTTAATATAATATTTATATTAAATATAAACATTAAGACTGTGGATTTAGAGTACTACCTAATGCTTTCAGAAATTAAACAAAAAAGGTAATTCATGTGAAACCACTTAGGTAACGAAAACATATGTTGTCTCATAGAACGAATGTTATATTCTGGATTTTCAAAGATAGATAATATAAGGTCTATATATTGTTTTACAGAATTTATAGAATTTCTTAAAGAATTTAGTGTAGTGAAGAACTCTCACAGTATTTAGGCAACAGTTATAAAAATGTCTCATAACTAGAAAAAGGAATTAAAGATGTTTTAGGTAAAGCATATGCAGGAAAATAGTATATGCAAACTTTGGAGGTTATGGAAGGACAAATGAAATGAGACAGTGTATTATACAGAGAGAAAGAGTAGTTAGTGATGCTCAGGAGATGAGGCAAACCAGTGGAAAATTCATTGGGAGAAGGTAGCAGGGACTGATTTCGAAGGGGGAAATGCCATATCTAACTAAACATTAGGGTATGATCCTGTGACTATGTACCGGCACCTTAATTTTTACATTAACTGAGCTACCTTGAAGGTCCCCCTTTTATGTAATCATGTATTAAAGCTAAATATTGCAGTTAATAAAAAATAATTTTATGGCAAATATTTTCTAAGAATAGAAGTAGTCTTTATGTAACACACAAACTGAGAGTTACTTATTACTTTAATTTGTATAAAAACCCATTAGTCTTAAATAACCAGACTACTGTGGGTGCTTGCAATGCCTAAATTTAGTAAAAGCTCAAAGGAAAAAAGTGTAAAATAGGTATGTGAGCTACTTCTTGCTTAAAATATCTTTTAAAAGTAGGATAAAGGAATAAAATAGCTCTTGTGTTACCCTACAGATTATAAAGTAGTTCTTGAACACCACTTAATCCTCTCTCAATCAGCACCTTGAATCTAGTAGAACAATTTGAGAAAGTTTATGCTGGGACTTAACCTACATCTAATCATCAGTTCACCTTATCAAATGCTTTATAAATTACTTCAGTGCATGTCTGAGACTCTGAGTCTCCGTGCAGAATTGTCAGATGCTAATTATCATAGTGTCCCAATCACACAGAAACAAGCACATATTATTTAAAGAGGGAACCTTTCAGGAAAGTAGATATAATTCCGTTCTAAAACAGGTGAGGAAGATTAATGCTGCCATTCTTTCTGTTGTTGTTGTTAGTGTACATAAACTGGACAATATAATTTTATATTTTTCAAGTTATACAAGTAAAATATGCAGTATTTTATCATAAATAAACATTTCTACTTTTACTTGACATTACAAAATATTGAGTATCAACACTATGGAGAAAAAAACAAACATAAAGACCAGATTGTGTGCCTTTAAGGTGCTTATAATAACCCTACAATAAGAGATATTGTAGGGTTAACGACAATAAGAAAGAATGGCATACTTGTTATACATTTTGTATAGGCCTTTATGGAAGAGTTCATATCCAAAGTAGATGTGGAAATGCAGAAAAATAGGTGTGAGACCTGTGAGCTAGGCCATGGATGTGGAAAACAAAGTTATTTTCTAATAGATAATTCATTGAGACTAAAATGGAGAACATACTAAAAGAAAAGACTGGAGCTTTGAGATTGTAGATACTTTTGTAAATTAGAACAATATAGTTTTAATTTGTTTAGTAGAGAAAAAAAGAGAGGGCCAACAAAGGCCATTGAGAAGAAAGTTGTAATAATTCGAGTGATGGTTATAAAAACTGATACCTAGCGGTCTGAGGAGGTTCCAGAGCACAGAGACCCTGCAGGCAGGCTGTCTTGTGTGGGTGACATGAACCTGTGCAAACTTTCAGGAATGAACTAGACTGGCCCCAAAGACTAAACTTGGAGAACTGAAACTATGGAACCACACGACATTCATTTTAAGGAAAGACTCTTGACGATTTAACAGTGATTGCTTGACAGTTTTCAAAGGAGAAGAAAAACTCAATAATAAAGAAAGGCCTTAGCTTGAGTGTAAAGGATTTTAACAAATGGAATAGAAAAAGAAAAAATGGAGAATGGTCCCATTTAGAATAAACTTTGAAAGCAGGATCAGAGGATTAGATGATTAAATTAAGAATGATTTTTATCTGCAGGGTGAAACATTACAAAAGCCAAGAAAAATAATATTTTAAGGAAGACCCAATGGCCATCTTGGAATTTAAAAGAAAAACAGACCTCCCATTTTCTATTTTCAATAGTTTATGTGACTTGAGTATTGACTTCTTTGCATATATTTATGGCCTGAATTCACTTGTCGTATTCATGAGATGCATTGTAATCTACATTTTTCTGACTATCCAATTATAAACTCTAAATAGCAAATTAAAATACTTTTGGAACCACTTAAAGGCTGACTTTAACATGAATTGTGGAGGTATCTCTTCAGTAGAAAACTCCTTAAATCAGGGGTGTCAAACTAACTTTCATTGAGGGCCACATCAGCCTCGGAGGTTGCCTTCAAAGGGCTGAATGTAATTTTAAGACTGTATAACTGTAAATCCTCTTTAACAGTTTAGCAGGAGCTGGGCACTGCCACTGGGTAGAAACAAGGTACCCGACCAGATAAACAAGGTGGAGGGCTGGGTCAGGCCCGAGGGCCTTGTATTTGCTCCCTGTGCCTTAAATGAAGCCCTGTTTTATTAGAGGAGCTAAAACAAATGCAGGTGAACCTTACGCCATTCGGCAACAAAAAATATGGAATAATTCTGCTCCTGTTCTGGTTGTTTTCTTAGTTTGTTTTTTTAGATTCAGCTGTTACTAGTTGTGAATTTGTTGCCATTTTCATGTTCATAGTTTTCATCTTCTTTTTCTTAAATAAGTCCCTTTAATATTTCATGTAATAATGGTTTGGTGACAATGAACTTGTTTACCTTTACCTTGTCTGGGAAGCACTTTATCTGCCCTTCCATTCTAAATGATAGCTTTGGTGGAAAAGAGTCATCTTGTCTGTAGGTCATTGCTTTTTATCACTTTGAATACTTCCTGTCAGTCCCTTCTGGTCTGCAAGGTTTCTTTTGAGAAATCAACTAATAGGCTTATGGAAACTCCTTTGAGGGTAACTCTCTGCTTTTTTCTCAATGCTTTTATAAAATCATAGCTATGGAGACCACTTGGAAGGTTATCACCTGCAAGGGGAAAGGGGGAAAATGAGAGGAAATGTGCAGAGATTAAGAAGTACAATGTAGGTACAAAATAGACAGAGGGATGTTAAGAATCGTGTAGGAAATAGGGAAGCCAAAGAACTTACATGCAGGACCCATGGACATAAACTAAGTGGGGGGATTAGTGGAGGAAACAGGGGTACCGGACAGAGGAAATCAAAGGTGGGAGTATTGGGACAACTGTAATAGCATAATTGATAAAACATATTAAAAATGAAATTTCCTTTTTATTTCCCTTGTGTCTAGATCTAGCCTCAAAAGGAAGCTATCTTCAAAATGCATACTTTCTAGGGGTAAAAGATTCATGGCCATTGTAAATTGAAAACTGTTTATAATTTCAGAAGTATATAGTATTGAATTTTTTGTGAAGAAGAAACATTTTTGTTCTAGAAACAGTGATGAGTGTTTATTAAAATTTTGGAATAAGTATGACCAATACCTAGCAAAGTTTAAAGTAACCGGAGTAATAAACCTTTAAACTAAAGTTGGCATTATTGTTAATTACAATGACATTTAAAACCAAAATAATAATATATAAATTAGGACAGGCTAGCTATTTGCTGTGTAGGAGGTTGAACGACCTAGGTTTCTGTAAGTGCACTCACTCTGTGGTGTTCATCCAATAAGGAAATCGCCTAATGATAGATGACTCTCAGCATCTCTTCCCTGTTAAACTATGCATGGCTCTATCCCCTTTTTCTACCCCACATTTAGAAGATGAACATAATCTCCTTTCACCAAAATGTTTAAAAAGGTAAGAGTGTCTGAATTATGAACACGTAAAACAATCTTTCATGCACTGATGTTTGAATATATACAGAGATCTGGCACAAATAATGCCCCTTTTCTATTACAAAATATTTTATTACAAAATGATAAGCATGTAATTCTGTAATATAAAAATATTGCACTCAAGCACACCATATGCCATTTGAGGTGACATGTTCAGATTAAAATTATGAATTATTACACCCATATTATTATTCTACCACCAAAGTCAAGAAGGCATTACTTGACACTGTATATTTGCATAATATTCAGAAGATAAGGAAGGAGGAGAAAGAGAAATAGCCAGTAACAAGGACATTTGTGAAGGTGAAGAAGAAACAGCCATCACTAGTTGACATTAAACCTGTATTCAGTGAAAAAGACAAACTCACAATCGACTCCACTTCCTCAAGTTTCAGGGCAGGAAGGAAGCTTACAATACATTGTGCCTACTTGCAATATGCTCGTATTCTGCCTGATTCCTCTGATATGGCTGTGCTCCAGACTCCTTATGGATCTTGAGTATTGGCTGGACTCCCAGAATTGGGTCCTGGCCCAGGTCTATGTTGTTGGTCTCTGGAAGACTCCACTGAGAAATTTCATTAGGAAACGTGACCAATCTAGTGAGTATCCCAGCACTTGGATTTTCAGGTGTGAGTAACAATGTGTGCAGTTATAAAACTGTACTTCTCAAAATCTTCCCTAGAGTCAAAAGGTGACTACAAGGATTTTCCCTTGGAATAAAAATGTGAAACACATCTTGCCATACTTGGAACTAGAAAAAGAACCATTAAAAAGATAGAGGGAATGTAGACGAAATCATTAAATAACACATTTAGGACTAGACTGAGTCAGAGACCAAATGTTATAGAGAAGTTAAATTACCACTGATTTAGTGTCTTAAAACAAGTAAAATGTATGATGTTACTTACAGTTATACATATCCTACAGAATCTAATAGGATCTCTTGGCTTCACAAGACCAAAATCAAGTTGTCATCAGAGCTGGGTCTTCATCTAGAGGTTCTGAAGGACAATTCACGTTGGGCTCACCCAGATTGTTTGCCGAATCCATAGTCATGCAGTCGTGGAGCCTGTTCATTTGTTGGGTCTAGTCCTTGGGCCATTCTCAGTTGCTAGAGGCTGCGTGCCTTCCCCAGCACATGTTCTTCCTCATCTTCACAGCCAGGGATAGCGGCTGAAGTCCTTCTCATACTTGAAATCAAGCCTGCTTCTTTTCGCACCGGGTGTCTCTGATGCTGGCTAGATAAATCTTTCTACTTTAAAGGGTATAGGTAACTAGATTTTGGCTAATCTGGTTAATCTAAAATAATTTTCTCATCTCAAAAGTTATCACCTTAATCACATCTATAAAGATCATTTTGCCGTGTAACCTAAGCTTTGAATACAAAGTTTCCAGGGAGCGGGGTGTGGTTATATTTAGGAGACCACGATTTAGCCTTTAACAACCTATGTTTGGACTAATAGAACTGAGCAAACATACATTTGTATCTTTAAAATCAAGCATGAAAGAATATCAGAATGAAAATAGGATCACATTATGCAAGTAAAATATGGAATATTGTATCATAAACATTTCTGCTTTTACTCAGCATTATCAAACATTGAGTATTAACATTATGGAGGAAAGAAACAAAGGTATAGATAACAGACTGTCTGTCTTTAAGGTGCTTATAATAAGAGATATTCAAATATTAATTACAGTAAGAAAGAACGGCATACTTGTTACACATTTTGTATAGAACTTTATGGAAGAGTTCACATACAAAGTGGATGTTGAAGTGTAGTAAAATAGATCTGAGACCTGTGGGCTAGACCGTGAATGTGGAAAACAGAGTTGTTTTCTAAGAGATAATTCATTCTGACTGAAATAGAGAATGTCCTTAAAAAAACTGGACCTGGGCAGCCATGGTTGAATTGTGCTGAAATTGAAAGTCTTTCCTTTGCTAACAAGTGGTATCAAGATGAGTTGCCCAGAGTCTTAATGAAATGTGATTGATTCAATCACATGATAGAGAGATGTACAAAAAATGCTGTGAGAGACAAATGAATAACCAGAAAAACTTGAATCTCTCCTACTGCATTTGGCTATATATTCTAGACAGTATGATATGGTCCAAAGCTGGCCCTCACCGAAGACATGTGAAATATATATTCTGGAATACCTGCCTCAATAATATTAAAGTCTACTAAAAGCTAAGCTACTTACCCATTTAACTGTGCTACTTCTTAAGAGTTGCCTTGGGGAACCAAGTTACACTGGACTTTGTTTTCATTTTTATTTCTCAATGACACTTTTATCTCAGCTAAATAGCACTGCTGTTATCTTCATATGACATGTTTATGAACTTGACGATTTCACACTAATTTTTCTCTAAGTTCCAGCTCTAAAGGGACCCCAGAGCTTTTTTAAGGAAAATACTGACCGGATGGATCTCTTCTTCATGATAGATAATGAAATAAAGGCATGACTTTTGGCAAGTGCAAGGGCTGTCTCTGCTTGGCTTTTTTGTGCTACATTTGGTATTCTTCATTCCAAAAGAAGATAGTAAATGAAGAATTCTTTGGCAGTGTGTGCAGTGTCCAACTACCTGTAAATCTACTTTGGCACACAGAGACACTGCTGTATTCTCAACGTGTCTATTTTAGAGTGTTCATAAACACAGTTGGCTTGTTTATTGGAGTTCAGAAACCTGGCGAAGTACATCAGCACAGCTCTTTTTCATCTGCTGTGTTGACACAGAGATCGGTGACCCTTTTAGAATGATCGAGATTTTGACAGCTTAATTTCTGTGCCATGAGTTGCTAAGGTAACACTCTTTTTGTGCATTCCACAGTTAATAAATCCTTAAGAAATGTCTTTCATTTTTAGTATGGAAAGTAATTTAATGTTAAATTTAAAACATGTATTTCTTGCTTCACTTTCCATTCACTCAGGAAACTCAATCTACTTGTTGGCTATTGTCCTCTCTCATGGAATACTTGAGTCAATCCCCCCACCCTCCCCGAGAGAAAGAGAGAGAGAGAGAGAGAGAGAGAGAGAGAGAGAGAGAGAGAGAGAGAGACTTAAAACAAGATAACATTAACTGGAAAGGAAATGAGATATTTCAAAGAAGAAAACAGGATAATACGTTTTTGATGGCTGGATCATGCTTTTAAGATGAGCAGGCAGAAGTGATACAGGGTGCAGCCAAAGGGGGGGGGAGAAAAGATTTGGAATGGTGTCCAGAACTCAAAGTGTATAGGAATATTGGAGGAAATATTAAGATATCCTCACTCCCCCCCCCCCCAAGGTGTCAGTTGGGGGAAGGGACGAATGGAGCAGGGCCATTGGGAGCTGTTTTGCATAGCAACAGTTTTGCAGCTAACCTCTGTAATGGTCATTTAACATATCTATAACCTTTAACTGGTTTCATAGATATGTTAAATAGCTGTGGCCAAGTTTTGGGCCAGGGAGAAGTGAGTGGCAGCAAACCAGGCTGGAATTAGAAGCTGCTTCTCAGAGAGAGTGCCTGCTTGAGAGCCATGTGGCTTTAGCAGAGTGATGGCTACCCAGGCTGGAACTGGGGCTGCTTCTCTGAGACAGAGTGCCTGCGAGAGAGGCATGTGGCTTTAGCAGAGTGAAGACCCCCTCTTGGCCAGGTGAGGGGGAGAGCCACGCTGTTTTGGAAAGATGTAGACCCCTGTAGCCATGAGGAGAGAGAGCCACGTGGTTTCAACAGAGTGCAGACCCCCTCTTGGCCAGGTGAAAGGGAAAACCACACAGCTTTGCCAGAATGGAGATCCCTGCGGCCAGGTGAAGAAGAAAGATGCGCTTTTGGTGGAGTGCGGCTTTGGTAGAAGAGGCCCACGCAGCTTTGGCGTGCTCCCTTTGGCTGAGTGGCCTGGAAAGCAGGAGAGACTTTGACTGGAACTTGGTACAAAGAACTCTTGCCAGTGAAA
This sequence comes from Sturnira hondurensis, assembly GCF_014824575.4. Lineage (NCBI taxonomy): Eukaryota > Metazoa > Chordata > Mammalia > Chiroptera > Phyllostomidae > Sturnira > Sturnira hondurensis. The sequence goes on from NW_028073411.1 coordinate 1,559,391, forward strand.
GGTGCCACATGACTTTGGATTAATTGGAGATCCTGCCTGGACAGGCAGGCGACACAGCTCACGTGCCAGCGACCTGAAAACGGACGGGCGCTCTTTTCCTGATTTATGGTACCCGGAGGTGGGACAGTGGGAGAAGGGAGCGCTGTGTGTGTGTGTGTGTATACCCTTAAAGACTTTAATATTTTAAGGAAGGCATTAGGCCTGAATAGCATTAAATAAACATTTCGTTTCCTTTTCACAAATCTCTGGCATTGGGAGATGTCTTTCCAATTGGTGGGGGACAGAAGAGCCCTATAGATATTAGTGTATCGTCCTTGGGAGGGGCCCCTGTTTTCTGTAGCAGTTTTTGGCATCCCTCGGTGGGCCAAGTATTGCCCCCCCTCGGACCCTTGTTCGGTAACACAGCCACACTCAGAAGGTTTGATCCTGGAAACCAGAGCTGCTACAGGAGAGTATGCAGCAACCTCTTTCTGAGTAGTACTTAAAATCTACAGAATCAAAGAGGCTTCCAATGTAGCATCTTTACCTCCCAACTGAGGGAACTAACCTGATTTACCTCTCAAATGAGGGAACTAACCTGAGATAAACTTCATAAGAGTTAAAGTTAACAACCCTCCATATATTACATTATAGATTAATCTTTTACATAGAAAGATCTTCACTATACTGCAGTACAGTTAAAGAGTATTACAAAAGACTTTCAATTTATTTAATTTAAGGGTTATATACTGAAATCAGAAGGTAAGATGGAAATCACNCTTAGACTGATACCCTCATTTGCCTGCTTCCTGTTGGACAAGACACTGGCAACTTCTAGAGGCCATTCGCAGCCCTGGGCACAGACCAACGGCCAGTGTCTCTGACTCCAGCAAGGACCCAGTCCTGTTGAGCTCACATAGTTACCTGAAACCCACCCACCAGGGCAGTCTCCTCTGGGCTAAATCAAAGCCAACGGATTAGTACTGTGATAGGACCGGTAATGCCGTCCCATCACCATCACAGGTTTGGGCAGAACTCAAGGAGCAGGCACTCAAGGTCCCTGCAGCAGGAGGCAGAATCATGGGCCCATCTGAAATTCTATCAAGAGGAAATTGTGTGCTTTCAAATGCAAAATGCTGCTATTCATAAAATAAATAGTTCCAAGCCCATTTTGGTAATTGGTTGAAGCCATTGGAAAAAAATACATTTTAAAACTTCTGCATTTGTGAAAGTTCCTCTTGTGATTTCCTATCATAAGTCCTTATATTTGTAAAACATAAAAAAATAAAATCCTAGCACACTTCCTTTCCTATTAACTAATTAGTAGATAATTAAATTGTCAAAATTGCTTGTGAATATTTATATAACACCTGGCTGGTGTAGCCCAGTAAATTGAGTGAGCATGGGCCTGTGAAGCAAAGGGTCACTGGTTTGATTTCCCGTCAAGGTCAAGGCACATGGCTGGGTTGCAGGCCAGGTCCCCAGTAGGGGCCACATGAGAGGCAACCACACATTGATGTTTCTCTCCCACTCTTTCTCCTTCCTGTCCCCTCTCTCTAAAAATAAATAGGATATTTAAAAAAAAATTATATAACAGTAACAACACCACTTTTGCAACTATCTATATATATATTTATATATGTAATTATGGCACATTTATAAAAATTATTTCATATAATTTTGAGCTTTATAAAAATAACAAAATTTCTTGAAAGAATTATTAATTCCCAGGAAAATATTTTAATTCCTGGAAAGTATATCTCATATGAAGAAAATGTAAAATGAGCCCACAGCTTGAGAAACATACACAAGGAATAGGCTATTTAGATGCCTTACTGGAAAAAAATAAGTGGCTAGACATGTAAATCCAGGGAGATTTATGAGATTGCAGTGAACTTCATGTGAGAAATTAACCACCTGTCACAAGCAGTGAGCAGCTTTGTCTTGAGGATTCACATGGAATCATGCCACAGTGGTTATCAAGTCTGGACATCGATTACCCATCAATGCTAAGTATTCAAATGGACATTGAACCCAGTCACCAAAAAATATTAAAATAAACCCATAAAAAACACCTGTGCAAATCTTTTCTGTTAAGAAAAATAAAGATATTTTTGGTCAAAGTGTCATGGAAACTACAATACCACATAAATACAACCAGTAATATATTAGTAATTTTACATAAAATATATAAATATGTTTTTAAAACTGCATGAATATGCATAGTGAGGAATCCATACAAGAATTAATTTGTTCTTTATCATGTTGCTAACATCCGGCATCTATATATTGAAAACTGAATTTGTTTTCTACCCTTTCAAAGATTTCTCTCCCCTGTGCTCTAGTATTTTAAACATCACTATAGTCTACCTAGTCATAGTCAAAGCAGAAGGCTTTTACACATCAATTGTCAGAAGGCCTCATCAGCATATTTTGATTCTAGCTTAGGAAAGTATCCTGAATCTAATTCTGTTTTCTGCGTTCATTACAGTTTTGCTTTGGTTCTTTATAAACTATGGGTATAGATAAACCTAAGAAATTATTTAATGTATAAAGAATGATGTCTCTCCTAAACTTCTGATTCAGAAAGCCTGGATTGGAGTCCGAACAACTATCTTTTGTGATTCACATCTTATAAGGTCTTTTGCTCAAAACAAACAAAAAAAACTGTCCTTGAGGTATTATCCATTTTCCCTCATAGAAGGATGCAGCAGTTAAGGGTTTTCTCATTTTTGTTATTGAAATATAATCTGAAATTGCTTTATTTTTAATTATATATTTCCTTATTATCATAAGTCATCTAAAAGGTTCTCAGAATACCCAACCTTAAAAAGTGTTATATTATTTTCCCTTTGCATAACTCTCATTTCCTCATTCTTAGATGATAAAAGTAGAATTCCCAAGTATGATACCCGGGATTCATCAAAATGTATGGTTGCTGATCTCATCTTGTACAATGATAGTATTTCTTCAAGCAGTATTGATTTTCACTATTCAATGACACAGTATACACTTTTACACTCCTGTATGAAATTATTATCTGACACTTTTTCTGTCTACAAAAATGTTTACTCACCCCTTAAGAGGTTGCTTAAATTTTACCTTCTCAACATCTTCCTCACTCGTTGAAACAAAATTGGTCCTACCCCTCTATGCTTCTACCAAGGTTTCTTTACATTTGAATAAGGTACATACATTTTTGCAATCTGTCTTATACCAAACTTCCACTTCTTCAAAAATAGTCATCTTTGTGCTAGCCATGCTCATGTAATTTTTATACAGATCAAGGCACACAGACTTTCCTTAATGCATATTTGTTTAATGAATAATGAAAGGATAAAGGAATGAATGTATGCATGCATCAGAAGGAGAAATTGATTTTTTTCAGCAAATTTTACCAGGTCCACTTCAATGGAGTTGAACTAATATAAATAAAATTACGATAATTTGATGAAGTTTAGAAAATAATATATGCCTCTAAATTAGTTGTGAAGGTATATGTGTGGACCTTTATCGATCCGTCTTAAGAGAGAAATGCTCTAAGTGCCAGAGTAAAGCAACTGTGACCTGGCTAAGTGCTCTGACTTGAAGCTATCATTTTTATTTATCACTGCATTTTGTCAGGAGCTCAGCTGAGCTGGGAGAGAGAGCTGAGCTGCCAAGTGCCAGAGCAGTCAGTTAAGCAACAAAACAGTTGCTTAATAGCCCTGGCAGGTGTGGCTCAATGGATTGAACCCCCCCCCCCACCCCCCGCTTGTAAACCAAAGGGACACCGGTTCGATTCCCAGTCAGGACACATTCCTGGGTTGTGGACCAGGTCCCCAGTAGAGGACACATGAAAGTCAGCCACACACTGATGTTTCTCTCCCTCTTTCCCTCTCTCTCCGCCTCTCTAAAATAAGTAAATAAAAATTAAAAAAATAAGTAAAAATAAAAGCGTTAAGCCATTAATCACTTCCTACCACACTATACACAAGGGGAAATTATACCCAAAGAAAACACCAACTCGTGCTGTTCCATTTTCTTCCATAGAAGGGCACGCTGGTCAAGGGTCAGGTAGATCAGCACAGATGTGGGGTCCCCTGGTAACCAAAAATGTACATTTGTTGCTTGACCCAGTGAAAGCCAAACTCGTGACGCAGGTGCCGGTGTGAAAGGAAAGAAGTTTATTCTGGTGCCGCGACCTGGGAGAACGGTGGACTCCTCTATCAAAGATCATCCTCCATTCTGATTCAAACCCTGGGTTTTTATAGGGAAGGGGGCTGGGGAAGGGGGAACTTTTCTATTCATTATCTTGCTAGCTTTTGACATCTTGGTGTCATCCATCTTTCCAGCTTTTAGCACACTTGGTGTAAGAACCTCACTCTGCACCATCTTGCCCAATGGCGGAGACTCCGCTGTGCTCCCTGTCTGTGGCAGTGGGGAGCAGAGCAGGCTGCAGGACACCCCCTCAGGAAGCCTGGATATGCTGCAGCCCTCAGCCTGCCTCTCCACACCAGACACAGTGCCTGCGCAACACGGAGAAGCCTTTCGAAATCCACAGGACACCCCTGGATTTCGTTCACCCACATCCTCTCCACAGTGCCCGTGCTGCCTGCGCTCAGACTGAAGGTTGCCTATGGTAACAATCTTCACTACTGAGGGATCCCAGAGCAAAAGGCTGTGGCGGTTTCACCAAGCCTGAGGTTGGGTTGAAGGCGAGGGGTGCAGGCTGGGAGACTATTGTATTGAGTCACAGCGGGGAAGTGTCTTCCATGTTTTCACCTTCTCTCTCCAATAAGAGGCCTTGGCAGCAGCTCCAAAAGGGCCTGTGGCCAAGTTCTTAGATAGAGGGATCTTCAAATGAAGGCCTTGGGGCTAGTAATGCAAATATGCAAGAGAGCGAGAACCGGCCGGGGGCCCTGAGTCCTTGAGGTCTAAAAAAAAATGTCATCCTTACAGTTAAAGCTCGTTTGCCTTTTATTATAATAGAATTGATGCAAAGTAGGTTTTCTTGCATATTTATCGCTTGATAAAGGAATAACCATCTCTGCAGAAGTAGGTAGATTTTATGGACTTTTATTCAGAAACACCATTTTGGTCCTGACCTGTGTGGTTCTGTTTGTTGGGCATCAACCTGCAAAATGAAAGGTTGTAGTTTTGGTCCCTGGTCAGGGCACAGGCCTGGGTTGCAGGTTCAGCCTTCAGTCAGGGTGCATATGAAACACAGTCAATGGATGTTTCTCTCTCACATCAGTGTCTCCCTCCCCCTCTCTCTCTTTTCCCCTCTCCCTAAAAGTAAATAAATAAAATCTTAAAGAAAAAAGGAATACTGTTTTGAATACAGATGTATGACTTAAAAACATGTTTATCTTTTGTTATTGTTGGGAACAAGAAAAATAGTCTCAGCCCCAAGGAGCCTGCGTCCCTAGCAAACATCCTGTAAGTTGATTGCCATCTGTTTAGTTTCAAAATTTTCCTTTCAGTTGAGACAGACCCCACCCTGTTCCCGCATGCGGGCTCTGTAAGCCAACAGCTAACCACCACATCTGCTTCTGTGCAATGCTTGCTTGCTTGCCTCTATATAAGGACTTAGCTGTAAGCGTTGGGCGCGACTCTCGTTTGCAGCCTTTGAGGGGCCCCGTGTCTCTGGACACTTTGAGAGTTCACCCCAGCACAGGTTAAACTTGGCCAATAAAGTAATATCTTTGAAATCCTGAAAGTCTCCGACATTTGTTCTCACGGTTGGTGGATGCAACAGTTATCAAATATCTTCATCTTACTTATACCAATCCTGCTTTCTGGACTGACATATGGTTTTACCTAAAATAAATGTCATTTCAGAAAAATGTATATTTGAAATAGTTATTTTCTTCTACATATTATAGATAGGAAATAAGCTCTCCAAAGAGAGAAACTGATATAATCATTAAAGACAGAATCACATTATCACATTTGAGTTTGGTTGTTTGACTCAGACTTCCTTTTCTCATTTTCTTGCTTTTGTGGTTTGAAAAGCACTCAGGGCAGCTTGTGCTACCTAACTCTACCTGGATCACATGTAGCCTGGCTGAGAGGCCTTGCAGATCAGTGATTGGAAATCTGGCTGGCAAACTTCCATTCGTGAAATCCTAAGAGGATATTGAAATAGCTTCACACTTGCGCGAGTGGAAACTGCTTACAGCACATTCTTAGATGTGGCAAACGTTCCCCAAACCTCTTCACTAACAAAAAGAACAAAGCATAAATTCAAGAGGGGGAAGGGTATTTTAAAACAGAAAATTCAAGAAGAGCTGAGGAAGGAAAAGAGAAACTAGATACATTGGTACAAAAAAATCAATCAATTACAAAAAGTAGAAAATTTTTAATTTAGCATATTTTTAATTCCTTTAGTATTTCTTTTTTAACATTATAGCCTCTCTGCTCTTGTAAAATTTTTCCAGTTGTGTTTAGTACAATCGCCCTTATTTTTCTAGTTCTTTTGATGTTTCCCAACCAAGAGTACATTTTTAGTCCTATGACAGTGTAATCAACTAAATCCATATTTAAATTCTGAAGCATACACAAATCAGTTAAGCATTTCTTTTTTTTAAAGATTTTATTTATTTATTTTTTAAAGGGGAAGGGGAGAGGGAGAGAAATATCAATGTATGATTGCCTCTTGTGTGCCCCCTGCTGGGAACTGGCCTGCAACCCAGGCATGTGCCCTGACTGGGAATTGAACTGCAATCCTCTGGTTCGCAGGCCCGTGCTCAATCCACTGAGCTACACCAGCCAGGGCAAGCATTTCTTTATTTTTACTTTGTTCCCCATCATTGCTATCTCTTAGTATAAACATATTTCTAGTTGTTTATATGTCTGCATTTGCTCATTTTACCATAGTTGGTCAAAATAAAATACATCATTCATATTTATATTCCTAATGCAGAGTAGTATTACTGGTGCTTCATGATTTACTGATATATTTTTGTTGATTGACTATTTGCCTGGTAAATTGAGGATATTACCAAAAGGTGGTGCTCTGTTTTGTTTTGTGTTATTGGTACTCAAATAAAGAATGAGAGAATGAATCACTTAGACTGTGTAGAAGAAGTTCTGCCTTCCAACCAAATAACTGCTTTCCCCCTATATTTGGATATAGTATGGTAAGCTTAGAAAAAATAGAAAGTGAACAAAAAGTGTAGGTTTTTTTAAAACATAGAAGTGCTTGAAAAGTGAGAGAAAATTCATGATCATTTCCCATCATTCAAACTTACCATGGTGGGTCAGGCTAAGACCAATCCAAAATGAGCATCTCTGTAGAGACCTTAGTATTCTCTCATTTATAAAGGACATCTGGTTTCTGTTTATTAGTGAATATAGATAAATGATGCATTTGCTAGCTCTCAAGTAATCAACTTATAAAGGACTGCAGCATCACAATCTTTAATCTAAAGATGTGTGTATATGGAATCCATGAACTATTTTGCATAGTGATTGTTTCTAAGCATGTGGCCTTTGCTGGGTTTTATAAATTGTGGTACTGAATACCCTACACAATTTGGCAAACCTATACCATAACCTAAATATCAGTAGGCTGACTACTGTGTGGTAGCAAGCTGTGGGGAACATAAGTAGTTGCAAAATGTAAAGCAATAATCAAATACGAGACCTGTACCACCCAGATGGTAAAGAGAGGTAATAAATGTCTGAACACCATTTTGTTATTGTTAGGAAAGGCTAAAGAGTTAATATTAAAACACATATGTGACTGTGAGAGTCTGAAAGTGATGGAAAGAGAAAATAATGTTTATTGAAATAATGATTTGTATCGTGCATTTGACACTATTCCATCAGGCCTTTGGTAGCCTAAGGCATACTCCTACAGAGAGTGTGACAGACAGAATGAGTACTTTCAAATAATGAAAACAGGACAATTTCACAAAACTGTGCAAAGTTCAGTAATTTGAAGGGATAAGAGCAGTACTTAGTCAAAAGCACAATGGCGGCAACTTAAAAATAAGAGTCCTTATTCAAAGCATCTTTTACTGAAGTCATCTTAAATGCCACCCAACGCATAGCTGCTAATAGTGCATTGTGAACGGTGTCTCTTAATATTTGGCAATTTTCCAGAAGAATAAAACCTAAGTTAGAAATGTTATATGGCACGCTTTGGAAAGCCAGAGTAAGGAGTATCATGCAGGCAGTTTTTCTCTTACAAGGGGGACAAAAGGGAAAGAATGGCAGGACAATATAAATGATCACCTTTCTATTTCAGCTCAAAGGCAGATGCAATTTCTGTATAGATGAATACAGCCTGATTTGCTCACCTCCCTGTTCCTTTGGGTAGCTATTCTGCAGTTATCAGTGGGGTTAGGCCATCTGGCAGCTCTCCTTAGTCTCCAGCATTTGTAACTTTGCAACGACTGGATGGCAGTTAATTGTCCAACTCTTTTCTGTGTTGTTGGTCAGGATTAAACCTTTTGGGAGGAGTAAATATGGAACCAGAAAAGACACTGGCGTTCGGGCTGCCCGTCACTACCAAACCCAATGAGCAATGTCGGCGATGGAATCTTTTATGGGCGCTTTATTCAGATGGCCAGGGATCTGAGAAGATGGTGGGTTCATACCCTAACAGACCATCTTGCCTTTTTAGGCCAGACCTTTTGTAAGGGGGGAAATAAACAAGGTGCATTGAGGGCTTTGAGATGCAGAAGCTGCAACATTCCTGTCCTGGGCAGCTGAAAGGCCCTGATGCCTCCCACTTGTCCCCAGGCTGTAATCTCTAGCAATGCCCCAGGAGGTCAGTTGTTCTCCCAGGAACTAGGATGGGCCGTATCTGTAGTTTCCGAAAAAGCTTTAACATACACATTACTTGCCAGACTTATAACTTTTTACCTTAAGCTAAAATTTTCCAAGTCTTGAGTCCCCTGTCAAATAATTAATAAATATCTACTGAATTGGAACATTTATAATCAAACTAGGGATACTTAGAATAAATGTTCTTTGTGTCAGTCATGTTTTGCCTTGATTCTACTTAATTATCTGTTTCTTACTGAATATTAAGTGATTTTTGTCTTTAAGATATATTCTGATTTGGGGAATACTTTTAAAAGAGCTTAAATAACTTTTACCTTTGGTACTATTCCATGGCTTTCTGTCCCTGGCTCTCACACAAGCTACAGGTGTGATCTTAAAATTAATGCAGTTGAAAATGTATGCTAACTCTCCTGAAAAATAAGTGATAATCATAATCATAACCAGCCCTGGCAGGATAGCTCAGTTACTTAGAGCATTGTCTTGACACACCAGGTTGTGAGTGAAGTCTCCAGTCAGGGCACATGCAAGGAATTGATGTTTATCTCTCTCTTTCTTTGAAATCAATCAATAAAAACTATATAATAATAATCAAGTTGAGGTTCCCGAGTTCAACTAAATGGTTTGTTTATATGTGTATATATATGAATTTACATCTCTGTTAGATGAAGCTACACAAAATTAACTAAAAATATTTCATAAATTATTCATAATAAATCCAGGTATGTGATTCAAATTAAAAAAGAATGCTACTCTGACTCTGGAACTATACTACATTAAACATGCTACTTTAAATTAATATAGGTAGAGTATTAGGAATTTACATAGAGCAAAGAATGTAGCTGCTCGTGGATGTAAATTAAGTAGCAAAGGGTATGTTTAAACTATGTATATTAAAAATTGATTTTATTTTCATTAAATCATGCATGTTAATCATTATAAATTGTGCAGAGACAACGGTGTGGTGATGGCCTGAGGGGAGGGCAAGGGCTCGTGTTTCTGTGTTTACTGTGTGGCCCAGGACAAGTCTTCTTCTCCCAGAGCGGCCCAGAGACTCGGAAAGGCTGGGCACCACTGCTGGTGCCATAATCCACCTACTTTCTTTCTCCACATTCTTTTTCATTTCTCTCATGGCGTTTAAAGTGCATGTTTCTAAATAATAGAAGTTATCTACCATTTTTATTTCTCCATTTTGGATATTATTGTTTTCTACTATGGCAAATTAGGTTTTAGTTCTTTTTTATAGCTTTCTTCATAATTCCTCCAAACCTATTACATTTTGTTCAAGTCAGTATGCAAAGCTTAATGATTCTGTATATGAAATTATTTATTGAACTAAGAGCTATGTTTCATTCCCTGTTACATATAAGTTTTATTTTCTTTCTAAATTTAATTATTGTTGCCGTTCCCCCACCTCGTTACCCTAGCAAGCCCTCTAGGTAATTCTGATGCAAACTAAAGAAGGAGGTTCCCTGCTGTGAGGTAACCACAAAGCAACAACCTTTTATTACTTTTTTTTTCTGTTAGGAGTGGTCCAGTTAACAATTGTGGTAGTCTTTCTCAATGGAATTGTCCAGTGAGGTGGGAGAAGGAAAGTGGTCATCTGAAAGTTCAGTAGGTAAACTGCCAATTAAAATTCTGTTTTCAGCACTGTGTCAATTTTCTCCCTAGTTTTCTCCATTCTAGAACCTCTTCAATGCCATTTCTCTGGGTGAAGCCTTCTCTTTGCCCAGGAAGATGCACCGGGCAGTGGCTGATGCATGCTGGGATGTGTGGGGACAGCTGACCGGTAAGTGATCCCTCACACTTAAGCTCTGCTTTAACTCCTGTTTTCTGCAATACTCGGCGTTAGGCAAGTGTTTGGAAAAAATTAAATATGGCATAATTTATTTTTCATGTATTTCTTTAATAAATTATATAACACAATTGATCCTCCTGTTTCTTTGGTTGTTATGATAATAAAACGTTGAAAATTATCATTTGAAGAAGCTAGTTTTAATTGTCTGGTTGTCCCTTTGCTGAAATAATCGACTCTGTTTAGCAGTTGTACAATTACCTTAGAGTAAATTACTTCTTTTGAGACAATTAGGTTTGGGAAGTCAAGATTCAATACTTCCTACGCAGAAAATTATTGAATGACTTCTATGCCCAGGTATTAAGTTAAATGCAGAAGAATTTTTTTCATCATCTCCTTTAAGAAATTCACATTCAAGTTCATGAAAAAGTGTATTATTCATAGGAGATCAAATAATAATGCAATTTAGTACAACAATGTTATTTTGGAATAGGTAGACATCAGTTAGAGCACTAAAATAAACCCTAATTTTGTTTTCATGTAATTTCATCATAATCCTATCATTAAGATTATTCTCATTTTTCAGATATAGAAACTTTTACTTGTCAAAAGTTACACAGTTAATTAGTTCATGAAAGAGAAAGAATTCATACCTAGATGGTTCAACACAAATAAACCATAAACTCAGGTGCTGACCATAATTGCCTATCATTTCAATTAACCACATAAAATAACTACATAATTTGAATACTCATGACCCAAGGAATGAGAGTGAATGTGTTTTCGGGTGCTAGGAAAATTGAAATTTCTATCAAGTCAGAGCTAAATGATGAAGAAAAGCATAATATTGTAAAGAACTATTAAGCAGCTTGAGAAATATATGCTCCAAAAGACAATTACTTGGGGAGCAGCCAAATTAAAAGGGATAAAACCTGAATGAGTCATAAATCGAAAGTACTAGGCAAAGAGGGAGAATCTGGTTAGGAGCCAAAGCAGCAGAGACTAGCAATCTGTACTGTCAGGCAAAGGCAGGAATGGACAAATTTCCTAGGAGGATTGATATTCAGTAAAAGTATCTGGTAATTATTTGGAAATTATTCTTTTTGACTAATTAAAAGTACACTTCTTATAGTTTTTATTACTATGAATTTATTTCAAATGCATATAATTTACTGATTAAAAATAAATCAATGTCATTTTTTACATTTAATACACATTTTAAATTTTAAAAATTGATGAAGTTTATTGGGTAGCTATGGCTAAAAAACTTTATTGGATAAAACGTACATCGTTTATATATTGTAGTGATTAGATCATTTATATTACGCAATGTCCTTAATTTTCACCAGAAAAAAAATATATTTAATAAATTGAATGTCTATCACAGATTTATGTCAGGGTGATTATTAACTCTTCTTCCACTAGTAGTATTATTAACTCTTCCCTACTTTTTGTAAATGATCCCTTCCATATAGATTAAAACAAAGAAAATGATAGAAGCTCTATTTCTGGCCACATGACACACCATTCTGAAACCTCCCTTAACTCTCTGAATACGTTTATAAAATCTTTCAGTGCATAGCTTAGTTAACAAGAATGTTTTAAAAATACCATTAGTTATAATTTAAAAACAACCATAAGAAAACACAGATTCAATGAGGAAAGCTCACAAAAAATGCTACAGTTATTTTGAGGAAATATTCATAATCTGAGAGGTTTTGGGTTTATGGTTTGAATCCAAGCTGAGGAAAAGCAGGACAAAAACCCCCAGCCCAAGTGAAAGGCCTGATGGAAAGCCCCTCATTAAAAAGTCATGCCTCCCTAATACGAGCACTCACTAAAACGCCTCACTGGGAGGAAGGGAACACCTCCCAGACAAGGATTACACTAGACAAGTGGAGGAGAAAGGCCCGAAAAGCCTTCTGGGACGAGTCATAATCTCTAGTCTGGCCTGAAGCAGATTTGAGATGATAAACATGCTACCTACAGCACACAGACATGTAAAGCACAGAATTTATGTAGCCATTTTGAGAACTGTCAACGCTCCAGATACCTTGTAAAAGTAAACATAGCCCTCATTATAACAAGATGGCATCACCTCCCTAAAAAGTTTTGTGAATAATATGTGCAATAGGCATGGACTTAATGTAAGGAAACAAAATAACCAAAGAAACAGGCTACTCTGAGCGAGAATTAGAATACACACAAACAAAGTAGTCCAATATAGGGTACCACAAAATATGAATAATACACAGTGTCCGGCAGAAATAACACCTGCTTGAGTGTGGTTGGCAGGATTATAATATGGGTGTAATAATTTATAGTTTTAATTTAAGCATTTTACCTAAAATGTCATATGGTGTGCTTGAGTGTGATGCTGTTATGTTATAGAAGTACATGCTTACGATTGTGTAATAAGAGTTGTTATCTGTGCCACATCCTGTATTTTAATAATACAATAAGATGTCCAAGGAGGTGAAAGAAAGCAAGTCACCAAAATAATAATTCTTATTGGGAAATAATAAAATTAATATTCTAGGAATGGAAAAAGAGCTCCTCAGATAAATTTAATAGACACATTAAGGAAAGAATGAGTGAATTACAATACAAATCGATATAAAATTGCTCTTTCCTTTTCAGAGACAGAAACACTAGGGGAAGTTGGGACGTTTGAGAGTAAAATGAGATATTTTAGCATTTACTGAGAAAACAAGATTAAGCCAGTGAGGAAGTAGGCTATAAAGACATACTGGATGACAAAAATTCAGAATTGATTTAAAATAAAGCTGTTCCAATTCTGAAGTCTTTATGAATTCTTAGGCGGGACAACTGAATATAATTCCACACCTAGCATCACCATAATGTAACTAAAAAACCTAATAACAAAGAAAATACCTTTAAAAAATCAGGAAACCAATACACATGATCTTCAAAGTAACAAACATAGGTCTCAACACTTTCACCAGTATTAGTGAAAATCAAGCAATAATATCTCAAAACATTCACTACAAGTAACCTTTATCTAGACTAGCATAACAATAAAACATGGTCAAGATAAAGAATGAGACAAGGACACTGCACAAAGACAAAGGTTGGAAAATGTATCGCCAACACAACCAAACATGAATGAGCCAAACACCCTAGCGGGAAAATGGACCAAAACATGAATAAATACATATAATTTGAAATACAGGAAACAATAGAAGAGGAAAATGTGGAATGACTGTGTAATGGGTATGGAGTTTCCTTTTGGGGTAATGAACGTATTTTGGAACTAGATACTAGGGGTGGTTATATAACATTGTACGTTTTGTGAAATCCACTCAAGTGTACAAATAAAAAAGACAGAACACTGTACTTGAACAACAATTAAATAAATTAATTTTAAAAATAAATAAAACCTAAAATCTCTAAGACAAAAAAATGTTTAAAATGATCAATTTTGTGTCATGTGTGTTTCACCAGAATTAAATAATATTTACAAAGATATATTACCAGAACTGCATTAGTGTCTGACTGTTTAAAGTTTACCTCATGAACTATAGTATTTCAAAAGTTTTGGAGTTTGAGTCCTGGCTTCACAATATATTAACTGTGTTCTTGTGTAACTTGTGAGTCTTTCCTTTGCCTCTTTTTAGATGGTAAAATGGAGGTGATTATAATAATAACTACACAGTAAAGATTAATAGTGTAATAAAGTATAGAGAATCCTAACATAAGCTCTTGATTAGGTTTACTAATTGTTAATTACACTTTATTCAAATCATTAGTATCATTACTACTGCCAATATCTGGCTTCTCACATTTTCTCAGCTTAAGCCGAGTATCAATTTTGGGGCCATCCTTCACTCTTCAGGTTTTGTGTTAACTCTTCCAGAATGTTCTTCCTGAACCCTCAAGTAACAGATACATCTTTTCTTTCTCCTTCCCTGGGTTGCTGTATATGACACCTCTTAAGATTTAGGTCACATTGAAATTATGCATTTGTGTAGTTCTTGAAGAGTCAGTTTCATAGGAGCAAGGCATTGTTTGACTTGATCTCAAGCATACACAGCAACACAGCACACCCATACACGATGTCCAGAATTGCTATTTGCTCAATTGAACAGCATCCATCTCCATGATTGACACCTGCTTTATTTTTGTTTATTTCAATTAACATGTTTTTGCCATTTAGTGAATGCCCAATTATACCACTAAAAATGGAAGAACTTCTTAGGATCCCCTGTGTTAAGGCGAAACAACTGAATAATGGATTCATTCATTCAGCAAATAAGTAGCACTAACTATATGTATAGCACCAGGGCTGCGATGAGTATTGGAAGTGGTAATTCTCAAACTGTGTTTATAGTTCTGCGGTTTCTATCTAAATTTAGGAGAAAATAAATACTTTAGATCCAGAGTAAAACTGCAAATATGTTACCGAACAAGGGTCCGAGGGGGGGGGGCAATACTTGGCCCACCGAGGGGTGCCAAAAACTGCTACAGAAAACAGGGGCCCCTCCCAAGGAGGGTATACTAATATCTACTGGGCTCTTCTGTCCGCCGCCAATTGGAAAGACATCTCTCAATGCCAGAGATTTGTGAAAAGGAAACAAAATGTTTATTTAATGCTATTTAGGCCTAATGCCCTCCTTAAAATATTAAAGTCTTTAAGGGTATACACCTACACACACACACACACACACACACACAGCACTCCCTTCTCCCACTGTCCCAACTCTGGGTACTGTAAATCAGGAAAAGAGCACACATCCGTTTTGTCAGGTCACTGGCACTGTGAAGTGTGTCGCCTGCCTGTCCAGGCAGGATCTCCAATTAATCCAAAGTCATGAGGCACCTTTCACTGGCAAGAGTTCTTTGTACCAAGTTCCAGTCAAAGTCTCTCCTGCTTTCCAGGCCACTCAGCCAAAGGGAGCACGCCAAAGCTGCGTGGGCCTCTTCTACCAAAGCCGCACTCCACCCAAAGCGCGTCTTTCTTCTTCACCTGGCCGCAGGGATCTCCATTCTGGCAAAGCTGTGTGGTTTTCCCTTTCACCTGGCCAAGAGGGGGGTCTGCACTCTGCTGAAACCGCGTGGCTCTCCCTCCTCATGGCTACAGGGGTCTACATCTTTCCAAAACAGCATGGCTCTCCCCCTCACCTGGCCAAGAGGGTGTTTCTCACTCTGCTAAAACCACATGGCTCTCTCGCAGGCATTCTCTCTGAGAAGCAGCCCCCGTTCCCAGCCTGGGTAGCAGCCACTCCCTTCTCCCTGGCCCAAAACTTGGCCACAGCTATTTAACATATCTCTGAAACCAGTTAAAGGTTATAGATATGTTAAATGACCATTCCACAGGTTAGCTGCAAACTGTTGCTATGCAAAACAACTCTCAATGGCCCTGCTCCATTCATCCCTTCCCCCAACTGACACCTGGGGGTGGGGTGGGGGGTGGGGTGAGGGCATCTTAGTATTTCCTCCAATATTCCTGTACACTTTGAGCTCTGGACACCATTCCAAATCTTTTCTGCCCCCCCCCCCCCGCACCCTGTATCAAGTACTGACTAAATTTGGATGCTGGCTAAGTTTTACACTGATTCTCCAATTCTCACCTAAGCCCCGTCCCCCCTTTATTTTTTTGCCCCCAGGAAAAATATATTCTCTTTGCCAAATGAGAAAAATGGAAAATTAGAAAACTAAGCACACACATGTGCTCTTTGCAAAGGTTTTCTCCATCCAACCACCTTTGTTTAGTTCTTAGACTGTTGGTCAAGCAAATGGCATGAGTAGACTGAGAGAAGCTATGATACAGTTGACCTAAATATACATGGAATCAATTTGGCACAAAGGACCACAGGAGTGGTGTGCTACATTAGTGTGCCATTAATCTGTTAGAAAAAAAAGCTGAGGAAAAAAGCATAAAGACATCACCCATAACCTTGTTAATTCTGAGAATGGAAATGCACATATATTAGTAATTGCTTTTCATCCAGATATTGCAAAATTATAATAACACATAATACTGTGTTGGATTTTTGTTTAAAATAGTGTGTGTCAACTTCAGTGGATACCAACTAAATTGTTGTTAAGACATTTTAATTACTATATACATGCACAGCAGTTATTTTATGCAACTCTAACTAATAAAATGTACGTGCATGAGGGGCCACCCCCCAAAAGAGAATTATCTTCTGGTGGACCCCTGGTAGTACCAGCTTCCCCTGCTAGATAAGTGTTCTAGAAGCCCATTTGTATCAGTATACCAGCTGGTGTTGTTGTGAAAGGCTATGTTTGGTTTCAATGATTTCTTTTTATACGAAGAATATTTCATCAAGTTTGCTCATTTCATGATGGGTGATTTATGAGCACAAATACCCACACCACACTGAGTGTTTAACAGTCTTTGACCAAAACCAGCATGCATTCCATTCCCCACACCCCCCATTTACCTGATCTCACTCCGAAAGACATTTTTTTGTTTCCTTGATTGAAAAAAATCCTCAAAGGAAAATGTTTTGCTGATGTGAAAGAAGTGAAACAAACAAACAAACAAATGGCAGGAGCACTAAAAAAACATCAAAATCGGTGAGTTCAGAAACTGTTTTGAGCATGTAACAGGGTGCAGCCAGGAGGGAGAGGCCCCAAAAAGGATTTGGAATGGGGTCCAGAACTCAAGGTTTCCAGGAAATATTAAGATGTCCTCACCCCCCACCCCGGGGGGAAGGGACAAGTGGAGCAGGGCCACTGAGAGCTGTTTTGCATAACAACAGTTTTGCAGCTAACCTCTAGAATGGTCATTTAACATATCTATAACCTTTGACTGGCTTCAGAGATATGTTAAATAGCTGTGGCCATACTTTGAGCCAGAGAGAAGGAAGTGAATTCTACCCAGGATGTAACTGGGGGCTGGTCCCCTGAGTCACAGCACCTGCGTGAGAGCTTGGAGATGATTGGCTCCATGCCATGAGGCCACACCTGCCCAGACTCACTATGGCGGCCTAGTAAAGCTGGGAGGATATGGGAGTCCTGGCAGGTGTAACTGATTGTAGGAGGAGTCGGAAATGGGGCTGCAGAGGAGGACCGGTGCGGGGATTTAAACCCAGACGTGGCAGCCATTGGGTACAGAGCCATGCAGTTTGGCAGAGTTAGGACCCGCTCTTGTCCAGGTGAAAGAGAACCACTCGCTCTGCCAGAATGGGGACCTCTGCAGCCAGGTGAAGAAGAAAGCCACATGATTTTGGTGGAGTGCGGACCCCTGCAGCTTTCGTAGAAGAGGCCCATGTGGCCTTGGGGTGCTCCCCTTGGCTCTGTGGCCTGGGAAGCAGGAGAGACTTTGCCTGGAAAAATGGGTACAAAGAATTATTGCCAATGGACCGTGAGAAAGTGCCGCATGACTTTGGATTAATTGGAGATTCTGCCTGGATGGCGACACAGCTGACGGTGCCAGTGGCCTGAAACATGGACATGTGCTTCTTTTCCTGAGATAGGGTACCCCAAATAAGGGCAAGGGGGAAGGAAGTGTTGTGGAAGTCTGTGGTTATAATAAAAGACTTTGATACATTAATGGGGACATTGGGTCACTACTTTAAGTCTGTACAGCTTTGAATAAACATTCCTTTTCTTTTTCACCAATCTCTGGCATTGAGAGATGTCTTTCCTCTGGCGGTGGACAGATAAGCCCAGTAGGTATTAGTATACTGTCCTTGGGAAGGGCCCCTGTTGTTCTGTAGCACTTTTTGGCATCCTTCAATGGGCCAAATATTGCCTTCCCCCTTGGACCTCTGGTAACAAGCAGTGGACAAAACATCATGATAGGTGTACTGCAGCAAATGGAGAGTACTTTGAGGATTACTGAAGTTTAAACATATACGTATAAATACACATACTTTAAATAAATTAATTCCAGGTTTTTTCAGTCTCCTCTCATAGTACAGAATTTGTACTCTTTCTTATGCATTTGCTTTTAGGAGCCTTTTAGGTGGGAAACAGGATATTTTGCCCTAACCATATGTAACAAAATTAAAGCAATGAAGACCACCCTGATGAAGAGGAATCCTGCTACCTCTTTCAAAACCAACATTCATTTGCTGTAAATCTCCACCAGGTTAGTCAATAAGGAAAACAACATATTTACTGCTTTAGCCTCAGGCATTTGAAAATTTTCTACCTCAACAGAGAAGCCAGCTTTATCTGGTAAGCTTGAATTTGAGCTTCAAAACCCAGGGACACTTAGATTTCGGGAAGCACTTAATATTTACTGAGATATCATTAGGGAATTAGACTAGGGAATGCTTTGGACACATCGTGACGTGGGTGGCTTGTTCAATTACCCAAATTTTGTCAAAATAACAGAATATCCCTTGTGAGATATTATGCTAACACCCAAGCCGCTGTCTTCTGCACAAAAGAACTCGTAAGTGGGCAAGAGGGGACTAACATGCAATCCCACTTTTACTGCATCCCCCAAGGAAAACAGGTATTTTAATAATTTATGTGTGAATTTACCTTCCACTTCATGTTCAATATCCACACAAAGACTGTACTTGTCATGCCATGAAAATAAAGGAGGGTGAGATTTTAGTGACATTATAAACAATGTAAATTATAATAATAGCTAGAAATCAAATGGTTTTTTTTTCCCTAGGCACTAACATATTTTACTCACTTAACATGTATTACTGTCCCAAGAGTCAATTTTCAGGCATTACTATGAGCTATAAGCTTTACAAGTTACTATGGAATGTAAACAAGACATAAACCCAAGCTCTCCAGAAAGAACTTTCAATCTAGACATGGATGCAGACAACACCATGCCAAGCTTTCATAACTGCAGTTGCCGGGGGAAAACCTTCACACTGAGAGTTAACAAAATATATAGTAAACGGTTCTGATTGAGGGAACCAGGGATATTACTACAGCTTAAAAAACATTTGTCACTTAAAAGTATGTAAAATATATGAGAAAACACAAAACCAGACAAAGTAACATGGCTATGTTAACAGCGAAAAATGGAAAATGATTATCTGGAAGAAATAAAAAGGAAAAGTGAGGTTACCAGTATTTGGAAGTGTCAGCTTAATATTGAAACCGATAGTAAAATTAAAAGTTGGTTTCCATCACCTCATTTTATTTTTGAAGTCAATTCCACTCAACAAATCAGTTTCTAAAACAGATGACAGAAAGAACAGAGATTACCAAATGTACATGTCAATACTCAGTGGGAACAACAGTGGGAATTCATGTGTTAGTGTGGATTTTTTCTTTTCTACACAAATAAATATTTCCAGTGGTAAATTTAATTTCAATGTTATCTTGAGATAAATCTTTGGGTCATAAGTCCCTTTTGATCATTGGATTAAGTTCGTTATTGGTTTAAGGTTTTTGCAGGTAGATTCATAAGCGAAATTGGGCTGTTTTTACATTTTCATCTATCTTCATCTGGTTTGGTAATGTATTCTCCACTGCTGCACAACAAATTAGCACATATTTAGTAACTGAAGAGAACGGCCTTTTATGTTCCTCCATTTGGTAAAAGAAAAGTCTGGGCTGGTTCAGCTGGGTTATCTGCTTATTTCTTTGCTGAAATCAAGATTTAAGAGAAGCTGATTTCTTATCGAGGCTGGAGGGCAAAACACTAACACCTGTATTCAGGTCCTTATCTTGAATTCAGTGCCTTGGTTTGGAAGACTGAGATCCCCATTTGCTTTCTGGCTGTCAACTGGGGACTATTCTAAACTTATAGAAATTATCTGCATTCTTTGTGACAGTTTCTTTATCTTTAAGCCCAAGGTGGTGCATGGCATCCTTCTAGTTAATGATTCAAATCTCTCTGATTTATCTGCTCTTAAAGGGCTCTTGTGACGAAATGAGGCCCATCCAGATAATCTCCATATTTTAAAGCCAGTTCATTTAGGACTTCATACCTGCAAACTCTTTTCACAGCACTTAAATTACTGTTTGATGAGATACTAGGGATGGGGATCTGGAGAACCATCTTTAGAACTCTGGTGACCATATGTTACAAGGTTGTTATAGTTTTATAAAATGAATTAGTTACTTTTACTCTCTGTTTATTTCTTAAATCATATATATGTGATCCATTCTTCATGTATCCAAAGATCTCGCTGGTAAAAATACATTCAGGGATGTTGGTAGAACTTACTGGTAAAAAAATGCTGCACCTTATGTTTCATTATTTGGTTTTATGTCCTGTGAGAAAATGCCATTTTTTAAACAATTATATGTGTTGGAAAGATTTACCATTCTTGTTTTATTTTTTGCAAGGTTTTCAATTAATTAGCATAAAGTGACTAAATATGGGTTGATTTTTATATTGCATCTGTATATGGAATAATGCTCAATTTCCGTCCTATTTAAGGTCTCTCTCTCCTCCTCTCTCCTCCTCCCCCCACTGTCTTTCTCTCTTCCCCTCCACCCTCTCTCTTGTTTAAAATCTACATTGTGGGGTCTTTTCATTATATTGCCCTTTTCAAATGAAATGATTTTGATTTTGTTAATCCTTTAAAGTATTTTTAAATGATAAATAAAATTTATTGAATATCCACTTGATTCAAAGCTTACTTTTGCTATATTTTTCCCTTTCAGTTACTTGAATTTATTTTATTGTTTTATTTTTAAAACATTTAAGCTAGATGATTAGAACATTTGTTTTCACGCTTTGTTTTTTTTCAACTAAACTCAAGCATTTAAAGATATATATTACCTATTTTTTAAAAAAGATTTATTATATATTTATTTTTAGAGAGAGGGGAAGGGAAGGAGAAAGAGAGGGAAACATCGACGTATGGTTACCTCTCATGCACCCCCTACTGGGGACCTGGTCCACAGTCTCGGCCTATGCCCTGACTGGGAATTGAACCAGCCACCCTTTAGTTTGCAGGTTTATGCTCAATCCACTGAGCTACACCAGCCAGAATAATTTTGGATACATTTTACACATTTTGCAATATTGTACTTTGGTGACTATTAATATTATGTACTGAAAAAATATATTTTAATGTCAAAAAGCTTATTTGACTTCTGCTTGTTCCTAGCTTACCATTTTTTAACATAACTAGCTTTCTTAGAGTTGTTTTTATATGGGAAATAATTATATTCAATAAAATTTCAAACGAACTCTTATAACAAAGCTTCAAAATTCAATAAATATGTCAAGTAAATATCCTAATTGTAATCAATCCCCTTAAAAGATACACAGGAGGCCCTGGCTGGTGTAGCTCAGTGGATTGAGCGCAGACCTGCGAACCACAGGATCGCAGTTCAATTCCCAGTCAGGGCACATGCCTGGGTTGCAGGCCAGTTCCCAGCAGGGGACTCACGAGAGGCAACCATACACTGATATTTCTCTCCCTCTCTCCTTCCCTTCCCCTCTAAAGATAAATAAATAAAATCTTAAAAAAAAAAGATACATAACAGAAGGTGCTTAAAAATGATAGTGTGTGAAGACCTCCCAGCGTCACTGGGGATTTTGTCAATTTCCCTTTGAACTTATGTTAATTATTATTTTTCATACCTTTATTTAGGAACTATTTTTTGTAATTTTTTGTTACTTTGTCATTAAGGGGCCATTTTTTATCCTAAAATATTTTTATGTATATAGATTTCTTGATATGACTATCCTTGTAATTATTTTTATTTATTTTCACTGAGTATAGTCTTATAGCTATTTTTAAAGCCTTTTCTTCTCTGTGTTTAAGATGTTTCTCCTATATGCATCAGATAGCTGGATGTTTTTATTCAATTTTAAAACATTCCTTAATGCAAACAAATTCATTAATTTGTGTTTATTATTTCACCTGTACATTTAAGGTCATTTTTGTTACCATAATCTATGCTTTGGTTTGAACCCTTCTTACTCTAGTAAAACTTCCCAGCAATTTTGATATTAGTGTGGTCATGCATGTTCACTTTATGCTCATAATACATATTTATCAGTTACAGATACTTTGTAATCATGGGTTTTTAGCATATTTAATCCATTATATTTCTTGAAATGTGAATTCTAATGTTTATTACGGTATATACTATCTCAACTACTATTTCAAGGAACCCAATAAATTAGGTAATCTGATACCTGATACTGTGTTATTTTTGGCACAAAAGAAAGTCTATGAATTTTATCAATGCACTGTAAAATATTCCAAATATTAAATAAGACATTTAATTAAAGTGTTGCAATAAGTATGTAGCTTCATAATATATGTTTAAATAAAATATGACCAAAATTAATGATTTGGGGTGCAAAACAAAATGACAGAATTGAATTAAATTATTTAATTGTCTGAAATAAAAATATGCTTCTAAAATTATTTAATTTAATCGTGTGTGTTATGTTAAAGTTTTCATTTGGTATGATTTTTCATACAACATGAAAAATGTTGTATGAAAAATGTTTTGCAGATGTTAATTTTTTTAAAAAGCATTTGGCATTAGGGTTAATACTAACTATAAAAATTATACTAAACATATGTAGTATGAAAATTTTAATATATCAAAAACTTACCAGTAATTTTTTTTGAGTTACAGTGATTCTTTTTATAGATGAGCAATATTGAAATTCCCTTAAAGCTATCTTCAACATGTCTGTGTTGAAGAGAACCTAACTTGTCAGTCAGGGTTAGTTTCTGTAGGTAACTTTTTATTTTTCTGAAAACTGTAAATTTCCAGTATGAAGAGGGAACTCTTGTTATTCTTACCAACAGTTATAATGGTATAAGTCACATATTAGCAATCAGAAAACTGATCATTTGTCCTTGATTTTTACATTTACTGTTACCAAACTTTTCTCAAGATATTACAATACTTTGGACTGCCACCCCCTTATACAATTAGTTTAATGATCCTATACAGTCATGATTAACTTGAAATGAAGTAATTCAGTATGCTCATAGAGTTCCTTAGTATCATAATATCTAAATTAAGTTTTTTTTTATACACAATAGTTGTTTAAAAACTTGCTGGTGATTATTTTGCCAAATTATTGTTTTTTAATTTTCTCTGGCAATAATCAGTTCATCCAGAATAAATGAAGATTTTTTCCTTGACTCATTTCTTACTCTTTCTATGGTATAAGCATTAAACAGTTTTTTTAAACAACTATAAGGGACACATGGACAAAACCAAGGGTGGGTAGGATCGAGGGAGGGTGAGGGGGGATGGCTGGGGTCAGGGGGAATGGTAGGGAGAAAAAGTGCAGACTACTGTACTTGAAAACAATAAGAAAGAAATAATAAAAAATTAAGTTTTTTTTTTTTTTAAATTCATTAGCTCTAGCTGGTGTAGTTTAGTGAATTGAGCGCCAGCCTGCAAACCAAAAGGCCATCAGTTCATTTCCTAGTCCGGGCACATGCCTGAGTTGTAGACCAGGTCCCCAGTTGGGACCATGATCAATGTATCTCTCCTTCTCTTTCTTCCTCCCTTTCCCTCTCTCTAAAAATAAATAAAATCTAAAAAAAAAAATACATGTAAAGATTTTATGTTGTGTTAAATTTTCAAAAAATCTATGAGCGCACACTGGCAGGTAAATCTACCAGATAAGTGTTAATATGAAGGTTATCTGTCACTGAGTTATGAGGGTTATTAGGCATAAAACAATTAGAGTCTTTCCTCTTCTCTCCGCTATGTAGAAATATGAGGGAAATATCACATTACTTACACGAGAGCAATACTATTTCAGTATAATGAGACAATTACTTGTCACTTTGGAGAATAAGGAGGTTATAATGTCTATTAAATAAAGCAAATATTCCATGAGTCAAGATCAACCTGTTTTATTGCCCAATCATCTATATTATTTTGACACAGCAAATGTCAGTTTTTACACAATTAAATATTTGCTACATGCTTTATTTATAATGTACCATGAGACAAAGACAATGGGATTGGTTTGTTACATTATTGTTATTCAGGACTATATTTATTCATTAATGCAGGCAGCCTGGATGAACATAAAGTGCTAGGTACTCCCTCTTCCATTCGGTATTTAAAAGAGCACCTTTATTTCAAAGATGACATTCCTCCCTTCTCTCTGAAATTACAGATTCCTCCCTCCAAAAAGGAGAAAAATATGAAATAAAAAAATACAGATGATTTGGAGTTGCATGTATGTAACTTGCTAAGATTAAAAGTAATATTTATGAAATATATGATCATAAAACAAGGTATGAAGTATCCACATTTATAATTTTAATGTGTTTATGTGTTTCAAAAATAGCACATTTGTGCATTTTTTAAATGACCATGGGCAGAAATAGTTTATCCAAGTAAACGTTTTTTAAATTTTCTATGCTTGAAGAAACATAAATGCTTTATTTAGGTACAGATATATCCACCAGAGTTATAATATTTTATGTTATTTCAAGTATATTATCTAGGTACAGATATGTTCATCAGAAGGAAACTTTAACCAAAATGTAAATGCAATTTGTTTCTGACTCAAAGACTTCAAAATACAGAATAAGATTTTTTTTTCTGTGTGTTTAATTGGAAACATAAGCTTGAGAGATTCAGGAAAAGAAACATAAATTAGATAAGTCACTTTTGCTGGAAGCAGTGCCTTTGACAGATTCATGACAATATGGAAGAATAATTTCTGTTTTGAACAGTAGGCTGAAAGATTAATAGTAAGAAATAGAAAAATCTTTTTTTATTGTGAGATACAGGGTTACTAGATTTGTGATTTAAGAATTTTATTTTTTTATTTTGTTGTTTGGAAACTGAGGGTCAAAAAACGTGTCCATAGTTTTCCTTAGGATCCATAGTGAATGATTTTGTAAATGCTAATGTCAAGTTTCTGATAATTTGTTTGCAGTAAGGTTATGTTAAATAGTGTATCATAAGAAAGCTTAGAAATACATTTTTATTTCTATATGTTCATCTATTTATGTCAAAGAAAAACTTGTAAAGATTGTGGGATATTTAAGTCATCAAAAGGTCAGCATTCATGCACAATGTATAAAATTTTATATTGTACAAGCTCTGGTGCCTCATCTGAGGAAATAAAGGTTTCTCTGTAATAGGTATTGAATATATAAATTCTTCTGTTGTCTATTTTGGAGATTGATTCTTGTCAGCAAAAAATGCACGATATTTTTACCATCAGCCTCATCTGAAGTCGATTCTTTAAACCCCAGAGTATTTTCCTCAAAGCATTTGAGAAATTATTTTTGAACCCCCACATAATTTAATGATATTATAATCTGAAATCATTGGAGCATACCAATTTTGAACTTAAAAAGGTTATGCCATATTATTCAAATTTTCATATTTACAGTGTGGTTCAGAAAAGACAAACCCTCATACAGTGAATGTGTTTACAATACCCTGCAGACTCAGTACAACCATATTTGGATCCTGACTTCTCCGAGTCCTTTCTGTGGCAATTTGACTAGGTTATCGAATCTTTTTAAGTATCCTTTCTCAAATAGAAAATGAAAAGAATAATAGTTGACAACTCGTTTTCTTGTCATGAACTAATTCAATAGCCATTGTTTTGAAATGAATGATAATGGTGTCCGGTATAGTATAGCAACTCAGGAAGTGGGTAAAATGATTTTGTAGCAGTGCCATGGGCAGTGTGGTAGGTAGTTGGAAGAGAACCCCCATTTCCTGTTTCTCCAGGCAGTTTTTAGGTCTATCATTCATCGGAATGTCTCAAAGGACCTTTTTGAACCTATTATATTTTACTAATATTCTTTAAAAGAAAAATAATCCAGAAAATTTCTCCTTACGGTGAGATCCTGAGTCTCCACACCCACTCCCCCTTCACCACCATAGTTGCCATATTAGCCTTTGCGGAAGAGTGTACTGGAAACCATTCCGAGGATCCAGAAGGCTGCAGCTATGGGCAGCTGGAGACTGGCAGTTTTATCAGGGCAGCTCACCAGCTCATGCATCACATCTCCTGCAGAAATTGTGGTAACACATCAAATCACCCAGGTGACTCGGCCCCAAGAGAGCGCAGCTTTGGTGCTCTGCAACTTTTGGCTTTTTCCAAAACTAAAATCACCTTTGAAAGGGAAGAGATTTTATCTGTTCTTTGAGGACCCTGTCCCTCCTTTCCCCCATTGTCTCCCTCCTCCTCCCCTCTGGTTCCTGTCAGTTTGGTCTTAGTTTCAATGTCTTTGGTTATATTTTGCTTGCGTGTTTGTTTTGTGGATTAGGTTCCATGAATAGATTTTTAAAAGGAAAGGGAAGAAATTTTAGACTGTGGGTGAGATTCAGCTGATGGTGATCGGGAGAACTGTGTGAGGTTCCCAGGTGCCTATTTTGAAGGCATCATTGTTTTATGTACAATGTTTCGTGTATCTTGTATCTTCTTCAACAAATGTCTCTTTTTCATATTACATGGCTGGGTACCACCCATTTAGCCTTTCCACAGAGAAACATTTGTTACGGAGTATTCTATCATATAAAGGGAGACTCCCAACAAACTGGAATTATTTTCTGGAGGGCAAGTCCCTGGTAGTACAAGCTTTCCCCAGTTAGATGAGTGTTCTAGGAACTCATCTGTATCAGTGTACTACCTGGCATTGTTGTGAGAGGCTTTGCTCAGCTTCGCTGAATTTTTTTGAGGACTCTTTCAACACCTATGCCCATTTCATGATGCGTAACTTAGGAGTGCATCTGCCCGCACCTTGCTGAGTGGTTAGCAGTTTTTGACCAAATATGATAGGACCCTTCTCTCCCTATTCTCCTGCTGGATTTTGCTCCTAGTGACTTGTTTTTTGTTTCCTGGGATGACAAAAGTCTTCAAAGGGAACCCTTTGCCAATGTGGAAGAGGTGAAACAAAAACAGCAGAAGCACTAAAAAACATAAAAATCAATAAGTTCAAAAACTGTTTTGAACAGTGCAAAAAATATCTTGATAGGTGTACTGCCTCAAAGGAAGAGTACTTTGAAGGCGACTGAAGTTTAAACATGTAAGAATAAATGCACATTTTTTATAAATAAATTTCTTTTGAGGGGGTTCCCCTTATGCTTTAAGGTTATACTCTCACATAACATGCACACCTTAACACAATTAACATAATAGCATACAATGTCTGTTCTCAGATTACAGTGGAATCACAATAGAAATCAATAATAGAATAACAACTACAATACCCCAAAATATGTGGAGATTGGAAAACACACTTCTAAATTACACATGGGTCAAAGAAAAACTTTCAAGAAAACTAAAACATAGTTTCACCTAGATAAAAATAAAAACCCTCCCAATTTATCAAAAATTGTAGGATGCATTAAAGTGGTGATTAGAGGGAAAATTATAAGAAAAGAATGTCCTAAAATTGACCATCTAAGTTTCTACCTTAAGAAACTAAAACATAAGAGCAAATTGAATTCATATTCATTAAGATCCAGTTTCAAGGAAATTATTATATTATCCCACTTAATTAAAGACTTAATTAAAGTATATATAAAACTCTTAAGTGTAGCTACAAAGAAGCTGAAAATTTTTATGCAAAAAATAAATTTTGAAAAAGGAGAAGAAAAAATCTATATAGAAAATTAATAATGACACTAGATAAGTACTTGAAAAAATATAAGTACAATACCTAAATTTATTGATAAAACTAAAAAAAATGAACAAAATAATGATCTGGAGCTTAAATTTAGAGTGGATAAGTATAAATAGACAAGAAACCCACAAAATGAATATATAATTGCCAGTTGGTCGAACACCCCCAAAAGACAATTTGGCAAAATTAACCACATATACTTCCTACTGCCTACAATGTAAAGTTATTAGCCTGGGATTATTCTTGCCTTTTAATTTAATCAGTTGGGATATCATCCATCTAGATTTTTTTCTTTTTTCTTTTTTTTTGGTTATAAGTACTTCTCCTTCAACTAGAATTCAAAAATTTTAAGAATGTAAACCTTACCTGAATTAGGTTAACCTGGACATTAGGTGAGTTAGGCAAATGTGCAATTTAGATAGTTCATAGATCGGGGTAGAAGACTTCTACATTAACATTCTTGTTAGAGAATATTTACTCATTGACTTACTGATTTACTTTAAATATAAATAATTGTGCATTTCGGTAATTGTTATAGGTTTGGTGATGCAACAGACAAAGCCTAAAAAAGTACTTTCCCTCATAGGGGTTATATTTAAATAGGAAAAACAGTAAGATACATGTAATAAATAAATCCGTTTTGAGATTGCATATACTGATTGATGGCATAAAGGAAAGGGAAGGAAAGAAAAAAGTTCTGTGAAAAAGAATGACCTTTTCTGTGGGTAGAGTTGTCAACAAAATGAGGAGGGTTTACCTTTAGAAGCCACATGCAGAAAAGGCCCCTGAAAGCATCACTCTCGTGATTCAACTGGCCTGAAAGAAGCTGAGAGCAGCTTTTCACTCTTGAGGGCTTGATAAGCTGGGAACTTCAGTTCTGTCTCGGAATCCACCAAATTTTAGAAATTGGTGGGATAGCCCGTCCTAAGTCTTTTTATTTGCCATTATAAGGAGACAGAGACTGACAACCGTTTTTTCTATATTCTCTTCTGATGTTGGGTGTGTGTGGAGGCATCCATTGTTAGCAAGGTGTTGGGAGGCTGGGAAAATGCAGGAGAGCAGTTGTGTACAGCCTTCTGAGAATGCAGTTGATTCCGTGGGTCCTGCAACTCATACAAAGGAGTATGCAGAATACAGAGCCAAGAAAGAAACAGCTTAGGGCCACTTGGGTGTCCACTCAGCTAATTAATGGATAACAGGACAGATGAGGTCTTGGATATTCTGAGGAGCTGAAGAGAGACAGGGCTATGTACTCTAGGCAGTCATCACCCAGAGAGGACTTGAAGCAAGACCATGTACTGTTCCCAGGAACCCAGTTAGCGTATTAGCTTTGTACAGTCACAGTAGTGAAAGCCGGCACAAGGAATGAGGTCAGGACGACGAAGGGGTGACCAAAGATCTGTGGGAACACTGACAGGTAGCACACTAACTTGCTCAGAATTTCCCAAGAAGGCATAACTACATTCATGCCCATTGGCAGAGCAGGATTCCCAATGGGTTCAGAACCAATTCAGAGCTCTAATTCACTCTCCAAGATACTTCTGAGGCTTCACGCACCCCCTCCAAAAGCACTGAAGAACACTGAAGTGGCCGAGTGTATCAGTGGATTAGCGCAACTCATTACATTTATTAGGAAAAACACCCTACATGTTTGAGAGTGGCTCAATAGATGATCCCAAAATGTTAAAAATAATCCCTAGAGAAGCACACTTATCTTAGTTAAATTAAGTCTTCTCTAAATAAGTAATCTCTGAAATTATTTGCTTTAATATAAGTCAATTTGGAATTTGAATTCAGGTTCATAAAATTCAAATGCCTTTCACGATACTAAAAGCTGTTTCTGAGACCCTAGTGACACAGTGTAAAGAAAACAGAACCCACTTCTCATGAGTTTTCCCCATCCATATCATAGTTACAAAAGAAAGAATTTCCACTAACTTCTATGTTCAGCATCTTGTATTTAAGGAGAATGGTTGAAGGGTAAAATATTGCAGGATTTTTTAGGATATAATAGATGCAATGAAGTCATTTCGGCTTTCCTGACAGGTTTATTTTCGTTCTGAAAGTAAAAGATCTGAATTTCAGTATTGGAAAAAGGAAAGTGATCTTAGTGATTGAAATGTTACACGTATAGGTATAAATTTACCACTACTTTATAAAAAGGTCTTGATCAGTGACACACAATTTTTTTAGAATTCATTTTACATATATGATAATGAGGCACACTCAGCCGCAGATCCAAACCAGAGTTCTTGTCAAGTCAGGATAAATAAGAACCTCAGTGCAGTCCTTTCACCTGAGCCGTTTTGTTTAGTTTCTTACAAATCAGTGATTTTTACATTGTTACACGGGAGTTTGTGACTAAAAGAGGCCGTATTGTGAGATTGTTTAATGCGATGCTTCCACTTCAGTGGAAGAACTAAGCAGTAATAATGAGCAATTAGAGGATTCATATTGATGCTGCATCAACCTAAAACATTTTACCCGGAATGTAATGGTTTAATTTGGGCTCCAGAGAATAGGGATTAGAATCTGCCAGACTCAGGTAGGTTTTCTTTCAACGTCTAACTTATCATCTTGTGCTGTTTCCTGAATGTGATCATTTTCAGTCTCTGACATATGTGCAATAGAGAAAGAAAGAAGCTTGTTTTATTGGGAGAGTATGTAGATATTCTGAAGTAAAACCAAAAATTTCTTCCATTAAAAAAAAAAGTAGCTACACTAGACATCCTGAAATTGAAGAAGGGATGGGCTTCTTTTTCCTTCAATAAATTTAAATACAATCTGGAAGGAAGCTGGATTAGCAAGCAAATTCTTGGAACCTTAGCCGATGTGCCTTTCCTTTCAGGCAGTTTTCCACACCACAGCATCACGTATCAAGTGGAAGGGGTGGCCAAGGAGATCTCAGCGAGATGCTGAATGGCTCATACATAAAAAACGGAAACATTCCAAACGTGACAGAATGAAATGAAGAAGTGCGAAGTGTCTCTCAGAGTAAGAAAAGAGGGATTCCAGCATGAGAGGCCATGAAAGATTGCTCAAAAGCAGAGGAAAACATTTTGAGGAGATTGACATATTACAGGTAAACCAACAAGTTTAGAATGACTTTGGCCAAGTCATAAACTAAAACTCACAGGGTAACGAAAAAGTCCAGTGAGGGACCAGGTTGTTTACTGCAGAGCCGTGATGGGGGGAGAATCCGGAAGGGGCCAGAATCAGGTTTCCTGGGGGACCGAACCTGCAAAATGTTGACAATTTATTCTAAATACTGTGATGACCTTCACCACATTATAAATGTTAATAAAGAAATTATCTATATATTTAGTTTATTTTGACCTAATTTAACTGATAGCTCATTTATTTGTATCTTGAAGAGTTCATCTTTCTGCATTCCCTGTTGTCCAATATCTATAAACATTTATTTTATATATTATTTGATTATTCAGGCTGTTTAGAGTAAAAGGATAATATTGGGCCCAATTACTTCATTATCTAAGAAAACAGAAATGTCCTTTAAAAACCACTTAGATAATCAGTAATGCTATGTTGCTTCAACATATAGTGATATATGTTATTTTTAGAAAGTAATTTTGAAAATAGGTTTTAAATATAACTTTATACTTCTACCATTATAATATGCAATCAAGAAATAGCATTTTATTATTATTTACTTATCTATTTATTTATTTACTTTTCTTCTTTATTGAATTTATTGGGCTGATATTGGTTGGGAACATTATATAGGTTTCAGGTGTAGAATTTTATAATACATCATCTGTACATGGCTTGGTGTGTCCACTCCCCCAAGCCAAATCTCCTTCTATCACCATTTATCCTTACCCTTCTCCACCTCCACCCATTCCCTTTCCCTTATTACATGCTAATAAGCATGTAGGTGTCTGTGTCTATTAGTTTGATTTTTTTGTTGTTGTTTTATACCTTTACCCTTTTCACCCAGCCCTGCAACACCCCTCCTCTCTGAAAGCCTTAAGTCTACTCTCTATGGGTCTGTTTCTAAAAAAAAAAAAATTAAATACTAAGTATTTTAATACCTCATTTAACTATCAAGACTGTCCCTACTTAAGTGATACAATCTATCATTATCCTAATTTTAAGTTCCACATCGACATTTGTGTATTTGCATGTTAATACAGAAATATATACTGCGTGTGTTAAACTGACAACTCCAGGGCCACAGTAAAGACTATCAGATGTGCGCTAAATGGTGAATAACAATTTTAGATGCTGTTCTGATGAAAACAAAGTATAATTTGTTTTTCGTTAAATTATATGAGCACAAGAAATTTCAGAATAAATAAAAAACTGTAAAATACTTAGTCTTCATATGCTAAAAACACCTAGATCCTAGTAACTCATGAACAATTCTGGGTTTTTGTTTTTATTGGTTTTGCCATTGTTATTGTTTTCTCTACCTGATTGTGTAGCAAGGTTACTTCCATCTGCATGGAAATTCAGAAGTTGTGATATGCAGGGCAGTTTTTATTTTGTGCCATCCTTCTGTGTGCAGTGGGAATCTTATTGTCTTGGTCCCACATACTGAGCATCATAGAATCTCACGATTATGTAAAATATAATAAAATAAAATAAAGTAAAACAAGTTTTTAAAGCCAGTTCTGTTTCTTTGGGAAAACCACTGCATAACACTTTGTGTTTGTTTTTTTTTTTTTTAACATAAATGAGGTGAAGACTTGTTCAGGAACAGTATTGTGGAAGACCAATGTGGCAGGATATGAAATAAACAACATAAATTTTAGGTGCTGTGTGCTGGATTAGGAATGAAAGTTTATCAGAATAATGGCAACAGTCACATTAAGTAGATCAATTAAGAAGTTATGGCAGAAATTTAACTATGAAGCTATGAATATCCGTGCAAACTGTTTAAATATAGCAGCAGGAAGCAGAAGATAAAAGTGGAAATAAAGGGTACACTTTCACATGTAAGACTCGGGACTGCATAGGAAGAAAAGTGATGAAGACGGCAGAAGCTGGAAAAGGGAGAAAAAAAGGCAAAAAAAGATAAACTGATGTTTACTTAGATATTAGAGGAAAGAGACCTATGTTCACTTGAAAAGCAAGAACACAAATGTCATATTTTGAAAATAACAAAAATTTTCAGAAATTATAGTACTTTCTAAGAGAAATCTGGTAGAAGGATTTCAGTCAATGTAGAAAGTAACATGAACTACAGTAAAGGCAACATTTGGATGAGGTATGGGAAGGTCTGTTAACATTTTGTGATTATTAATAGGTGATGTGCTTTCTACTTTCTTGTCAGTGACACTGAAAGAGGTGAATGGAATGATTCAGAATTAATTAACAGACTTTTTAGTTCCAAATAAAATGTTCATATTTTTAGGAATAAATTGTAAAAATCTGTGCTTGGTATTAAACAATATTATGCAGATTAAGATTATATTGAAGTGAATGAACTTCTGGGAAAAAACTTTTTCTTAACTCCTTTTATGTAACAAGTTGCTGAGTGAAGCATAACAAGGAGGAGAAAGGGGAGAAAATAGAGAAGGAGGAAGACAAAGAAGAATTGAAGGAGGAAGAGGAAGGTGCAGGTTTCAAAATGAATAAAACCATATTGGACAAAGAAGCTGGAGACACTGGATGCTGCTCTATTAAAATGTAGCAAATATTTATTTACATTTAATAATATATATTTAATATCTATAACATAATATTAAATATCTAAAATATAAAATTTTAGTGTTATATTTAAAAATGACAATGCAAAATTTTCTAGGTACTACATTTCGGCCTTTAATTTTGTTATATATAGTATTTTTTAAAGAGGTGAAAAATTTTAGAAAACAACATATAACATAAAGTCTCTTTTGTATTTTTCAATTATTTAAATATTTGATTATCTAATCAAATTTAATGATCTTGTAAATTATTTTAGTGTAATTTCAGCACATTAAAATAATGTAAAAATATTATACAGAAATGATAGGTAGATGATAAATAGGCACATAGATATATGGAAAATAGATTTATTTACTTCCTAAACCAGGAATTAATTAATTGATTGATTGATTGATTTTAAAGATTGTCTTTATTTATTTTTAGAGAGAAGGGAAGGGAAGGAGAAAGAAAGGGAGAGAAACAGTGTGAGAAAGCCGTGGATCAGTTGCCTTTCTTACCACCCAGACCAGGGACTGAACCCGCAAAGCAGGGGCTCACACTTGTGACTTGTTGCTTTCCGGGATGACACCCAACCAGCCGAGCCACTCACGGCAGGGCTTAAGACTGAAATTTTAAAACTATCTTTGTAAATATTTGTCTTAGGAAGTAATATAAATGTATATATACATATATGTATATACATATATTTATATATAGACATCACCATTCTTGTTTATTGTATTTATAGTTTATAATTGTAACTTTGTTTTCTTTCTTTGTTGTTTTCCTTCTTTGTTTTGTCCAGTTTTATTAAAAGCATAAGACATAATTATTAAAGATTTATTAGTATTACACATGTAGTATTGTAGTATGTTAATCTGCATTATTAAACTAGCAGAAAGCCTTCAGGACGTAAACACATTCAATTTAATACACACCAGTTAACAGAATTTCCTCAAAACCATTACTGGAGACCATTTAAAGGTGGCAAGTATCCAATAATGTACTCAACAAAGTTTTCTTTAAATTATTCTAGCCATCTCTTAGATTAGAAAAGTTACACAATAACACAGTACCATTCATTACGGACTGGAATTTGACTTTCCTTAGAGAAATGTGTCTAGTTGGAAATTTACACATCTAAGATTAAACCCTATTTGCCAGATGTGTCTTTGTCACATCTGTATTTTATTTATATGTGAATCATAAAATACAAATATGTTATAAAACTATTTTAACTCATAATATTTAAAATAAATATAATCTATCAGCTTGTTAAATCAACTTTAATATTCAACGAGATGTGTGACATATAAACTCACATGTAATATAATCATATTAAAAAACATGACAAGCTTCAATAAAATTAAATATTGAGTTATAACAGCTGGTTCCTAAGATTAATAATAATGCTTAAGGGGAAGGAAAACACTCTGCATTTGATATTACTTTGATTGATTTGTATACGTCAAACCATTCTTGTGCCTCTGGAATGACCTCCACTTGTTTGTGATGTACTTTTTAATCTATCCATGCATTTGATTTTCTAGTATTTTGTTTAGGATTTTTGCATCTAAATATTGACACATAGAAATATTGACCTATAGTTTTCTTTTTGTGTGTTCTCCTTGCCAAATTCTGGTATCAGTGCTATGTTGACCTCATAAAATATTTTAGGCACTGTTAACTCTTCCTCAATTTTTTGGAAGAGTTTGAGAAAGATAAGCATCAAATCTTTGAATGTTCTGGGCAATCACTAGTGAAGCCATCTGGTCCTAGACTTTTATTTTTGGGAAAATGTTTGATAGTTGCTTCAATTTCTTCACTGGTGATCAGTCTACTTAGATTTTCCAGTTCTTTGTGATTCAGTTAGAAAGGTTATATACTTCTAGGTACTTACCCATTTCTTCTAGGTTATTGAATATAGTGTCATTCAACAGTCTTTCACAGTAGTATTCTAGTATGATCTTTTGTATTTCTGTGATGCCTGTGGTAACTTGTCCTCTTTCATTTCTGATTTTGCTTAAATATCTTTTCCCTTTTTTTCTTTAGTGAGTCTACCTGGGGTGTGTCAATTTTATTAATCTTTTCAAAGAACCAGATTTTTGTAATACTTTTAATATAGTCTTTTTGTTCTCCATTTCATTCTGTGCTAATTTTTATTTCTTTTCTTCTGCTGACTTTGGGTTGCTTTTGTTCTTCCTTTTCTAGTTCCTTAAAATGCAGTCTTAGGTTTACTTGAGATTCCATTCGTTTCTTGAGATAGAAATATGTTATGTATAAATGTCCCTCTTAATGCTGCTTTTGCTGGATCCCAGAAGTGTTGATAAGTCCTGTTGCATTCCATTTGCCTCCATATATCTTTTGATCTTACCATTCATTTCTTCTGGTATTTTTCACCTATTGACATCTCAGTTTGCACATATCAGCAAAGCAAACTGCTCTATTAAGACACCCACCTGGAAAGGAACAGTGCATGGCTACCAGCCAACAGCTAATGAGGCTCTGAGGCCCTCTGCCCAAACATTCTTGAGGAATCCTGCCAACAGCAATGTAAATAAGCATAGTAGAACATCCTTCTCCATTCAAGACTGCAGATGAGATTGTAAACTTGGAACAAACTGTGGAGCAGAGAACCAGTTAAGTGGTAGTTAGACTCCTTGTATAGAACCCCACCTCCTCCACCTATCCTGTTCTGGAACAGCTGTGGTATTCAATTGCCCACTGCCAAGAAGTGTGACTCCTAAGGCAAGAGTTTGGTAAAAAATGAAAGGGGTTGTTTATTTAAAGGTTACGCATATTTAGAATAATGGTGGATTTCTGTTCTTAAGTCCTGCTCCCTTTAAAAACACCCAAACACACATAGTCCTGCCTCCCATTACCAAACCAGGCCAGTCCCAGAACATGCCAGTCAGAGGTACCATCTTTCAGAAAAGCAGAAGTCTGCAGCTCAACATTTCCAATCACAGTTCAGCTGCAAGCATCTCTCAGGAATCTGGGTGGCTAGGCAGGTCCCCACACAGCTGCATCAGCTCTGCTGCCATATTCTCCAGGCTGGCTTCCCAGCAGGCCACCTCCTTCTTGCTCAGACTTCGTGGCACCTCCTTACACACCAGACCACATGGTGGACCACACCCCTTCTCCTTTGGCTGGCCCCTATTTTATGCTGGGCCTGGACTGTCCTATGTGTCTTCACATCTGGCTTGCTGTGATGTGCCCCTTTTGCCAGTTCCCCCATATCTTTTACCTTATTTTGGATGTCATCTTCAGTCATGGCAAGAGTTCTCTGTGATGCATGGACATCTGGGGTCAGCAGCCTCCTCCCCTGGCTATGTCAGGAGTCACTGCATGCTCTGAAAGTCATGCACACCTTTGAACAGTGGTGGCAGCATAGCTATTGCCCTTGATATGCAAACTATAGGAAACTCTATATATATCCACTCTCCCTCCCTCAATTAAGGTTTGTGGGAAATATGCTTTGCTATCTGGGAGGACCCCCACACTGCACCCCATTACATCCTGACCCACTGGAATTTTGAGATCATAAATATTGGTTGCTAGAAGCCACTAAGTTTTAGTACAATGTCCTCTGCAGCAAGAGTTAACTAAGGGAAATGATATAAAATACACACACGTGTTTCTATGGATATTCTGCAGGAGATGGGAAATGAGAGTGCACATAGGAGATGAAGGGAGCTTTTTTTTAAGATACAAGAGAGTGAATTCAGGAGCAACAAACAGTTGGCAATAAAGTGAGATGCATGATTAACTTAATGAATTGTCATCTTCCACAAATGCAAATTCTAAAAGAGTAATATACTGGGGAGAGAATGGGAAAAGTTGCTACACTCATCTGCTAGGGCTGCCACAACAAAAAGAACAAAGATCCAGTCGAGGTAGCTGAATCCAACATGCATAGATTACTGAAATGAAGTGCCTTCCACATTCGATCTGTTTCTTCACCGAGAGGGTTCCATTCTGTGACAAGTGGCTTCAGCCTGGTGGCTTAAAGAATAGGACTTTATTTTTCAGGGTTTGGGAGGCTAGAGTCCAGGACCAAAGTACTATCAGGGCTTGTGTGGAGTGCGGTCTTGCTTCCTGGCGAGTAGGTGGCCACCTGCTCACTGTGTCCTCACAGGGTTTTTCTCTGCAAACTCTTCTCAGGAGGGAAGAGCTCTCTGTTGTTTCTCCCTCTGTTGATAAGGGACACTTGTTCTATGGGATTAGGCCCCACTCTGTGACTTCCTTTGACCAGAATTAAATCCTTAAAGCCCTCTTACAATATAGTTACACTGCGGGTCAGGGCTTCGACTTTGTGAGTGTTTGGGAGACATAATTCAATCAGCAACTGTGGGTTGAAATTTAAAGATTTAATAATGAGTTCTCCTCAGGAAACAAAGATCTCTGTGTTCATACACATATGTGAACAAAACATTCAGGTAGCGTGCTGAATAATAACCTACATTTGCAGCAACTAAAAACAATTCCCTTATCTAGGCTTTCTGGCTCTTGGACTAAGCAAGGCCTTTCAGATTTAGCCAACAACTTTCAAACATTTTAGTGTGTGATTTTTCTTTCTTAGGTAAATGCTCTGTCTCCATAACCACCATGTAATTTTACTTCCTCTGTTTCAGAAATGTCAACAATTCCATGTTCAACTAACATTATTTGTTTTTTTTTACCATTTAACCTCCACATTCCATACTATTTCATTTATTGTGAAGTGTATGTGAGCAAATAATTACTTTCAAAGGTTAATAAATGTGATTCTCATACAAACATAAAAATATATTTAATCCATTAATTAATAAATTATAGTAACCAGTACTGGTCTATCACCTGTTTAAAGGGAATTTGTAAAGATATTATTCTGGAGCAATTAAAGATATGTTAGGATGAGGTTGCTGTGTTAAATAAAAAGTTATTTATGTTTTACAGACTAATAATCCTCCAGGGTTATTTATAACACAATTATCTACTTGCTACTGAACAGAAATTTATTATTTAACATGTAACTGCACTAAGTCTGGAGTATTTAATCAATAGTAAATGGTAAATTAGTTTAAGTGCATTCTTCTTGATAAACCCTGGTTAATCTTTACCTCCACACCACTGACAGGAAGTGATGCAAATTTTTCCTTCTTATTTGCATTGTATGCAATGATAATTCTGACAATATGCCCCTTAATTTGAATAGATGCAAACACAATTTCCTACTCATGAAGCTCTCTATGTTGAAACTTTCTTCCTGTTAAACTAGAGGTCATTACTTGAACATATTGACCTCTAAAATAACATAATTATTTTGTTCATGTTTATATTTTTTCTAGAATTTTATTTTTCTTTCAATATGTCTTTCATAGAAAAAAAACAGAGATGAGTGATATTACCGTCCTATCACATCAGTTGTGATACAGCATATATATTCTCTATTAAGTGAATTAAATTACTTTGTTATCATTTAAGTATTTTTGAACAGTATATAACTTTAATTATCTGTGAAGATAATTAAAAATTTTGTCAATACAGCTTTACATTCTCAGAAGAAAGTGAAAAAAGGTTACTATTTTTATCAATTCTCATCTGTTTTAATGTCCTTTAATGCATCCCACACTTTAGATTTTGACTTTTGATTCATCAGAAAATTTGAGATTCAGAACAGATTCTTAATGTTTTCCACAGATCAGATGAATAAGACAATAAATATTTTAGAACTTGGTATTATTGCCATTTTCCTCGGGTCTGCAGCACAAATCATAAACGCCACCTAACAATAGTGTGCACTTGCTTAGATTCGCTGCTTTGTAATTCACTTGCCAATGTGTACGTGTTTGACACAGAAGCTTTGTTGTCAGTCTCCGTGTACCTTCTAAACACTGATTCAAGGAGAGCTATTCCTGAGATGTGTTACAGAGTGGACCCTGACCGTAAACTCCCATGCTTAGAGAAGTCTAGACCCCTTGGCGTTCCTGCAAATTGGGAAGGGAGTCGTTTGGACTTAATGAAATTCAGTACTTTACAAAAATCAATTGTTTAGCTTTAAAAGTATAAAAAACTGGAAGAATATAAATGAACTGACTATGAATATTTTACTATTAAACTACAATAGCGTAAAAATTGTTGCAGGCATTAAGAAGAAATAAATTGTCAAACTAAAATATAATATATTTTATAATATACAACCATTAAAATGTCTTAAATATATATATATAGTTTCAAAAGATTTATAACAGCAGAAATAAATGCACTGCTGATTAATTTCAAATTGGAGAAATGTGACTCTATCAGCATCCAATCGAGGAAACAAAATTAAATAAAGGAACATGAAACTGACTTGTTTAGAAAATAGCACATGAAGAAGACATTTTACTCTATTTTTCCATTGAACATTAAGTAAGCACAAAGGAAGCCTAGAAACCTATCATTTTGACATCAGTATTGACAGAGAAATAGTTCTTAACATTAAAAAAAATAAATCTAGAAATGGTGATAAAAATCATCAACCCTTGGGATGAGAATTTCCCAGACACACAATTTTGAATTTCAGATTGTGCAGGTTTCTCAATTAGAAAAGGTAACAAAAATAATTGTATGGTCAGACAGTATGTATATTAGACAATAGGTTTATAAATATAGCCAAATTTAGGCGGTGGTTGTATGTTTGCATTGGACTCAGACGTCTCTCTCTATTTTCTTCCTTGTTTGCATTTTCTGCTTTCTCTATAATGAAAGTGATCATTATAATAGTTTTGTTTTATATAATGTATTTCTGAGGCAAGAAAATATTAAATCAAGAGCATATTAGTTAACCTAGCACGGTTTCCCAGTCCATGGATATGGAGGAAAGTTTTTAAATTTTTAGAAATATTTTTCATAATTTTAAAGCAGTGATGAGGAATGTCAACAACTCTAGTCAGATCATCACACCCACTGACAGTAGGTACCTAGTTTGCATCACTGCCCCTTTGAGAATTGCAGCCTGGCCGGCTGCTCGCTGGGACTGAGGCACTCAGGAAGCTTCCCCAAGTTAGTGAAGACCTTTCTTCCCCATCCAGAAAAGTTTCTCATATTCCCTTGATGACAACATTCATATAAAATTGTCTCTCCATCATAGTATCTGCATAATTAAATCATCCTGTAAATATTTATCAGATCCCAACTGTGTCAGGCCTGGAGACACGCACCAAGGCGAGCGAAGGGACATCTGCCTCTGTTCTCGTGGAGGTTAAGGGATAATAAGAAAGACACACATTGAAGAAGTAATTACTTGCCACTTACTAGTCTTGTCATTTTGGACAAGTAACTACCATCAGAATCTAACACTTGGTTTGAAACGGGATAATAATATGGTAGTACCTGCCTCATGGGGTTGCTGTAATTACTAAACATGCTAATGAAGGCCTGACATAGAGTGGGAGCTCGGTAAATGTTAGTTGCCAAATTCTCGTCCTTGTATCCCCTCCATCTCACAAAAAGGTTTTGGGATCTTAAAATGAAAACCAGATAAACCCAAATTAAGGGAAGGCTTCTTAAAGAAATGGCATTAAAATGAAGACCTAAATTAGAATAGGAGTTATTAATAGTCACTTTAGAATAGTTCCGGCTGAGGAAACTGTGTGCTTGAAGACCTTGGGACGTGAGAGGATGTAGAAAGATCAGGGGGAACTTCTAGAGTTTAGTGCAGGGAGCAGGAAGAAAGATAGTAAACACATTTCCTGGCCACATCAGGCAGGAAAGTGTCCTTTTCAGGCCTTGTCTCCTGACATGTTAAGTGAAGCCTTTTACATTTTATCTAAGAGAACATAAGATTCTGGAACAAACATTTTTAAGGGAAGTGACGTGATTGCATCTTTGTTTCTGAAAACTGCCTTGCCATCACTTCTCTGACCTCCAAGCACAGTCAAGCCCAAGTCCAATGTGCTCCTGGCAATGGTTTGCTGACATCGGAACACTGGAAGTGGTGGGGGGCACATCCGTTTGACCTCTTTTCTGAAGAACATTAAAATGAATGTTACAGAACTCTAAGGAGTCTGGAAATTCTGTGAGCCTGGCCTCCTTTCAAGTAGAATTTGCTTTGGCAGCCACTTACAGTGGGTAAGTGGTCCAAGCAAGTCTCCTTATTTTGGCAATTACCCTGGTCCCTGGCATCTTTTGGTCTGTAATCAGACTAGGAATGATCAATGAGGCCTGAAGGCTATTGCTAGGTGGAGGAAAAACTGAGCACTAAAAGATATGATAATAAATATAAACAATGATAGTAAAATATAATCTCATGCCCAAGCTGACATAATATCTCAAAATAGACTCTATAGAAAGATGCTAAACAAATGTCACAATTAGTGTGATTATTCATTTCCATAAATATTTTTCACATGTGTATGATTCATGGGAGTAAAAATCACATTTCTTATGTGTTTCTAATTTATGGGAAGGAAAAGGGAGTGAGTAGAAAGGAGTTTTGTTCTTTCTTAAAAATATGGGTGGAGAAGAGGTTTAATAAAAACATTGACATAAAAACTCTTTTAATATCATTAAATAAATAAATTAAAAAGTGTTCTGGAGACATCATTTTTACATACTTTTTTGGGGTGCTATGTCAGACTTTAATAGGATAGCTATTATAAATTGGATCATGTCCTTTCCTTCTGATTCTATAATGGTAGCAAGAATCAGTGTTCTTTAAATTTGGACACATGTATCTTCCAAAGGAATTATGTATAAACATATGCTCCATTCATATTTTCCAATGTGACATTTAAAATTTAATTTTAAAGTATTTCCATTCAACGTCCCCAAAGAACCTGATGCAATATCACATATGCCTAAAAGACTATACATACCACCATATCATTTTTCTCTTCAAAAAGCATACACAAAATATATATTATTTTTAATTTTTCTTGTGACAATATGTGGTGGACCCTGTCTAGTAGAGTCCGCCTGTTGTGGCTGATGACGAGAATGAATGCATAGGCGACAACAATCTTGTGGAGGAAAAGGGAACAGGCATGACTACTCTCTCAAGGGGAGAGTGCCTCTGGTGCCTCGGCCACTCCCTCAAGAGGGGAGAGCCCAGACACTTGCCTAGACAGGCTTTTATTGTTTTCCTGGGGTCTTACATCATAGAAAGGTTTATTATCTATCACATAGAATATTATTGTCTACATTCTAGGTACAATCAAGGAAATAAAAATAACACGCAGAGGGGGATGGCAATGAGCTGATTAGCTCTGTCCTTGGGAGAGCTCACACAGGCTTTGGAAGTGTGAGCTTCCACAGCCTTGGAAGCCTTCCACGGCTTTGGAAATTACCTTGAAGATAGACAATACACATTTGTTGTTTTAGACCAGGGTGAGGGAGTTTTAGCAAGAGCAAGCCATCACAGTCTGTATGCATTTTCTAGACCTGATTTCCATGGGAAAACTCGGTTTGAAGGTCTGGCTCCTGCCCACCACTTCGCACCTGTACGTTTTCCATACAGAGCTGAGTCACATTTGCCAGACCAAAACAAACCGGTCCCCTACAACTATAGGGATCTTACTGTAAAAAATATCTTACACAAGAAAATTCTGTTTATAATTGATTAGTATAACATAAGTAACAATATTTTTAAATGTCAAATTTTGTTAGAAATGCTTATTTTGAGATGAGATCTCCTTCAATTACTGTTTCTGGTGTTATTTTCATTCCTATTTTTCTTTTCATTATTTAAATGTAAATGTCCAGACAATATATGAAAATCAGAGAGCAATGTAAAGTTTTTGTTACTGGGATGGGACCCAATTTTCTGAACTCCATTTGAGTTATATAGCCAACACCACAGAAAAAATATCAAAAATGATCTTAAGGATGTGTCAGCTAATGACTTGGTTAAGCCCTCCTCAATGTGTCGAGGGTTAATATTTGGAAATCACCTACTTGTAAAAGCTTTCGTTATCCAGTCCCTATTTGTTAATGTTGCTCTGTTTGCTAACCTGAAGACATCGTTGTCTACAACAATGCCTGAGTTAGGATTCAGGATTTTTGAGAGGTGTGTATATATTTGAAAACTTGAAGAAGGGCGACTAGGAAAGAGAGATGGGTGAGAAATTAATCCTCATCACATCTGTGCATTCTCAGACTGACTTTTTAAAACAACATATATGAAAGCTGAGAATCTGGAAACTGATTCCTTCTAAACCAACTCTGTGCAAGTATCTGTTCAAAACCTGTAGTTAAGTCATGAGTACCACTTTCTAAAGATTCCTTATTAATCACCAAAACACAATAATGTCTCTGCATTATTTGATAGATGGAGATGACAGTTTAGCTCAGAGCTCCTCATAGGTCTAGGCTATGGGAGTGGCTTTAACAATTTTTATATTTAAAATGCTGTATTATTTTCCATAATGGGAGCTTCTGAGATTGTATAAGTGTCAGACTTCACAAAACCTGAATCTCTTCTTTTTTGAGATTGGCCTGTTGCTAACGCCCATTATAACAGAACCCTGGGTTCTATTGCCATGAGCCCTACTGCCCACCACCGGTAAGAACCATGGCTGTCAGTGCCTGAGTCTCATGAAAAGGAAGGAAACTATTTATTCAAAAGTTATACAGGTTTAGAACAATGGTGGAATTCTACCGTTAAATCTCACTCCCTTCAGAAACAAGCAAACACGTAAACAAAAAACCTATGAATACACAGTCCTGCCCTCCACCTTGCCCAACCAGACGAGTCAGAGGTACTGTCTCTCAGGAAAAGACATCGAAGTCTGTAGCTTAGCTGGGCAGATCTCCATCTGTATCCTGGCTTCCTCTAGCCAGTGGTGCTTGACTAATGAGGCTTCTACTTTTAATCCAGAACTTCATCTTCATGGTGGGCCAGGGAATCCTTCTGTATCTTTTCAAACCAAGTGGCTAAGACCCCATAT
The DNA here is from genome assembly GCF_014824575.4 of Sturnira hondurensis. NCBI lineage: Eukaryota > Metazoa > Chordata > Mammalia > Chiroptera > Phyllostomidae > Sturnira > Sturnira hondurensis. The sequence continues at coordinate 1,604,021 of NW_028073411.1, forward strand.
GGCTACTACATGGTCAAGAGGGCTTCTCCTTCCCCAGCCACATGGTCAAAAAGAGCCCAAGCATGGCTGAGGGTGTGAAAGGCTGCTTCCGTGTCTGGGTTTAAATCCTGGTGCAAATCTTCCTCTGTAACCCCATTTCTGACTTCTCCCACAATGGGTTACACCTGCCAACACTCTGGTTTCTTCTCCCTTTCTTGGCTGCCATTGCTAGTCCAGGCAGGTGTGGCCCTGTGACATAGAAGTGACGGCCTCCCGGCTCTCACACAGCAAGCCCCTCTGGCTCCATCACAGGTCAGAGTCATCCCATCTCCCTGGTTTCCAGTGCAGACACAGACTAAAACATTGGCCACGTTCTTCAGATATGCAAAGTGACACTCAGCCACCCTGCTCCACTTCCCTCATCTCCCACGTGATAGCTATGGGGGTTTTCTCCATTTGGGGGGACCTCTAGTTCAGCACCCCATTACACCATCATTGTCACCGAAGTTCTGAATAAATTTTGTTGATGTAATGCATTTAAAAAATCTTCACCAGGGCTTCTTGATGAAAGGCAATTAATTCCTTGAAGTCACAGAAGAAGCTTGGAAAACCAGTAACAGAATAGCTGCCCAGAGCCCACAGATCCTCCCTCAACTCTTCGGAAATTGCTTATACCCATTAAGCAACGGCTTTTGATTTTTACTTAAAAACAAAAAGAGAAGAAAAGATGTGCTCTTGTTTCTTCTAGCTTAAATGCATCCTGCGTGAGGAGAATCACAGGGGTACTTTTATGATACATTTTGTCGTTGTTGGTGGTGGTGTTGGCCGTTTCAACCATAGAGGATAATGTCCAAAAAAATTGCACCAAATGGACCTGACCAGCAAGGAAGACATTATTCAAGAATGTTGCAATCCAGGTCAAGGCTATTGCAATAGGGGAGAGAGGAGGAACTCAACTCCATTAGAGCAAAATGCAAGAGAGTTTTCTTTTTTTTTAACTCGGCAATGAGGTAATTGAAAAAAATTAAAAGACATTAAGAGAAGGGTTGGTCAATGTGGTTAGACTATGTGTGTTTGCTAAGTGGGACTTATCTAAGTTAGATGCCTCTTTCGGCAGAGACAGGGAGATAAGAGCCCTACATTTCTTTCTTTTTAAAAATTAAGATATTTTAATTTTAATATTTTAATTCAGAATAAGCCCTGTGGTATTAAATTATAATAGGATATATTGGTGGAAACTCACAGCTTTTAATATGTAGTAATATAAAAACACAGATTTAAAAGTGAAAAAAAGGATACTGAAGTATTTTGGCTTTCTAATAAAGTGGCTTTCTAATTATAGGGTTGTGCTGGTCGTGGCTCTTCCAACCTCTGTAATGGAAAGGCTGGCCAGAGGGCCCCTGGCCAGAAGGAGTGTGTATCGCTTTGGAAATGAGTTGTAATTCCCTCCTTATCTCACTTTAGAAGAGGCTTCTTGTCCTATTGATACAGGGTGCAGCCAAGGGGGGGCCCAGAAAAGATTTGGAATGGTGTCCAGAATTCAAAGTGTATAGGAATATTGGAGGAAATATTATTAAGATGTCCTCACCCCACCCAGGTGTCAGTTGGGGGAAGGGACGAATGGAGCAGGGCCATTGAGAGCTGTTTTGCATAGCAACAGTTTTGCAGCTAACCTCTGGAATGGTCATTTAACATATCTATAACCTTTAACTGGTTTCATAGATATGTTAAATAGCTGTGGCCAGGTTTTGGGCGAGGGAGAAGTGAATGGTTTCTACCCAGGATGTAACTGAGGGCTCCTTCTCAGAGAGAGTGCCTGTGGGAGAGCCATGTGGCTTTGAGGTGCTTCCTTTGGCTGAGTGGCCTGGAAAGCAGGACAGACTTTGACTGGAACTTGGTACAAAGAACTTGCCAGTGGAAGGTGCCGCATGACTTTGGATTACTTGGAGATCCTGCCTGAACAGACGACACAGCTCACAGTGCCAGCGACCCGAAAAACAGATGTGTGCTCTTTTCCTGATTTACGGTACCCGGAGTTGGGACAGTGGGAGAAGGGAGTGCTGTGTGTGGGTGTGTGTAGGTGTATACCCTTAAAGACTTTGATATTTTAATGTTAGGCCTGAATAGCATTAAATAAACATTTTGTTTCCTTTTCACAAATCTCTGGCATTGAGAGATGTCTTTCCAATTGGCGGCGGACAGAAGAGCCCAACAGATATTAGTATACCGTCCTTGGGAGGGTCCCCTGTTTTCTGAAGCAGCTTTTGGCATCCCTCAGTGGGCCAAGTATTGCCCCCCCTGCCTCGGACCCTTGTTCAGTAACACTGTGACTGCTCTTGACCCTTTCTTTCTGCGTGTACACACTGAGGTGATATTAGAGTCACGTGTAGACACCAGTCCCCTTGGGACCCCTTTAAACAAGTACCCGACTCAGGGTCCCGTGTAGCTGAGTGCTCTGCTGCCTTCGGTGCTCCCTGTAACATGAGGAATAGAGCCTGTGTTTGCTCCATCCAGTGGTCCTTGTGGTTTTTTCAGCCTATCAGAGTGAACAGTCAAAATCCCTAGCCCGACCTGACCTCCACTGTTACAATAATCTGAAAGCAAAAAAAAGATATTTTAATAATAATAACAATGTTTATACTTAGGAAAAGTATATAGGATATAATTTTTAGGCACTAAAAGCAAAAAAAAGCTACTGAAAAATTCTGAAAGTCTGTTCTGTGACCTATCTCCATGAATGAGTTACCAAGGTAATTAACATTTTTAAGCTGTTGGGACAGAGTTTTTTTTGAGGCTGCGACCACACCCCCACTGCCAGTCAGCCACTTTTGTGGGTATTTACATATTCATCTTCACTGATTACATTTCAAAGGGGTGGCACTCAGATCTTTTAGAAAAACAAAACTGAAAAGAGGGTGGGAGATGATTCACATCCTAAAGAAGCAGAGAAAGAATTTTTGTTTGCAAGTTTTCTGAAGTAAATGCTCTAAGGGAGGTCAGGTGCTCATAGTCAGGAGTGTTACCGCTGTTTGGTAAGTGAACAGCTTGGAAAATACACACTACATTTGAAGCTTTCCGAAATAACATTGCAATAAGAATTATTACGAAAATTTTGTTTTCTTAATTTTATTTTTAAAAGAAATATGTCATGGTTGACATTTAAAAAATTAAAACACTTATCAGAAAACTGTTAATTGAATATAGTTTTACTTAAAAAATATAAAATTTTCAGCAAATAGATTAGTACTGTCATGAGGATAAATTCCAAGGCTTATTTGAAAAAAATACTTGATGAAGCACTGCCATCTTTTGGTTGTTTAAATTAAGGATATAAAAAAAATCTAGTGAAGTTACATATCCATGAGAGTGTATAAATCTTAAATATTTAGAAATTTAAAAGTTTATAAAGTGCAAAGGACATAGGTGATAAAAATTGTCTTAAAAAAGGTAGTCACATATCTTAGCAACAGAATTCTCAAAGGAAAAGTTTCAATTTAATATAATTAAAAACCTGTTGGCATGGATAGAAAATAAGAAAAAGATAATATTATTTAGAACTCCTATTATTTAACTCTAGCACACCATATGAGGGAAATTATTTATCATTGAAAAATACTTTGTTTTTAAATGATACACCCATTAAAATCTGTGATTTGGAAGTCAATATGTAGTATTATGTAATATAATATTTACTGCAGAATAATTATTTAGCAATTATCAACTTTTTGGACATAAAATTAATACCATTAAAATGAATGACAAATAATAATTTGTTTTCAGAGACAATTATTCAATTCAAATTATCTTTGAAACATGTTATAAATATAAATGTTAAAATCCTGAAATTCTACATTATTAATTTTTCCAGTTGATAATATAGAATAATTAAGCATTCTGACAGCTACTCCAGAAGTTACTATTGCTCTAGTATTTTAATTAAGGTCTTATGAGAACAATGGAAAGCTTAAGTTCTTTGCTAAGTCACAATTGTATGCATATGGTTGCTTACATCTACATTTAAGAACTCCAGGAGTCTTTATAATAAAGATTATATTTATAAGAAAGTCAATCTAAGCAGATTGCCTAATTCTATTTTAGCAGAACCTTCCCTCCACAAATTAATTAGCTGTACAGAGTTATGACAATCAAATACTTTATATTATGCAGTTAATTGGCCATTAAGCAAAAACTATATAAAGTGAAGATTTGCTCAGAAATGATGCAGAAAATATGATTATTGGTATATATGCAGTAGTCATGTTTCTAAGACATTTGATATATTTGTGATTGCAATAATTTAAAGAGAATGTAAGTTAAAATGTCTACTACATGTGTTTAAATTTGAATAAAATATAAATAATATTTTTTAAGCAAATATAAATCTACTCCAAACTGTAACTAAACCTTAGTTTTGTGATATTTCAATACTACTCTTAGAAGTTTGGGAATGTTTTTATTTCTTTTTGTAATTTTTATAATTATGAATTTATTCTCATGAAATCCCTTCAGAATTATAATCAACAAAACTTTAACATTTTTTGTCCAATATACATGTAACTATTGTATTCCCAAAACAAAAGATTCAGGTAAAAGTTCTTAAATTGTTCATTATCCATTTAATTCAAGTCAGAAATTTCACATTTTCATATTATTACATTTTATAATTTATATAGAAATGTTAGGCCACTTCAAATTAGAGACATTATTGAATTTTCTGCAAGAATTACAATAATGTTATTCTCTTAATGCCTGAGTATAAACATGACTTCATTTTCTTAATAAGTTGTGTCTCCTTATTTCCATCTCTCTTATTTTAAAATTACTACATTTTAAGTTAAAAAGATCTTTTACACAAATCATCCCTTGAAATAAAATATATTTAATTTGTAATAATCAGATTAATTTTAACTTCTTAAGCACTAGTTGGGTGAGGAATCAGATACTGCATGTTTGCTTTTTTCACAAATCTGTAGAAGTAGCTAAAGTTCTCCTGTATAGATGCATGTGGGCCTCTGTATGCGCACATTTACATATGTATGCAAGTAAATAATCACCTGCTATGTTATACAATCCATGAAATGTTAGTGTGTGACAATGATTTCCTCCTCCCTGTGTATTTAAAACTTTTTAAATACATCCGTCACTTAAGTGGAATGTAGAGTTTCGAGGAAATACGGTTCACATTCCTGAGGACTAAGCATTAAGCCAGCCTTCCTCTAAGACCTTTTTTATCCTTAAATGGTTGTGGCTTTTGCATGATAGCGAGTGGTAACTAATATGAAGCCCTACTTTTCCATTTTGGTCTAATCAGTCATTGACAGTGTTGAGTTTGTTTGGGCATGTGACTCAGTTGTGCCATATAAAATAGGAGGAAGAATATGCTATGGGTTTTCTGGGGAAAATATTCATTTACTTAAATTTTTGTAAGAAATACAACACAAAGAAAATGCAGTGTCTACACTACTCCTGGAATTGGTGTGTTAGGCTGTAATTGCTCAGACCAAGGTTAAGATCAGCCACACTCCCAAATTTCTCATTAAAACATGCATTGTAAGAGTTGGATGGTGAAGTAGGCTGATATGAAAAAGTTGATTCATTTGACACATGGTATCAGAGAGCGCTCCATGGATACCCTGGACCACCTGAAATTTGAATAATTGGGTCCTAGAGCTAATTAAGCCTGAGACATCACTAGAGGCAAAAATGGTCCTAACTGGTGCACATCATGAAAATTCAAGCTTCTCTGGAGAAGACAATAGAGCTGGAAAAAATAGAAAAGGATCACCTCTTTTCCTGCTGCCTTCTATGAGATGTCACCTCTCATAGAGGTGATCCACCTCTAAGATGCATCACCTCCATAAAAGAGGCGATAGGCATGAGTTTAAAGAGGCCGAGTAATGCCGTTGAGGACAAGACATTGTGGATAACCTTCATCTGTTGGGCCTCTAGGAGTAAGAGCCAGGACAGACTCAGTGGCACATAACCGGCACACTGTTGAACGTTGTTTTACGTCCCTGGTAGCCATGCGGACTGGTCAATACTCTTCTTTCTTCAATCTCTACTGAATTTAATGGGGTGACATTAGTTAATAAAATTATATAGGTTTCAAGTGTGCGATTCTACAATGCATCATCTGCATATTGTATTGTGTGCTCACCTCCCCCAAAGTCTCCAAGCCAGTCATAGAAAGACAAGTACCATATGACTTCACTTGTATGTGGAGTCTAATGGATAAAATAAATGGACAAAATAGAAACAGATTCACAGTTACAGGGAACAGACTGATGACTGTCAGAGGGTAGAAAAGGGAGAAGAGATTAAACACACATACAAAATAGTCTTTAGAATATCAGGACTGAAAGATCTCTCTCTCTCTCTCTCTCTCTCTCTCCTCCTTCTCTTTATTTTCTCTCCCACCTTCTCTACTTTACTTTATTACCTAGTATTTTAAATATATAATTATATTGCTTGTATGTTTTTAAACTCAGTGAGTAAAAAAAGATTTTATTGTTATCTTTTATAGTTTTGTGGGCTGTCTGGGTTAAATGGTGGTTTGTCACTAGGGGTCTTTTATATGTTTGCAGGTCAAAAGATAGCTGAGAATAGAGTCAACTAAAAACACATGTTGCTGGAAGTCCTGTGCAGATTCTCCACGAACTGTTAACTGAATGCCTCCATGAAACTTTTCCACGTGGCTTGGACTTCTCACAATTGGAGGCTGAGTTTCAAGAGAGACTGTACTAAGAATGATACTCAAAAACCCGGGGTGAAGCTGTAAGGATTCTTACATCTCCTTGGTAGTCCTACAGGGTCATTTCTGCGGCATTCTGTGGCAATGCAAGTTCGTAAGGCCAGCCAAGATTCAACTTCAGGGGAATTAGACTCCATCTCACTTTGGGAGGAATATCAAAGACTTTGCCACCATACTTAGCAAGGCACAAAGTTATTCTCAGTGCCAAGAACAGGGTCTGATATAGCCTAGATGCTCAATAATTACTTGTTGAATGAATTATTTAATTCTGGTCCATGATACCATCATAAAACTGAAGAATTTACCCTAGAATCACCTTTCTTTCTATCTTCTTGCTATGGACTTTAATAAATTCCTTTCTTTGTAAGCTGTTTGAAACTAATTTTCTCATATATTTATGGCAACTTAAAAGCAACCTAACTTATAAAGGGATTGTCAAGGCCCTGTGAATCTCCAGCAAAACAAATATTTGCTGAATTTGTAATGTATACAACATGAACTTGCCTAAATCCTTCAGCTTTTAGAGAAGATATATTCTTATCTAAATAGGACTTGTATAACAAAAATTTGTCACAAAATTGTCTCTTTGACATGAATCATAGAACCCCCCAAAGATGACAAAAATGTTAATTTTATAGTTCTCTATTTCTTTCACCTCAATTGTAGTAAAAGCTGAAAGAGTACATAGTGGAGACATGCTTTAGACAGGGGTTATATGCTGCAGGGTAAACATATACTTAAGATTATAACTAGTATCTGTGTGTAATCTCTTTAAACATAATATCTTGTTCTAAGCAACTGCCTAGCATTCACTGAGTCTTTACTGCACTATTCTATTCCATATACCAAATATGATATCACCATTGTTGAACTTACCACTTCCATATATCAGAGTTTTTATGTCATCTACAAAAATCTTCTCTCTTGGTGCTTTGTGTAAGTGGGTCTCATCAACTATTTCTGTATCTCCCAATAACCTCTTCTTTACTTCTACTTTATAAAAGTGTTAATGCTCTAAATTGAGTATCATTTTCTCTATTATCTGCCACGTAAGTTATCTTTACCAGGTACTTAATTTAGTGACAGACTTCTCTATACTGTGCAGAAATAGCTGATACCTGAACTTCAATAACAAATGTTAAAATAAAACTTTCCCATTTAATGACACTAGGAGAAATATATTAAAGCCCTCAAACCTGGTATTTCCTGTAAAACAATTAAACATCTATGTTAAAGTTTCTTGAGATCTTATAATTTTAATTTAAAAGTCCATATTAAAGGAGTCCCCATAATTAATCAGGAGAGGATTTACAAACCCATCTTGAAAAACTGGTTTCAGATTTCTCAGGATATTTTCTGAAATATTTTCAGCACGATAATTTGTGGGATACATTTGATTTTAGGAAGTGACAAAAATTAATCTGAACAAAGTGGATTGATTATTATGAGTGATTTAAAAAATAAAAATAGCCTTGGCTGATGTGGTTCAATGGAGTGAGCGCTGGACTGCAAAGCAAAGGATCTAGGGTTTGATTCCCAGTCAGAGCACAAGCCTGGGTAGCAGGCCAGGTCCCCAGTGTGCGGTGCACGAGATGCAACCACACATTGATGTTTCTCTCCTTCCCTTTCTCCTTCCCTTCCCCTCTTTCTAAAAATAAATAAATAAAATCTTAAAAAATAAAAATAGTCAAAGAAAGTTTACACAAATACATGATTACTACCATTTTTGAATAATAACTATAAACAGTTTCAACTGAGCACCTCACTGTGAATGAGCATATCACCTCAGGCAATCCTCTGGATGCAAACCATTAGTCTCTACTACTTTTGCCCATGACTAAATAAATTACGTAAAGAAAAGATAAAAGTTATTATTTTTGGATTCTAAATGTGGAGACCTAGAACAAAGAAAATAGAAGAACAAAGAGCTCTTGTTGACCCTGTCACTGTTTCCAGTGAACTCCATACTACACTGACAGAGAAATCTATCTTTGGGCAAAAGAAAGGACATTGATATAATTATGATCTCCAAAAAAGTCATGGTGGCAGATTTAACACTTTTGATTATAGAGTCATGACAAAGTTGGAAATAGGAAGGTAAATTATACTAAATATGGATAAGTACAAGAAAATAATGTAGTAAAATGAAGTAGAGATATCATCTTCACAGATAAGATAAGGAAATAATTCTTTCAACTATTGAAACATTTGACATTAAGAGATTTCAACAACACACCTTGGAAGAAAGCTTTTATTATCTACCATAAAATTTCCAAAATTCAACAAATTTCATCAATTAGCTTCAGCTACTTTTAATTCAAAGCTTAAAATCTTTATTTTTCAATCTCTAGACTTGCTATTTTTAATAAAGGTGTTCCATCCTCCAGGGTTTGCAAATCACTTTGAAGATACAAGTTTCACTGCGAAGTAATTTTAAATGAACAAGAATGTTTAAGACACGCTTTTAAGGTTAAAATGGACCAAGGTCAATCTAAGGAGCAAAGCTTAGACATGACAATGAGCATCCACAATGCAATTTAAAGGCTGCAAAGGTGCTATACAGGGTCTGATTTCCAATACAACTGCCATCGCAAAGCACGGTTCCTGAGGGGCCTAGAGCATTTTTAAAACATTATGTTAACTATCCTTCAGTACCATCACCTGGGAGGCTGAACCTATTATATCCAATTTGCAGGTAATAAAAATAAGTCAGTGTGAGGTTAAGCAGCTTGTTCAAGGTTACCAAGCAAATTCTAGTGGAGCTAAAAATGAAAGTCAGATCTCATCCACTTGAAGTGATGTCATCTGACCAGCAGCCTTATTCAGAGCTCATTATGCTAAACCGAAGATCTGATTAAAGGCATTGATTTCATTAAAAATAGCACCTAAAGTGGTAAAAAACACAAATATATTCCTCATGCAGAAATTTTTAATTTGCCACATTCCTGCTTAAAATGCTTAATTCCTAAGCACCTCATTTTCAAGAATGAACTCAAGGTAGACTTGAATAACAATGAAGTTAATATTACTACGTGGCAGTATAAGCTTGAGGACATTTGGGAAATCTGGGGCTATGAGTGCGTGGTCTATAAATGTGCTCCTAGGGCACCAGTAGAGGTCTAATGTATGTAGCCAAATTATTAGTCTCTGTGAAATTATAGCCTGATTATTTGAATTGAGCCCAGAAAATGAGATTGCACTGCTAGCTGTCACAGAAAAAAGAGAGTCACTAAAAGACACTCCAGCTGTTCAAGCAGCAACTAGACAGACAAATGAACTAGAGTGCTGTGTGGTTTTTCATGCCAATGTCTAAAATGGTCACTTATTGACAGTTTTCAAAGCACAAAGGCCATTGCAAAGCAGCTATCAATTTTGTGTGTCTTCTTTGTACGGCCAAATAAATGATTTCCCATGGAAATGGCATTGACCATTTGGGAAAAACAAAAGAATAATACCAAACTCCTCAGTCATGGTTTTATTTTAGTAGATAGGAGGTTTATTTTTCTTATTTTTCTTCTATGAAAATACAAATGTGTTTCCTAAGAGCTATGTTGCAGTGGATTATTTTAAAGCTGTAAAATGTGTTAAATGTAAGGAGAGTTTAAGAAGGGGAATTTTAGCACATAACCAATAACAAATGAGGGATTTAATAAGAAAATATTAAAAATGGAAACCCTTGTACACCTTGGGTGCTCTCACAAACTGATTGATTTCTCCAAAGCAATGGTAAAACTATACATATATTTAGAGCAAAGAGTACACATAATTGTGTTTTTTGGGTCATTTCTTAGCCATTATCATATCTTTTATGGAATCTTTTTGGAACACAAACCCCTCTAAAAAGCTAATAAATTCTCTGTCTTTTATACTTATCTAAATCGGTACTAAACCTCTTATTTTATTGTGAACACCCTGGGGGTTAACAGAATTGGGAGTTTTACCCAATGTTTTGGGCAACATTCAGTTTCACAAGGAAACAGGTTCTCTTCTCACTGCTGCGCTCAGCTGCCAATGGCATTCGCCTAACGACTGGAATGATATACGTGTGTCCCTTGACAACCAAACATGAAGACATTTAATTTCTCCTCCCCCTTTGTTAGTTAAAATATGGAGACTACATTTTCTGCATAACAACATGTAGAATCAATGTATGATAATGCAAGGCAGGACTTTCTTCATTCTGGTTATGTTTTTTAATGGTTTGAACTACAGTCTGCGTATATTACCAATTATGATATATTTTATTTCCAAACTATTTCCTCCTTGCCATGTTGCCAATTTCTCTCTGATATTAAAGAGTAATGCCACAGGCTTTTTACTCCAGAGATATAAAACATCTAATTCGGAACAGATTGTCTTTTTCACAAACTATTATTGTCAGAATTCTTTGTGAATCAGCCAGTAAATAGCATATCCCAGCAACAGTGAAAGCCAAGAGTTGGAAGTGTGCATTTTCCTGCCCTATTGCCAAAAAAATGTATATGAAATTTATTTCCAATGTGAGTTGGTGGAAAAAGTCATTCAAAAGAGTACTAGAAACAGTTTTTAATGGCTTTTCAATGTTTACAAAAGAAAATATTTATATTCCTTAGCTGATATTCAGGGCTTTTTATAGTTTAAGTATCATATACTTCCTGAGATTAACCTTACATTCTCTTATTTTTCAATCCCCTGCTCAAGAAAACAAAGTTGATCTTTATAACTCCATAAAATCATGTTCTTATGCACCTTTGCTCATGCTCTTTCTTTTTTTCATAAGCCTTCACTGATCTAATTCTGGATCAATCCTTTCTGAAAATCTTCTCCATTTAGCTATTGTTGTGTCTCTCTTTTTTTTCTGTTCTCCTTCATGAAAGACATGGAAATAATAGAATCCCCTAGGGTAGTATTCCTGGTAAAATTAGGTCATATTTTAAAATATATCACAGGAACTACATAACATTACCTTATGGCTTTCCTCATATTTTAAATTATTTGTCCTGAGTTTTAGTTATGATGAGGTGACCAAAACCAACTGCCATTAAAATAAATTGAACTAGACTATAGAACCACTTATGTCACACTCTTCAAGGCATGGAAGAGAAGGGGAGCGGTCTACGATTCGGAGGAGAAAAGCAAGCGAGGTGAACCCTGTTATCAACGTGGCTTCCCATCAGAAGGAACTTAGGAGAACACAGTATAAGTGAGAAAGAGTTAAGCAATTCTGAAGCTTTGTTTAGGCAAGAAGAGAGGCCAGAAGCAGAGGGTGAGGTGCTGGAACTGGTAGACATAATAATGGAAAGAGTTTTCTATGAGGTTTCAGGGAAAGAGCTTCAACAGTGCATTAGAATTCCCTTGAATCTTTGGCTGAATATAGAGCTGCACACGTTCAGGGAAGGAATCCAGGGAGGTGACCAGAGAACAACTGAGAAATCAGTAACTACCAGAGAATTGTAAGCTGAAGATCAACCAGAGCTCACACATGACTAAAACATATTCAGGTTTTGACTCTTTGGGGTAGAAAGACAATTTAACACATTCAACAGGGATACTGGACAGGCTGTTTCTTGGTAATAGGGTTATAAAGACACTGACATAAAATATCTATTCTAGTTTTAAAATTAGACTGTTTAAAAACAATTGTCAACTAGATGAAGATGGTCCACAACTAAATTAATTGTCTAAGCAGACAAAACTCAACACTTTTAAAGAAAGACAAGAAAACCTATGCGTTCAACCACACGCTATTAATATTATTCATTACCCATTTAAAAAATCATTGAACTTTTCAGGTAAGAAAAATTAGACTAAAATGAGAGGAAAGTGAGTTAATACAAATAGACTCATATTGACAAAGGTAATTAAGTTAGCATGCAAAGACTTGAAAGTAACTGCTATAAATATATTAAAGAATTACAATCACATGAATAAAGAGAAGGATAGAAAGCAAATAAAATAATTTTAATTTTTGAAGGTGAAAAAATAAATATCTGAAGTAAAATGTTCACTATTTGTGAATTTTGTTTAGCCAAAAATAGACACTGTAAAACTAAATATAGGTGAAGGTGAACATAATATGAAAGGAAACACACTCAGTATAGAAGGAAAATTCATTTTGAATAAAATCTTAACAGTGCTTAAGTATGAAAAAATAAAAGGTAGTCTATAGCACATATAATTTCACCCAGGAAAAAAAGGAGAGGGACATATTTGAATAAATAATAGCCAAAATTTGTCCAATTTTAATGAAAAAATATAAAAAATTCAACAAAATAAAAAAATGTACGCATGACAAATGTAAAGATAACCATGTCAAGGCTCATCATAATAAAGTTATTTAAAACAACTGATGAGAAGACACATAAAAGTGTACATAAACAATAAAAAATGTAATAAATTTCTTAATTACAAATAATGTAAATAGAAATAGGAGAGAACCTGAATAATATAATGAAATGTATTTTCCAGGACCAACAACAGCTATGATCCTAAATAACAAAATACGGAAGACATTGAAGGGAGAAACATTTAGAAATGCCCAATATGTACTATTGCTTCAACATTTCCAAGCAGTTAAACAAGGGAATTGTGTATATAAATATTGACAAAGATCCAAATGAGCACCAGTTTGTTTTTTTCAAATAGCTAAAATTTAATTTTACTTATAGTTTTATTGAAATACAACTTGAATAGAAAAACTTCCCATGATTAATATATACAATTTGGTGAATTTAGACATATACATACACTTGTGTTAGCATCACTAATACACATATCTGTCATCTTGAAAAAATTTTCAAAAACCGTACATCAAGGTGAAAAGAAATGTTACAAGAATACAATGGAGTCAAACTATAAAAATGCTTGAAGAAAAAATGTAAACACAGCATTTTATAGCTGATGAAAGTATACATCAAAAATATAAGGCAAACAAACAACAAACCGACTGTGACCTGTGGACTGAAACTTAAAAAAAAAAGAAATTTTTATAGGAACTTGAAAATAAAAATCAATGAAACTATAGTTCTTTGAGTTCTTAAGGTTTGATGAAACTAAGTTCTTTGGAAAGTGTATAACTTGCTAAACTTATATCTATATCAATGAGAAAAATAAGTGAAAATAGAGCTTAGTAGTATTTGAAAATATAAAGGACCTTACTATTGGCCAAATATACATTAAAATGATAATTAGGAAAGACTACTTTTGGCATAAAAACAGACACATGGACACAACGTACCAGACACATTGAAACAGAATACGGATCCTAGAAATCAAGCCGCATTTATACAGTCAACTGACCTTAAAAATGGGCACCAAAAACACATAATGGGGAAAGGAGAGTTTCCTCAGCAAATGGCACTGGGAACACTCTATATCCAAATGAAAAAGAATGAAATTAGAATTATTTTATACCATACACAAAGATTAAAATGATAAAAACTTAAATGTTTTAGAATTTGGAGAAAACAAAAAACCTCATAGCTTAAAACATAGAAGAAAGACTTCTTGACATTGGTCTTTGCAATGACTTCTCGCATATAATAATATCAAAAGCACAGGTAACGAAAGCAAAAAATAGTTAAATGGAACTACATAAAATTTGAAAGCTCCTCCATGACAAATGAAACAATAAAATTAAAAGTCAACCTATGGATTGCAAAAAAATACTTGTGAATCATGTATCTGATAAAGTGTTAAAATCCAAGTTATTGACCCCTACTATTCAAAAGCAAGTAATGATAATGATGATGCTGATGATAACAATAATTAATCAAATAAGGAGCAAAGGACCTAAATTAATTAGGTCCTAATTAACTAACCATAAAAGATGATACTCAATATCATTAATCATTGGGAGAATGCAAATCAAAACCACAATGAGATACCACCTCACATCAGTAGAATGGCTATTGTAAGGAAAAAAACAATATAACAGGTGTTAAGGATGTGGAGGAAAATGTACCCTTTGTATGCTATTGATATGAATATAAATTGGTGTCTACTTTGGAAAACAGTGTGCAGGTTTTTAAAAAATAAAATTTAAAAAGAACTACCATATGGTCCAGAAATCTCATTTTTGGTTCTATATCCAAAAGAACTGAAATTAAAATATCAAAGAGACATCTGGACTTCCATGTTCTCTCCAGCTTTATTCACAACAGTTAAGACAAGGAAGCAACCTAAGTGCCCATTGACAGATGAATGAAAGAAAATATATATGGTGATGTGCCTGCAAAGAGTAAGATATGATTTAGCCTTTAAAATGAGGAAATGTAGCCATTTGCAGCAACATGTGTGAACCTGGAGGACAATATGCTAAGTGAAATAAGCCAGGCACAGAAGAACAAATATTGCATGGTTCCACTCACAGGAGAAATCTAAAATAATAGATCTCATAGAAGTCTAAAGAATGGTGATTGTCAGGGTCTGGATGGAGAGAGAAATGGGCAGAGGCTGTATAGTCAAGAACTATACAGTTTCAGTTACACAAATGAATAAAGCCTCATGATCTACTATGTAGCACAGTGCCTATAGTTAACAATACCGTATCGCATACTGAAAGACTCACTAACAGGGTGGATCTTTGGTTAAGTGTTCTTGTCACACCCACAAATACTAGAGTGAAAGGAAATTTTAGAGATGATGGATGTATCGATGGTATAAATATAGAAATGGTGTTCTTATCTCCAAACTCACCAAGTTGTACGTTAAATAAGTAAAGTTTTTTTCATGTTGCTTATACTTTAATGGAGTAATTTTAAAACACAAATAAAAAGAAAAAATGACAGTTTTGTTCCTCCTTTCAAATTTCATTTTGAATTATGCTATCATGATTGTATGATATTTTTGTAAGAAAAGACGTAAAGATAAGTGAAGCAGAATAGAAAATTCAAAATCAGAACCTGATATATATGTTCACCTAATACTTGGCAAAGAATGATAAACCTCTTCTTCTGAAACAATTTGAAATTCATACTAAGAATAAATAATAATCTTGATTACTGTCTCAAATCAAATGTGAAAATTAATTTCAACTTGGTCATCGATTAAAGCTAATATGAAAATGCTAAAAACATTAGAACTAAACATAGACCATTTTAGTGACCTTGGGGTAAGAAAAACCTTCTTTGGACATCTAAAACACAAAGTTTAAAAGAAAAAAAAGAAAATTTTAGATCATTAATGTTAAAATCTTCTATTTAATAAAGAAAAACAAGACATCTTTAAGGAAAAAAGTTACAAATTGACTATATATATAATTCCCCTCATATATTTGAGAAAACTTGTCTTAAGGTTGTGTATAATACTCAAAATTCTCAATAATAAGATCAGTAAACATTAAAAATAAACTAAAAGTTAAACATTTTATAGAAGAGGATAAGAATGGCCTACGAGCCCATGAAAATCTGCTCAAATCACTAATCATTATAGAAAAGCATATTACAACTTCAGTGCAGTATCACTCTACACCCATTCGCATGACCAATACAGAGCCTGAGAAGGGGACAAAACAACCAAACTTTCATACATTGCTGGTGAAATGCAAAACACTGCAGCCACTTTGGAAAACAATTTGACACTTTTTTTTATCAAGTTAAACACACCTTTACTACAGACCCAGAGAACAATACTGAATATTACTGAGAGAGCAATGCGCTCTCAGGTGTTTCCTGAAGAGAAATTAGAAGGTGTGTCCTTGTAAGGTTATGTATACCAATGGTCATGGCAGTTCTGTTCTTTAGACAAAAATCAGAAATAAGCTAAACTGACAACTAGGAAAACTGGTAGACAAATTATGGTCTATTCATACAATAAACTAAGATTCAAAATAAAATAGAAGGTATCATTTATACCCACAAAACCATGAATTCATCTTAATAACATGCTGAGTGAACGATGAAATGGCTCTCAATACTTCTTATCCAGTCCACTTCACTAAATCATCATTTTCCTTATGCACAAAAATACTTGGAGTTGAATTCTAACAAGGACTTATAAAACATCTACTTAAAATCGTGATTAAGCTACTTATAACTATATTGATATTTGTATGAATATATGTATACATTTGGTGGAAAAATGAGATATAGGGTGATAACACTTTTAAAGAAAATCATTGAAAAAAGTAAGAACTAGCAGAAGGTAGGGAAAATCTTTTCAGCAGTGGACTAAAATGAGTTATTTTGGGAACAGTTATTTGCCAATGTAGCAATATTTGTAAGTAAAATGTATAGGGTATGGTTTCTCAACCTTAGAGTCATTGGCATTGGTAATTCTTTGTTGTGGGTACTGTTCTGCATATTGCAGGGTGTTTAGCCTGTGTCCCTGACCTCTACCCACTAGTTGCTAACAGCAACTGTTGTAGGGTGTTAGATATGACAGCCCAACATTTCTTCATGCATTGTTAAATGTCCTCTGAGGAGCATAGTCACCCTTGGGTGAGAATCTATGGTTTAGAGGGCTTCACATTCAAAATGAAGCAGAATTAAGAAAATGTGTATGTATAAGAACTGGTGGAAAAAGTCGCTAACTTTTATTCCCAAAGCCACTCTTGGTTTAATTCAAGGGAGACTCTGTATATTTCCAGATCCACTTCAAGTCCTATAATGCAAGTTTAAGAATAATGCAGTGATTCTATTTGTAGTTCATGTTGTCCAATAATTGTAAAAGTGCTTGAATCCTAGTATCGATTTGGGAAGCCCTTTCATTCCTCATGAAACCGTGCCTTTCCATTTGAGCTGCACACAAATTTGTCTCTAGCTTTGTTCTTACTGGAAAACATTAGTGGCCAGAGAGTCCTTCTCCAGGTACTAAGAATCACTCATGCTGTTTGTAAATTTCAGCAAGTGAATTGCAACAATGTTTCCTCCAGTGTTTATAGGAATAAATACCGTGTGTTTCTAGAGGCAGAAGCTACATTTAAAATGTCATGCTAGTATATTACAAAATATTCTGTGTTTTAAAAATTGCCTTCTGTAGGTAAATTTATATTGAAAAAATAAAGTCAATCCCATTTTAAAAAACAATCACCCTATCAAAACTTTAGGAAAAGAATGAATTAATGCACAAAGTGAACACTGCATAACACTCTTCCATAGGGAATTAAAATGTAAATTACGCAGTTCAAAAGGGAGAAATTCTAGCAATAATTATGAACATACTTTGTAACAGAAGTCTTCAAGTGGAGGTGGCAGACACATAAAAACCCTATAGGAACACATTTCCAATTGTATAATCCTTCCGTACAACACATCTGAGAACCACTCTTTTGTGGATGAAAAAAAGACCCTTAGCACTAAATATTTATTTTATGTAAATTAAAAAAAATATTTAGTAAATTATTTATTACTTTGTTACAGCAACTCAGAAGCAGAAATCTAAAGATTTATTAAACTGGAGTTCAAAGATTGGGTAAGGGGTCTTTTGGCTGTGTAAGATTATGTATCTTAGCTCGATTAGTGTATCCACTAGATAAACTTAGAGAGAGCAATTTTTTTCTAGGATTTCTTTATAAACTAAAGAAACTCTTGTATTTGAGATAAATTTTTATTTTTATAGAAGATCAAGCACAAGATGAGAAATAGGATTTGAACAATGGCAGACACAGTATATTCTTGGAAAGAAATATTTTGTTTAGCAGGTACACTTGCATTACAAGGAAGTCTTTCAGGAAATTCAGGCACATAACACTGTTGACCCATGTTGAAGGGCCAAGGACCTACAGAAACACTAAACAATGATTTGGTAAACTGTGTCTGAGTAAGCAACTTGTTTATTGTGAGATTATCTTCTAATGCAGTGGTGTTACATATATTTTTCCTTTTTCAAATGGAAATATTGGCAGATTAATTGTCTTTGTTTCTTGTACATTAGATAAGTTATTTGATATGTATGTTATTTTTAGTAATTTAAAAATACAATTCTATGTTCATACCTATAATTTTTTTTAGTCTTATACAATCTAAAAATTTGAGAAACATTCATTTAAACACTTGTATTGAAAATACTATTTTATCTTGGAAGTTTTAAGAAACCTCATTTTAAGAAACCAATGAAAGGAAGAAATTTAGTGGTGAAGAAATTTTCTTTGCAGTCAATTTGTCTGAAAGACATCATTCCGAAAGTGAGGAATAATGATCCTAAAAAAGTGTTTGAAGACTGAGAAGATGTAAGAATATTAATGTAGAAAAAAAAGAAAGCTAAGCTTTTGGAAATTGCTCCAGGGATCATCTTTCTGGATATCATACTTGGCAGGATTCTATAGTCATTAATATTTCTTTTGAAATTGTTTAAAAATATGAACTAGAATAATGGTGCTTAATTAGACCATAAAATAGTAAGTGGAGGCAAGATAAAACTCTATGTGTATCACAGCTTCAATTGTTTCAGATAATTGTACTGAAGACATTCTACCAGATATCGCTACGTCTCTGTAGCAGTTTGTGTATTATAGAGACAAAGTATGAACAATATGGCTCATTTGAGAGTAATTTAATAAGATTTTAAATTAATCAGGCATTTATTATGTACTTATTTGATGTGTTAATGAATAAAATGGATGTAAAATAACCAAATTTTATTTAAAGTTTGTAAATCCTACCAGTCAAAGTAAAATCTATTTATTATATTTTTATATAGTTTTCTGTTACAGAAGTAGAAAATCAGAGTGTTAAGAAATTGCGATACCATATCAAACTCTAGATTTGAATTGTCTCCAAAATTTTATAGCTAAGAAAACTGGAGCAAATTTATATTTATTTTCATCTCTGTTTTTTCATCTCTATAATGGAGACCATGACAGTAGTTATTACTTCATAGAATTATAATCAATGTACCACGCATATCGCCTGGATCCTATTAAGTGTCCAATGCTTATAAATAAGTTTTATTGTTGTAATCATTTATTAAGGACATTTTTCACTATTTAGGGAAACTGTAGATTAAAACATTTTAGAAACACGTTTAATATATATTTTTAAAAATAATGAGTGAGTGTTATCTAGATTACTTATTTAAATGTTGAAGATGTTTGGGGTTGCTCAGGTTCCATGGCATATTTGGGGTCATGCAAAGACAGAAAGTAAGCCGCGATTTTGTGTATCCAGATCTAGGTCGATACTGTCCCGGTCAAGAAAGAGGCATCTGTGTTTCATGTGCTTCGGGGAGGAAGGGAGCTTCCTCCTTCATCATGGTTCATAGACTCACCACCCCTGACACTCTGAGGCAACTAAGACTCCTGACGCTATTCCCTTTGTCCTTATGTGTAACCATCACCCCAAGGAACTGGACATGGGTACAGATATCTGAAACCCCTTTTAATCGCCATGTAGCATCCCATTCCCAATCACTGAATCCTTTCACATGGAACTTACTATACACAACCATCAATATTCTTTGTATGCTCAGACTCCTTGAATATGTCTGCCTCTTCTTTCTCAGAAACCGATTTCTCTCCTGAATTGATCATTTACCTACCTATAAGTCTTCCAAATTTTTCTCTCATACTGCTTGAGCCACCAGGTGTGAAGATGACTTTCCCACTCTTTGTTGGTGCTCCCAGACCATTCTCTGCCTTTTTCTCTTTGTGTCTCTGCATCGAATCTCAGTGAATCCAGTTCAACACCTTCCATGCAGCATTCTATTAACAATATCTTAATTTTTCCTGGTCATTTCACAGCATTGTTTCATCTTACCATTTGAATCCTTCCCTATCATATTACTTTCACTTCAGCAGGAGCACACTACTTATATGTCCATTTTCAACCTCCATATCCTTTCAGGTAATTTTTATAATAGAAAATTCAGCCCACTGTCCATTCAATCATTTACACAATATATCTTTCTCTACCACCTTCGTGAAGACAGAGATTGCAAACTGCACCATGCTCATCCCTGACTAGCTCAGGACGATGGTGGGTAGGAATGGGGTGTGGAGTATAAGAAAACGTTTTCTAGGGGCTTTACCAGAGTTTAGAAATAGGTTTAGGTATTTTCCTGGTGAAAATGGTCAACATTTATTCTAGACAAAATAAAAATATGAACAAAACAGAGAGTATTGTACATTCAGGGGCCCACTGCAAATAAAGGTCAGAATGGTTCAAATAGACTGAGTTGAAGAAAATTATGAAGATGTATTTAAATAAATTTGACAGAATTAATTAATAAGCAACTTTATGATGCTGGTGAGCTTAGTTTTATCATTAGATATGTTGAGCCAGCCATATCATTTAGTTCAGAATGATCTGAATCTTAGCAACTTTGCTCTGGTAACGATTTGTAAGAGGAACAAGATAATAAGGTTGGTAAGATACAAAATAAGTTGAAAGAGTGTGTAATGATCCAGATGAGAAAGAATAGGATCCTGATATTTACAACAGAGATGAGGTCATATATAGAAAATGCAAAACATGTCGATCAGTCTTGATATGCGATGACTGACAAACAGGATCATGAAAAAATATAATTTGAGGGATTCTGTGCAATGCCATTCACTACAATGACAAATGGGGAGGAAAATGTTTTGATTAGAGAAGATAGTGAGTTTATTTAGTGGGAGTGATATGAGAAGAAAAAGGGAAAACAGCAAAAGCAGAATATTCTTTAATGAAGGTGACTTTGAAGAATGAATCAATAACACACGTTTAACAAATACTTTTCCACTGGCAGTCACTGTTCTTGGATCTGAGTATGTGATAGCAAAAGAACCAGAGAAGGACGTCTTGGACAATAGCTGGGAAGCCACACTTGTTTCAACATATAGATTCACTTTTATTTTAAATCAGAGGAAACTTAATATAACGTATATAACGTTAAGCTTCTAAGAGGGAGAGAGAAAGATAAAAGTGTAGAAAAAATGGGAAATAATAAGACTGAGGATCTTGTCTTGGGGGTTTAATGTTGTGGGGTGGGGTATGGTGGGAATCAAGAATACAGAGGGGTGCATTGTCTTTAAGATACAGAAAATATTTTTAATAGAATAACACCACACTGAATTCCATTTTTATTTGTATTAGGACAAGTTGTTTGACATATTGTTAGTGGCCTCATTTTTTTTTCTTTTGACTCTCATTAAAATACAAGGTCAAGTGCTGATATATGTGAGGAGTGAACTTCGGTAAAATTCAATTTTAATTATAATGCCTCTCAATCACAGCATTGCTGCATATGACTGTCCATGAGACGGATGGGTGTCTGGATGCATCTGAATCCGGGTGCTGGGCGAGTAGTTCCAGACGTGATCCATATGAGAGAAGGGCACGATTGCCCGGGAGAGTAAGAAGTAAGCGGAGCTCTAATGTCAATGAGCTCTGTTTTGTCAAGATAGCATGCCAGCTGCTGAAATGTGTTTGTTTCCAAAAACTGGTACATGGCCAAAAAAATCACAGCATTTTGTTTGCTGGCAGAAGTGGTTAAAATTCTTTTACCTTTTTCCTGTAACATTGCAAGGTTTGATTTCTGGTTTTCTTTACTGAATTTTTTATTATGATATATTGTTCTTAAAAATGTCTGAAGTGCATAAATAAGTTAGACTAAAGGCATTTTTATGTATATCAATAACTGTTATTATTTTCCCCATAAAATAATTATAGTTAAGATTTGTGCCCGCTTCTTTGTTTTTTTGCTATTATAAATGTAAATTTCAAAATACATATTTTCTTACAGATTGCTACTAGTGTGTAAAAGAATATGACCTTTATACATTTATTTTTATCAGCAATATTGTTAAATTTCTAATAAATTATAATTGAGTATGCTACTATTAAATTACCTAGAGGTAATAAAAGTTTTTTATATTTCCTTTTGTCAAGCACTTTTTTCTTTTCTGGCTGTATTGTCGTAGGCAGTGACGTCCATAGAAGTAGAAATCTGAGCATCTTTGTTTTGCTGTTCATATTAAAAAGTATCATTTCTATGATTTCTGCTTTAGTTTTATATTTAGTGTACCTCTTTTAGGTTAAGCAAGTATCTATTTTTTGCCTGAAATTATGAGTTTTTGTTTTTTATTTGTTTTGTTTTCATTTTTAATCATGGATAGATACAAATTAAACAAAAGTTATTTTCAGAGGGCATCTATTGAGATGATCATAGGATTTTTTACTCTCTTATAAATTGGTGAATTACAATGATTCATTTTCTAATGGGAAAACCACCTTTAATTTCTTGTATTAAACACCAACTTGGTTGTTTTTGACAGTTTATTTTAAACTTCTAATTATTCTGTGGATTTTATTTCATCTTCTTTTCAAATTAGTTGCATTGCAGCAAAAATATGATCAGTTCAAACTAAATCTCAACACCTGATAAAGACGTGTTTTGTAGTAAATGCTTGCTTTCTACATATGTGTCATGTGTATCCTACAACCATTACCTATGCATTTGTTTAGGCTTGTTATTTGCACTGCTCAAAACAAGTGAATTCTTACTGATTTTGATCTGCTGGTTCAATTAAATATCTAAAGAAATGTGCTAATATCTCCTTCTTAGTGTCGCTTAATCATTTTTCCTTTGAAGTTCTGTTTTTGCCTCATCTGCCTTGAGGCTACAGTAATCACATACTATTGTAGAGTTTTATAGTCCCTGGAGAATTAAACTTGTTATCGGTAGGGAGTAAATATGGTTATTTCTAGAAATGCTTTTGGCTACAAGGTCTATTTTGTCTGACTATTGTAGATACATGATCTCTCTTTAGATACTGCCTCTTTCATCTATTTCATTCATTGCTCGCCCAGATATTCACGTCTTTAACTTTCAAAGGTGTCTCCTATACAGTAGAGAATACAGGTTGAAGGTTTAAAATCACAGTCAGGAGTACTGACTATGTCATGCATAATGTGTAGTAGCCACAGGGCTGCAGGTGGTGGCCGGGTCAGAGGGCAGGCTGGCCGTGGGCGCTGCAGACTCCATGCTGATGGAAACCAGCTTATTTTCAAGAGTTGAAGAATGCAGCTCCAAGTCATGTATTTCTGAGCTTCAATAAGCAGCTCACTGAATGGAGTGGAATTGGTCACAAGCAGGACTCATGGATGAAGGAGCTGTGTTTATTTAAGAGCTAGAAAATGAGAAAATTGCATCAGTGCAAATGTCCACAGAACTTTGTGATTTGTCACCTGTAGACTGTAGCTAATTGTAGCTAAGACCCTTCAGATTGGCCTCACCTTCCCCTGCCTCTGATTCAGTGCAGCTTCAGAGCACAAAGCCCAGTGTGAGAGGGTCTGTAGCTCCTCCCAAGCATCTCTGGTCTATCCTGATATGCAATTGGAAAGCTAGACATTTTCTGAGTTCTCTATTCTCATAGCCCTCCAGTTCAGTTCAAAGTATATTCAGATATTTCAATAGAAGTGTTTCATGTGATTTTTTTTTGTTTCATTTATGTCTGACTCCTCAACCAGTTAGAGAGAGATTAATCTTAAGGGAGAATTTACAGAGCCCAACTTCACTGAGATTGTCCAGCAGAGACAAACCCTGTCAAGAAATAAATTGACCCAATAATTGTATGCAAAAGTATATAGGAATCTGGGTTTATTTTTTTCCCCTGGCTATGGTAGTACTTGAAGAAGAAATGCCTTGAATGTTCTTGATTAATACACAATTAATTAGGTTATCTTTGGTTATGGTCAGTCAAATATTCATTCCTTGGGCAACAGATATAATAAAGACTTATTTTATGTCCTTCTTATATCTCACACAAAAAGTCAGCTCTTTGCCATAGAGATTAAAAATTAGAAGTTACTGGAACTATTATGGACAGAACTGTGTCCTCCAAAATTCATGTTAAGATACTAACTCACAATGTGATGTATTTGGAGATTGAGCCTTTTAAAGAGATGACTTCGGCTATATGAGGTCTTAAGAGCAAGGGCAAGATCCTAATCAATTAACACCTGGTGTACTCATACGGCAGGAAAGAGGCACCAAGATGCACAACCGCAGGCCAAAGGCCAGGTGAGAACAGAGGGAGAAGGCAGCCAGCCATCTGCAAACCAAGGAGAGACACCTCAGAGAAACCACGCCTGCTGATACTTTAATTTTGGACTTCTATCCCCCAGAACTGTGAGAAAATTAATTCCTGTAGTTTAAACCACCAGGATGTACCTCTAGCAAACTAATGCAGAAACCTAATATATTCAGAACACTAATTAAAGGAAATTTTTGTTGCTAGTATAATTTTGGGGTGTCCCTGATGAGCACTATAAACAAACCAGGCTGAGAGACCCATATGGTGCAGTGGCTTGCACACATATGTGGGCATTACCATGATCCACATATGTGGATATTGCCATGTGTCTACCAGTGGATAAGCAGCCTACGTGAACCCATGTTGTGTCACCTTCTGTATTAATTGGGGTCTTTGTGAAGACTCCCAGTGACTATTCTGAGGTGGACAGGATTCGATTACAGGAAGTTTCTCTTGGTGGCCAATGAAACTAAACACTAAAGCCATGAATGTATCCAGCCAATAGTATACAAGTATGAAAGTTCAAGCCCTTTCAATAAATCTTGGTCAGTGTGTCCAAGTAAGCAAGGACAGAGAAAGAAAATGTCACTGGCATAACATTCAAACACTCTCCTGATGGAGAAGGACCCTCTCAACATAATAAACAAACAAATAAATAAACAAATAAATACATCTTTATGTTGGAAACATAAAACATTCTGAACTAACGGGTTTTTGAATACCCACCATCTTTTCTAAGGATATCTAGGGTATCTTGCTGCTATTCCAACTTTATTGAAAGAATACTGGGCACCATTCCATCATTCCAATCAGACATGGTGCTTAGATATCAATCATGTCCTCAGATTCACCAGGTTTGGATTTTTCCTTTATTCTCCTTGGTCACCAGCAATATTAGGACCCCATGGTTTTGAATAACCTCACCTGACAGCAAGGAATAGACAGTACACCTGCCACAACTACCAGCCACACGTGAGCATCTGCCATGTGTTCTTTCAGCAGCAGAGATCACGCAGAGTCAGAGATAGCAAAGGAAGTAATGTTCTTAATGTCATCTCATTGAACTAGAAAGGATTCACTGTCCTTTAGAGATTAGCCAAAACTGCTCTTTGTTGGACCTCTGATCAAGGAATCTGTTTTGTTGGCGGTTACTATGAGGCATATTGAAATGTCAAACAGACGATTTTACTTTTTCCCACCTCTTACTGATTCTAGAGAAAGGGGAAGGGAGGGAGAAAAAAGAGAGAGAAGCATCAGTGTGAGAAAAAAACATGGATCGGTTGCCTCCTGCACACACCCCGAGTGGAGACCAAACCTGCAACTCAGGCACGTGACCTGACTGGGAATCAAACTGGTGGCCTGTTTGCAGGATGACACCCAACCAACTGTGCCGCACTGGCCAGGGAAGATCTTTATACTTTTAATCCAGCCATGTCTGCATTTTCAAATGGATTCCAATTTTGGGCATTCAATTTTGTAGATGGATTCTACAAAACTACTTTAATATTTTTTGCTGTAATATATACCAATACCATTATTTAAATATTAAAACAATGTTTTCTAAGAAAGAATAGTTAACAAGTGCAGAAAAATAGTTATACATTTTTAAAAATTGACATGACAGTTCTTTTGCCTGTTCAGATCTACTTTCCATTCTCTCCTCCCACTTCCAATCTTGGGAAGATGATCTTTGCAAAGTCCATTAACAGGTTCCTTTGAACACTGGCTTCTAGTTGAACCAGCAAATGTGGAGCCCACAAGATCATAGTGGAATGAGGAGAACAAAGTCAAGATGGTTACTGGCTTGGCTTTCTCTTTGAAAGATCAACTTAAACTTGACTCAAGGAGCCCTCCTCAACAACCCTGTCTTTGAACTGTTTCCATCCCTAGATCTTCGGAGTAAGAAATAATAATAGTTCCAATGATATTAACTTCAAATAAATAATACTATTCTTGTGCTTTCCCATGCTAATATAAAATCATTTAATTCTCCATTTTAAATAAACCCTCCTGAAATCCTCATACGTGTTCTGTTTGCAACTTTACTGATAGAATTGGAAAGATTATTGCATTTACAGTAACATTGTTTCTGGTTTGTTTGGTGTTGTTTCTACCATTTTATTAGGTATTTGCTGTTGACCACTTTCTCTTATTTCTCAGCTTTCACTTTTACAAATTGAAGGGTTCCTTTCCTTTTTTCCTCATCTCATTTATTCTTCTTACTTTTTAAAAAAGTTTGATACTCTTAACTTGATATTCTCCTGATAACCCTAGCTATTTTAACATGAACATTTAATCAGAGAAAGTTTAAAATTAGCAACATTTTTACTCACCTGTTGACAGTATAACTGCTGCCCCTTCAAAACTGATACTCAATTATTGTTCAGAATTTTGATCTATGTCTTTTCTCTTTCCCCAATCTGATATTATTATTATAATTTCATATCATCATTCATTTGGTACTTCTGCTGCTATATTTACCATTATCATTATGTTCAGCATCCTATTTGCATATCAGATCTCCCATCTGGAACTATTTTTCATGTACCCAAAAGATAAAATTTAAGATTTTCCTTTAGCACCTTAAACATTGTATTTGTTTTCTGAAAATATTTATTTTGCCTTTGCCTTCATCCATAAAACATAGCTTTGCTGTTTATAGAAGTCTAGGTGGAAAATTTATTTTTCCTTAGCTTGCTGAAATATTACCCTTCTGTATTCCAGCTTCCATTACTTCAGTTGAAAGATTATCAATCAAGCTGTCATTCACTTGTAAATTTTCTACCTTTATTTTCTGGTAACTTTTAAAATGTCTTTTTTTTCCATGGTCTTCTGTAGGTCCCATATGATATACATAGTTTTGCTGGTTTTATTATATTTCTACTGCCCAGCTTGGTATACATTGGATTTCCTGGATGTAACAATTGGTCACTTCAACAGTTCTGAAACTTTTGTAGTCTTTGTCACTTGAATTAATACTGCTTCGACAGTCTCTGTATTATCCCATTCTAGAACTTCAAATAGATGAATGTTCTCCCTCTACCCTCCATGTTTAAGAGTATTTCTTGCATAGTTCCATTTATTTCATCCTTTTCTATTTTCTGGATCATTTTTTTTTTGGATCTAGCTTTCAGATTTCTAACTTGTCTAAATGCATATGCTAATTAGTTTATTCTCTGATACTTATATAGTTATTTAACCATTGCAAGTTTTATTTCTAGGGTTCTTTCTGGCAAGTTTTTAAAAGTCATCAATTTTTTCAGTCTTTCTTAATATATTCCCTATTGTGTTTTATTTCTTCTGAATCTGATTATCCTTAAGCAGAATATTTATTATGTTCAAGGTTTTACTTACTATATTTTTCTCCAATACCTTCTTCTCCTCTTGTGTTCTCCACCATATGTAACTGACTCTCTACCTACATGGTTTCCTAAGCAAAATGCAGAATATTGCTCTTATCTTTCACTTGTCTTAAAGCCCAATCAATTCTAAATTCTTAGTATTACTTGAGCTTGTCTAATTATCTCCAGACACACTGACATTTTTACTTCGTCCTTTCCCTTCAATTCTGTTGCTATGTATTATTTATTTATTGACTAATGGATCTGGATACAGCTTTCAGTACTATGTTGAATGAAAGTGGTGAGAGTGGGCATTCTGGCTGTTCTGGGTATTAGAGAGAAAGCTTTCAATGTTTTACTGTTCAGTATGATGTTAGCTATAGGCTTGCCATACACAATCTTTATTATGTTGAAGTATATTTCCTTTATACACAGCTTGTTAAGACATTTTACCATAAAAATGTTGAATTTTGTCAAATGCTTTTGGCATCTATTGAGAAGATGATATAATTTTATCTTTCATTTTGTTAATGTGGTATATTGCATTTAATATTTTGTGGATGTTGTACCATTTCTGCATATGTGGAATGAATCCCATTTTACCATGTTTATATTTTTTATCATTTTATCATATTATTGAACTTGGTTGGTTGGTATTTTGTTAAGTATTTTTGCCTCTATGTTCACTAGGCATATCAGCCTATAAACTTATTTTTCTGTCTTTGCTTGGGCTTTGTATCAGGGTCCTGTTGGCCTGCTGGGATTGTATCCTAAGAACCCTAAAACACCAGTTCCAAAGAACATATGCACCCCAATGTTCATAGCAGCACAATTTGCAATAGCCAAGAGTTGGAAGCAACCTAGGTGCCCATCAGTAAATGAATGGATCAAAAAACTATGGTACATATACACAATGGAATTCTATGCAGCAGAGAGAAAGAAGGAGCTCCTACCTTTTGCAACAGCATGGATGGAACTGGAAAGCATTATGCTGAGTGAAATAAGCCAGGTGTTGAAGGACAAATGCCATATGATCTCACCTTTAACAGGAAGCTAAACAACAAAACAAACAAGCAAGCAAAATATAACCAAAGACACTGAAACAGAAAATAGGCTGACAGAGACCAGAGGAGATAAGGAAGGGAATTTCAGGGGAAAAGGGGAAGGGTTTGCAGGAACAAGTATAAAGGACAAATGGACAAAAACTAGGTGGGGTGGAAATGAGAGGGATTTGGGGAGGGCTGGTGGGATGGGCTGCGATGGGAGTGAAAAACAGGAAAATGTACTTGAACAACAATTAAAATAAAATTTTTTAAAAAAGAAAAAAGTTATTTCAGGAAACTAAAAATAAATAAATCTTCTGACATGCTTTTCTCAGAAAGAGAAGCCCATATGTTAAAAGTTAAAAGATATAAGCAAAGACACTGAAATAGAGAACAGGGGGACAGCGACCAGAGTGGAGAGGGGAGGGAATTTCAGGGGAAATAGGGGAGGGATTTAGAGGAACAAATATAAAGGATACATGGACAACAACTAAGAATTAGGGTGGAAATGGGAGGGAGGGGGGAGCACAGGAGGGTGAGATGGGATGGGAGTAATAGACAGAAAACTGTACTTTAAAAATAATTGAATAAATTTTAAAAGGATACAAAAAAATGCATTAATAAATATTCACTCCTCTTCCATTCCTTTAAAAGAGTTTTAAAAGATTGCCATTAAAGTCTTTGGTCCTGGGATCCAAATATGAATATATTTGGGAATTTTGATCACTGATTCAATTTCCTTACTTATTAATGATTTGTTCACATTTCCTTTTTTTATAATTCAGTTTCAGTAGGTTGTATGTTTCTAGAAATTTATCCATTTCATCTGGGTCATCAAATCTGTTGAGAGATAACTCTCTCCTCTTATCTATATATTTTATCTAAGAGATTTTTCTAAAATGAAAAGTTTCATGGCATTCACCTGTTCAAAATCTTTTATACCAATTAGCATGCTTTATGATAAAATCACAACTAATGCTTTAGCATTGCAGTGATATTACTTTTCAGACTTTGAGCTTCATTTATAATAAATTTTGCATTCCTCTTCTGAGAATTGTTCCTTGTATTCAATCTTCCTTAAATGCACATTTCTCCCAACTCCACACAAACCTGTGCACTCACTCTCACTAAGTTTGTTCATATAAATCGGCAACTTTGCAGGATCATCTCTAATTTTACAGATGCTGGCTATTTTAGGTGACTTCCTTACAAATTATGAAAACATTATGTTCTTTGTCTATCATTATCTTTATTTGAGTATTTTTGGTTTTGTTTGTTTGTTGACTGTGTACTCATTCCACTGCCTTTTCTACTCTATCATGAGCTCCTGAGAACAGTGATGTAACAGTTATATTTTACATAGCTGCTTACTCTAAGAGATAATAAATAGTTAAATTAATCTGTAACCCATGTAGCTGGCTAAAGAATTTAGGCATTTGTTAGAAAAAAATCAACCTCTAGATACAATATTTACATTTTATGTGGTTAACATGTAACATTTCATATACATACAATTAGGTCAAAATTTGAGATAAATGAGTTAGCTTCCAAGCACGTGGGAGGACAATAATTATGAGGTATACTAAATAATTCAACTTGAGTTGATATTTGTCACCCTCTGTCAGCCCTGTTTGACCTGACCACTTCATGTGTTTGTGTAAAAACAGCCTTTTAAAATTTGTTTTTCTCTAGTGTTTTGTTCAAGTAGAAAAATGTGGTCCACTTCAGAGAATGCTGCACCTGCAATTTACCCTTTGGCACATATTTTAAATTAAGAGTGTTGCAGTAATAATATTTTAAGTTAATAGTGTTAGCATTGGTGTCTCGTCAAATTTTTAATTTTTTAATGACTGTCTAACCTTCACATTTACTAAGCATGCTGGGAACAAGTATGAGATGGCTAAAAGGTTAGTTGTACTTTTAGGTGGGGAAAATGTCATTTATAAATTAAATTTTAAGAAAAGGCAATATGAACTTAATTCACAGATAGTTGGTTAAAATATATCTAGCTTATTTCCAATCAGTTTAAGTCCTTTTGAGTAGGGGTGAAATATAGCTTAGCAAGGTAGACTGGCAGAATGGCCATCACAAACTAACCAACAAACGAGTGTTGGAGAGGATGTAGAGAAAAGGGAACCCTAGTACATTGTTGGTGGGAATGCAGGCTGGTGCAGCCACCGTGGAAAATAGTATGGAATTTCTTCAGAAAACAAAAAATGGAACTGCCTTTTGATCCAGCAATTCCACTGCTGGGATTATATCCTAAGAGCCCTGAAACATCAATTCAAAAGAACCTATGCACCCCAATGTTCATAGCAGCACAATTTGCAATAGCCAAGTGCTGGAAGCAACCTAAGTGCCCATCAGTAAATGAACGGGTCAAAAAACTGTAGTACATTTACACAATGGAATACTACACAGCAGAGAGAAAGAAGGAGTTCCTACCTTTTGCTATAGCATGAATGAGACTGGAGAGCATTATGCTAAGTGACATAAACCAGGCAGTGAGGGACAAATACCATATGATTTCACCTTTAACTGGAACATAAGCAACAAAAGCAAAACGCAAACAAAATATAACCAGAGACATTGAAATTAAGAACAGTCTAACAATAGCCAGAGGTGGGGAGACAATTCGGGGAAGAGTTTTCAGGAACAACTATAAAGGACACATGGGCAAAACCAAAGGGGAAGGTAAAAGAAAGGAAGTGAGGTGGGTTTGCCTGGGGTGGGGGGAGTGGTGGGGCCCAAGTGCAGACAACTGTAATTGAACAACAATAAACTATTTTTAAAAAAGAAAAAAGAATAAAAGTGAATTTCTACCTATAAAGGCTATAAGTAAGTTTTCATCTTCTCTCCTTTAAACAAAATACTAAAATTCTATAGGACTTTTATTAAATATTTAGGTACCCTAAAATATTTATAAGAACCAAAGAGCTAAAAATATAAAGAGTAGAACGTATTGCATGGATACTGGAATGTAAATTAGTTCAAGGTGTCTAGAAAAGAATTTGGTAATGTCCATCAAGGCCTTCAGACGGAGTGTATTCTTTTACCTACAAACTTACTTTATAAAAGATATTATGAGGACATAATAGTGTATTATTATATAATCATAGTGGTTCTGGAGGCTGAGAGTCCATCATCGAGGCACAGGCAGATTTGGTGTCTTTTGAGAGCTCGCTTCCTGATTTCTGCTTGCTGTGTCCGCACATGCTGGAAGGGCAACAGAACTTTCTGGAGTCTCTTTTACATGCTTCTAATCTCAGTCGTGAGGGCTTAGCCTTTGAGACCCAATGACCTCTCAAATGTGCCATTGTGGGGGGAAACAGAAACAGTTAAACTATAGCACTACTTTATCAGTTTCTTGTAAAAATAAAACCCTTTAAGAATTTAGCACAGTGACCGACACATACTGAATATTTGATGCAAGTATAAAGTTAAGTATATGAGGTATGTGAGAGGCAAATAAAAAATCATCCTGAGGGTTCTAGTTTAGCTCTAGGGACATGTGATTTATTATAAATAGTGGAACTAGACTCCTTCAATAGAAACAAGTTGTTGTCCCGATGTCTGTTCCACCCTTTCCTTTGACCTCGGCTCTCCACATCTGATTATCTCGTCGTGAAAGTTATCTGTCTATCAAACTGAAAATAAACCCCAAACAAGTTTATCTGGTTAATCACTGGAGAAATATGTGAAATAGAAAATTCTCCCTAATGCAAGAACATTGCAATGATCTCCATATTATAAAATTTATTTTAATTTATTATTCAAAAATATTTTTTCATGAAGAGATAAATGTGTTGTTGACATCTTTAAGGAATGTCAATTAGTGTATACCTATGGACTCTGATATGTATAATTAATATAACTAAACAGCCTTGGTTATATTTTACTGTTGGTAATAAAAACTGAACTGCTTAAAAATTTAGCCATAAAAATCGAGGTTAAAGAGGAACATCATTTCATCAACAGTAGTATCCTTGACAAGTAATTGTTTGGTGTTGACCAAACAACATTTTTCTAACAGTGTTCTTGCTGTAGTGTCTTTCAAAGACCCATCACCCTTCTCTATAATAAACTCTATTTTCTAGAAGCCTGTGCATTGGTCAGACAAGTAAACAGCGGCATGACATTTTTCTTGCAGAATGTGGTCTTGCTCTGAAAGCAATTTTCCTTGTATAATTTCTATTTGAAAATCCATTCATTTGTGACAGCAACATAAAGAGAACATTAATTTTAGTAGTTTGGGATTGTTTTCTTTAGTGGGCAATGCAACGCTGTCCATGACAGTGGGGAAAGAGTGAAACTGACAGGCCATGGGCACAGGCTAACAGAGCTAGGAAAGTGGGCTTCGTGCAACTTTGAGGGGGCCCGTTGGAGATCCCATGTATCAAAAAACTGTATTTTAGAAGTAACGCTGCGCTATCATAGCAGGAAGAGCAACCTTTACAGTGTCAAACCCTTTCTGTGCACCGGGCTACTTCCTTCAATGGAGAGGGGTTTCCAGTTGGAATTCAGAGATTTAGAAAGATTGGAAATAGTGGATACAGTTGGACATTTCTGACCTCCTAATTTTATTAAAGCTTCCCTTCTAAATGCAGCCATACAGAGAATTATTTCTGCAGAATTTTTTGGGGGGGGGAATTAGGAAGCCTCCATTGATTAATATAAAGTACTCCAAGATACCTGTGCATAATATGTACCAGCAATAATTGTTAAAATACAGAGTCCTAAGATTTGACATAAAAAAATCTTTCTAAGGGATGAAAATTCTTTTTAAAATATGCTTATTACTTTTAGAAAGGGAGAAAGGAGAAGGGAGAAATAGAGAGATAGGGAGAGAGAGAAAGAACATCAATGTGAGAGAAAAACATCAATTGGTTGTCTCCTGGGTGCCCTGACCTGATCAGACCTGAAGCCTAGGCATGTGCCCCAACAGGGAATCAAACCCCCGACATTTGGGGCATGGGCTGACACCCCAACCAACTGAGCCACATCAGCCAGGCCAAGTCTACTCTTTAAAATGGCTTTGTCATGTTACTTATAATAAGGCTATTTGGGGGAAATATGAGTAAAATGTATAAATATATGCATTCTGCTGTAGCAAGATTGTGAATGAACGCCATTTCTACAGCTTACTGCTCACTGGTCTCAGGAAATTACTTTATCTTTCTTAATTTCCTTTATAAAATGGAGCTACCCAAGTAAATTTTCCATAGTATTATACTTTCAAGGAAGCTGGTTTTGATATAAGATCTCAATGTGTTTTATTCTCCAAACTTCAGGAAAAAAATGTCCTCAATTCCTTGAAAAACTAGATAGCCCACAAAATGTACTTGAGAACTCTCCTTAGCACTGTAAATGAAAGACACATTGGAAGGCAAAGCTGAGGTCATGAACCCAATTTTTAGAAGCAGGTTGGAATTGTTGCACTCTACTTATAGCAAGAGATGTCATGTCGTTTTTTTCACAATAAATTATATCTGGATTAAAGCCACATACACCAAAGTTTCCAACGATTTTTACTGTGTTCTCTTTCTTCTTCTTTTTTCTTTGTCTGTGCTTAAGAATTAAGTGATCTGTGACAAAATGGGAAGCCTCCTGACATACTATGTCCTTCCTGACACCCTTGCTGTGAAGAGCTACATTGTCACACAGTCTGTCCAATCTCAGACAGTCCACCGTGGTAGACACCGTGATGCTCCTGTCCCTAGATGCGCACACCCCACTCCCGGAGACCTATAAATACGTTCTGTTGCATACCAAGTGTGAATTAAGTTTGCACATAAAATTAGAGTTTCTAATCATCTAATTTTAAGATGTTATTATCCTGGATTATCCCAATGAGTCCAATGCAATCATAACAGACTTTTGCACGTGGAATAAGGAAGCAGAAGCGTTAGTGACAGAATCAGAGAGAGAGAGATTTGAAGATATGTGCTGACTTTGAAGATGGAAGAGGGGGCCACGGGCTAAGGAATGAGGACAGCTTCCAGAACTTCAACAAGGCCCTGGGTCACACAGTTCCTCAATATATTGGGTTGGCCAAATGCTCGTTTATATTTTCTGTAAAATAAAAGACACATATTTTTATTTTCACCAATAACTTTATTTACTTAGTTATTTGTTGTTTGTTGACTGTCTCTAGCTATTGGCATCTAGTGGATAGAGTCCAGGGGTGCTGCTAAACATCTTCCAGTGGATAAGGCAGCCCCACAGCAAATAATCATTTGGCCAAAATATCAAAAGTACCAAGAAACTTCACAAACCACTTTGACATGTTTGATCAGTCACAGCATCTTCTCCATACACTGTACAATTTTTTTTGCATTTCGGTTTTGTTTTGCCTTTCTTGAATTAATAAAGCATAATATACCAAAAATGTCATTTATTTTCTTCCATCTTCAATATTAAAATGGGTATAGAAAAATTCACCATTTTTAAAATGCACACTGATATGACAGCTGTCACAATACAATCTCAAAAACTATTTCAAATTAACTTAAAGACAACTAAGCACCATTAGAACCATCATACAAAAAACACTAATTGAACTTTTAGGCCAACCCAATATAACTTTGTGTAATGGTCAGTAGCTCACTCAGATTCTGAGATTCTAATAGAAAGAGTTCCAAGCTAATTGGTAAAGTGGAGCTAAGGAATATGACCCTTTATAATCTTGGCATACACACTGTAAAATGAACATTAGAGCAATTGATAGAATATTGAAAACTAGATAAATAAAGTATTTAGAATATATGTGTATATATATTTATTTTTTATTGTTGTTCAACTACAGTTGCCCCCATTTTCCCCCCATCACTTTTCCCTTTACTACCCACCCCCCGCCTCCCACATTCAATCTTCCCCCTTGTCCTTGTCCATGGGTCCTTTATACATCTTCCTTGACTTGACCCTTCCCCTTCTCTCCCCTGTTATCCCCCTCCCCCCTCCCCTCTAGTTACTGTCAGTTTGTTCTTTCATTTCAATGTCTCTGGTTCAATTTTGCTGGCTTGTATGTTTTTTGTTTAAATTCCACTTATAGATGAGATCATATGGCATTTGTTTTTCAATGCCTGATTCATTTAATTTAGCATAATCCTCTTCAGTTCCATCCATGCTGTCACAATGGGTAGGAATTCCTTCTTTCTTTCTGCTGTGTAGTATTTCATTGTGTAAATGTACCACATTTTTTTAGAAATATAGTTCTATTACTTTGACGTATTATTGGCATTATTTCCCCCATTTCATCATATAAAACTTGAGGCTAAAAGAGACTAAGTACTCAATATCACATGAATTAGAAAGTGGTTTCTGCAAATACTAGAGAAATCCAACATTTATTTATATGTGAAACTCACACTTATCATTTAATTTAACTGTATAAAATTTTTGGTGGATATAATCGCAGAAATCAGGAAAATGAATCAGCATGTATCATGTTATATATCCCATCTGATTTTATGGTTTGTGTTTCTATGAAACAATGAGCTCACACCAGATTGCTCTCTCAATAACTAGTGACATCGAAGTTACATTGGTTCTTGGTTGATGTTTCCCAGCAAGTTAAAGTATTGTGCAATTAAGTAACAACAAATTAACAGAAAGTAAAGTACACAGCCGTACATAGCAAACTTTGGAGGATTATGATTTCATTATCTATGTATCTATCTATCTATCTACTACACTAGCTTTCTCTCACCAGATACAAAGCTGGTGTTCGGGATTCTTTAACCTTGTCTAGTGTGGTCCTCTGATAACAGGAGGAAATGTTTATGTTGTGTCTTTCCCTTTATGAATGAGACCAACATGAAGCTGCTCATTTCTGACTGCATCGTATTTATGCAAAGCCTGTCATTCCTTCACATCCTCCACAAACCGTTTCTGTCATTGATACCCCTGCAACTTTGTTTCCATAACTAAAGGACTTCAACTTTTCTTTCTTATGCTTTTTCTCACATCCTCCTTCTTCAAACTACTTTCATAATGTAAAGGTCAAAGCTGATGCTTGTTACCCTATGTATTTATGGATTTGAACTAACCATGTATTTTAACCGATTCTGTGTATGGGTGCACTATTTTTCACCAAGGAAATTGGCAACTTTGGTTCTGGTAGTATTGCAAAGGTATCCATGGTAATTGCACAGCTATTGTCTAATGCTTCCATCAGTTACACCAGATCTTTTGGCATTCTATTTCATCCTTTTTCAAAAGAAAGAGGCAGCATTGAATAACAGGTACATTTTTATGCTATGAAAAGCCTGAGCTCAAGCCTGTGTTCACATGAGTTTTAAAATCGCTAGCAAACACTCCATGTGAAAGGATTTGATTAAAATCATTACGCATTTCTAAAAATTGTCTGAAGACATCTTTCCTTTAACTATAAAGGCAGGTATGCAAAAGAAATACTGGTTTTCATTTTGTAGCCAGGACTGTGCTTCATTTAACATAAAGTCACTGCCCCATGCTTTATTCACATTTCTGCTGGGAGCTTAAAAAGAAAAAAGAAGACTTCTGGCCATGATGGAAGTGTAGGTAGACATGGTGTGCCTCCTCACCACGTGCCTCCTCACCATGTGCTTCTTCAAGCAGAAGAAGAATAACAACAATTTAAAAACAAACAACCAGAATGACAGGAAATTGAACTGTATGGAAGTCTGACAACCAAGGAGTTAGAACTCCCCCAATCTGGCAAAGGAAATAGACTTCCAGAAAATCCAGGAAGCTCAGAGGGTCCCAAAGAAGTTGAATCCAAGGAGGAACACACCAAGGTACATCACAATTACATTACCCAAGACTAAAAATAAGGAGAGAATCTTAGAAGCAGCAAGATAAAAGAAGACAATTACCTAAAAAGGAGTTCCTATAAGACTGTCTGCTGATATCTCAAAAGAGACCTTATAGTCAAGAAGGGCCTGGAAAGAAGTATTCCAAGTCATGAAAGGCAAGGACCTATATCCAAGATTACTCTATCCAGCAAAGCTTTCATTTAGAATAGAAGGGCAATAAAGTGCTTCTCAGATAAGGTCAAGTTAGAGGAGTTCATCATCACTTATTGTTATGTGAAATGTTATAGGGACTTATCTAAGAAAAATAAGATGAAATATGAACAGTAAAATGATGGCAAACTCAGTTATTAACAACCACATCTAAAACAAAAACAAAAGCCAACTAAGCAAACAACTAGAACAGAAACAGAACCACAGAAATGGAGATCACATGGCGGATTATCAACAGGGGAGTGAGAGGAGGAAAGAGGAGGAAAAGGTACAGAGAATAAGTAGCATAGATGGTAGATAGAAAATAGACAGGGGGAAGGTGAAAATAGTATAGAAAATGTAGAAGCCAAAGAACTTATATGTATGACCCATGGACATGAACTAAAGGGGGGGGGATGCTGGTGGGAGGGGGTGTGTAAGGGGAGGGGAATTAAGGGGGAAATGGGACAACTGTAATTGCGTAATCAATAAAATATATTTTAAAATATAGAAAAAAGGGAAAAAGAAGCTGCTACTCTTTGGCCGACTCTGCTCAAAATCAGTTGAAGGTCTCTCAGTATTAAATGCATGATTGTCAAATGACTTTTTGTGAAGCCATGTGGCTCTCTGTCACGGTACTCCTCGGACATCACTTGCAGCATTGAGGGCATGGGAAAAGACCCCCTGCTGCTTCAACCGTGTTTCTGTTTTTACCTACATTTTTAAGAAGTTTGCATGTAATCTTCAATTACAGTAGATTATATTTCAATTATGAATGAGGACTAGAAGAAAGCGACTGACCTGTGATTTCAAATTAAAATCAGATGTGCAAAATTACCCACAAATGGGCTGCCAACTTATTTCAGGTCTTGATTTAACCTGAAATCTCTGTATGCTATACTAGTTTTGACAACCCCACTATATCTACTATTATTAAACTTGCTTGACTTTTCTTCTTATTAATGTTTTCTCAACGTTTTTGTTACTTTTTACTCAAAATTCCCTTCTTTGTAACTCAGTCTACCATAAGGATGACTTACATACCTCCTTTGAAGCCTTTTAGAAGCCACAAAATTTGGTGTCTTTTTGTTCTCCTGCTTGATTCTAAATTTTCCCACAGGGCTTTAGGAGCTTTCTGTGAATTATTTTCTATGTTATGTTATACTGTGCCTGTTAGTTGTGTTTTTTTTTTGTTTGTCTGTTTTCATTTAACTGACAGAACATTGCAACAAGATGATTTTAGATATTTGTCATATATTAAGTTCTACTGTGCAGTTTATATATGGGCTCTGGTAGAGTGGAACATGTAAGGAGAATGCCCATTGTGTAATTGAGAATAGGAGAAAGATTCCCAATTACCAGTTACTTGAATATGTATATTGGAAACATCAAAGGATAGTTGGGGTTCACTTCAGTCCTTGAGAAAGATAGTGGCATAATTAAGAGAAGGTCTCAGTCCTGGGGTGGCCAATGAGGTTTCAGGGATTGTCCAAATGAATGTACATTATTACAGTTATCCAGGCCAAAGACCAGCTATAATAAAAGGTCAACCACAATTTTAAAGAAGCTCAAGAATAAAATAATAGCCCATGTATCAGAACTCAGGAAGAAATTGTGCATTGTATTAGCATCTAGAGTAATTTGATACTGATTGCAGAACTCCATACATTTGTCTCTCTGATTCTGGAAAGTGAAGCAAGGCTACATCCTGCGAATGCAGTTTTAATTCGAGAACTGTAAAGTGGTCTGTCATGAAAATGCTCCCCTCTGCATGCGCCCTTGGCAATTCAAGAAGCGTTTCTGTCAAAGTCATGACCAGTGAAATTAGAACACTCGTGGTCTCATCATCAGGAACACGAGTAGAAAACAATAGTGCTCAGCTAAATAATCTAACAAATGGACACAATGAAGAATGGTAATAATTTTGTCGCTTCAGATTGTGTTGTTCTTTATGCAGGGATTTTTCTTCTTTTTCCTTCCTGTTTCCATCTTTCTTTCCTTCTCTTCCATATTTCCTTCCCTCCTTCCTTCCTTCCTTCCTTCCTGCCTGCCTGCCTGCAAATTAATCACTTAACCACCCCAAATATATTGAATATTTATTGAATGCAAATTAAGTATAATCAGGAGCTCTAAATCTGAAATATAACATCAATGGTGAAGCAGTCTAAAAATTTAAAAAGAATTAAAATTTATTGTACATCTTTCAGAACATGTTACAGATATCTGGGTGGATATTTAGAGTAATTTTCAACAGTTCTTACTTCTTTCAGGTGGTTATATAAAATGATAAGACAAGCTTCTTACCACAGAGGTCTTTTACATTGAAGATGCCATTAAAAAAATAAAGTAAAACTCAATTTTGTTTAATTGGGCAATTGTGAAAGAATGAGAGCAAAAAGCTAAACAACTAGCTAGCAGACGATTGGTTGAATGAGGTGTTTGGAAGTGACACCCAGAGAGCATGTGCAAGCTGAACTACAAAGAAAGTATGAACTTTCGGAAAAGATTAAACCTGGCATGCCACCTGATATTAAGCCTTCAGAAATGAGGAAACGGTCTATCAACAATGTCCCGTGGCAGCCCGGGAGGTAAAGAGGTGAGGAATCAGACCTGCCAACAGTGACAGGAGATTGCACATCTAACTTTTAATCTCAGTTCTATACATGCATAGTTGTACTGTCAATAAAGTGATTCTTCTCAATGCCATCCCCACAAAACTGAGCCTTTTAATTCACCCTCATATAGAGCCACTTTCACTTGAAACAAGTCAATGTTTTATGATCAATTACTACTATCATCAGTATTGGCCATTGCTAGAATATACAGGCATCAGAAATACCTGAAGCGTCTAGACCTGGGTGGGTGGCTAAGTTGGTACGTAAGTGTCATCCTGTACATCAAAAAGTTATGAGATTGATCCCCAGTTAGGTCACCTACCTAGGTGGCAGTCAATCCCTGGTCGGGCTGTGTCTGGGATCCTTCCTCTCTAAAAATCAATAAACATATCTGCAGGTGGGGATAAAAAAATACCTGAAACTTCTGAAGTCAACAAATTCAAGAAAATATCATTATGACCACAATGTAGAATTATAGGACTAAAAACTTAACTTCATTACTAGGCAATTGTAATCAATATGAAATCTGGGTTTGAAAACTGGCTCTTTTAATACCATTAACAAGATCCTTAATATAGCTGTAACTATATTTCTTCCTTAGAAAAAAGGAAGCCATACCTTCTTTCTTGGCTATAACCTGAGACTGTCCCTTGAAAACAATCTGATAAAAATAACAACAAATAACACTTTGGTATATTTTACATGTGTTAACTATCTACTCATTCAATTTTCTTAAGAATCTTAGGAGATAAGTATGGTTATTTTCCCCTTTTACTCTCAAGTATACAGAGATTAAGTAACGGGAGTTAAACTGCAGGAACTAACTATAAACCAAGGAATTCTGATTCCAACATTGGCAAACATAACCAGTACATTACTGTAGACTATTTTGGACCAGGTGCAAGACTGCTTGAAAAACAACAAGTAATTGCACAAGGTAATTGCACAAATACAAGCACAGTGGTTTATTTCTCAGTCACTTTTTTCTACCACTGCTGAGCATGTAGTAATGGTCGAACCAGATGCATTCTTTATGTGATGCTTTATGGCATGGTACGAAAAAGAAACTGGCTTGAAATAAACAAAAATGAGATAATTCTGATACGTACATTAGCAGTTGGTGACTACACACATTTAGGAATTTCTCATTTTCACAACAGGAAAGGAGGAATGTAGACAGTTTCCAGGGAGGAGAAAGAGAGTATCAGAAGCCACCAGAAACCCGGTTACTTCTCTATGACTACCCAAATTATCCTTTTTTCCTTCAGATATGTTTTCTTGATCTCAGTCTATACAATACTCAGAAAATGACCAGTTCAGAGCCTAATTTCACATAAATGTAGCATAGTCTTTCAATTTAGAATAGCTTATATTTAATTTTTAGTCCTGAGAACAAAAATGCTGCTGGACTCAGCTGAGTCTACCCTTATCCTAACAGACGTGGCTGAAGGATTGAGTCACACAAAATGCAGGAGCAACTGCAGGATTCTTCCCCAGGAATGCAAAACAGCGCATATGCTTCCTCTAATAAGGTGGGAATATTTTTGAGATAAGGCTGGGGCAGAAATTACAATTATTTTTTCCAGATGCTGACTCTTTCGCATCTTAGGTAGACATTTTCACAAAATGTTAATATATACAGATATAGTAACATAATCTAAAAATAAGGTTGGCCATGACCACATTGCCATGTTGGA
Organism: Sturnira hondurensis; assembly: GCF_014824575.4. Lineage (NCBI taxonomy): Eukaryota > Metazoa > Chordata > Mammalia > Chiroptera > Phyllostomidae > Sturnira > Sturnira hondurensis. Next base: position 1,646,366 of record NW_028073411.1, read on the forward strand.
TTATAGATCGATGGATTGATGTCCCTAAACCCAAAATTTGAAGAACTGTATATAAATTTTAGAGAGAGGGGAAGAGGGAGAGAAACATCAATGTGAGAGAGAAACATTGATGGGTTGCCATATGCCCTAACCTGGGACTGAACCTGTTATTTAGGTGTGTGTCCTGGCCAAGAATCCAACCACTGATTTTTTGTTTTTCGAAATGAAAACCTATCAACTGAGCTATACTGGTCAAGGCAAAATCCTATTTTTCCCGCATGCATCCTATATTTGAATCTGCTAAATTTGTCCCCTTTTTTATATTAGTAATTACGGCCTTCTTGTGGGGATGATGGCATTAACCCTCTTTCAAGAAGCTGAAAATAATTTTCACTCATTTATGTAGAGATTATAGGGGTGTCCAGCCCATGGCCCAAGGCTGCAGGTGGCCCAGGATGGCTATGAATGGTGCCCAACGCAAAAACATAAATTTACTTAAAGCCATGTTTTTGCTTATCTGTTTTTGTTAGTGTTTGTGTATTGAATGTCTGGCTTTAGACAGCTCTTCTTCTTCAGTGTAGCTCAGAGACACCACAAGTTTGGACACCCCGATGAATCACCTGAGCCTCAATGACATTAAAGTACAGGGGAATCAGAACACAGCAAGTCCGGGAAAAGAGGCAATGCACAGAAGTACCATGCTATTAACTTACTTCATTCAACTTCAGCTTCCCCTACGTTCCACCTCCCTTATCTCAGTGGTTTGGGAGCTCACAGAAATGTGAAGCATTTTGGTATCCATATATGCCTATCAGTCCAAAAATCCCTTCCAAACCCTGCTGGATGACTATCATCCACTGCAAAAAAAAAAAAAGAGAAATCTTTCCAGAGTGACTTTTACAGGCTCCTTAAGGGGAGGCACTTAGATCTAGAAGGACCCTGCTACTATTTCTCCCTCTCAGTTCACAGCCTCACTCCCACACCCTTATTCTTCCCATTGCCAAGCAATTGGTTCAAGAAACCGCTTGCACATTGAAGGGTGGTGTGCTTTGGAGAAGAAGGCACTCTGAAAATGAGAAAGGGTATTCACCCCCCTGTCAGTATAAATAAGATGGTGAATGTGTGGGGGAAAAGAGTTTCCTTAGGAAATACAAATGGACTATGGTATTAATCCTCTTAAGAGCTCTATTGTGAAGAAACACAAAATTTCAGGTTCTTCCTACTTTCTGGCTATGTGTAAAATCAAGCCCTGCTGGTAAGGTTTGGGTTCAGTTAGGTACTTGTGTGTTAGAATGAACGAAGCTATCTCTGAAATAAAATGAAAACAGAATTATACATGTGAAGTAATGCTCACTTGATATTCTAACAACCACTTAAACCGGAGACAAAGCTAGTTTCTAAGGAGAGAAGCATTCCTTGACTCATTGACTATAATCCTTAAAGAAACAGTATCCACTTAACTGCAAAAGGCTCTAGTGATCTTGAGAGACCATTTGATTGCTCTAATTTTCATCTTCCACGTCTCTCTTCAGGAATTTAATTGAAAATATCAAGATACAAACAATTAGAAAAATAAAACTGAAGAGTGAATAATTTTTCAAAATCAGATCAATCATATGCAAGATACAAAGTGGAGAATATTGAAGAGGTACAGTCATCAGACAGATATTTACTAGAGTTAGAAAAAAATCTCAAATAAGCATGTGTGGCCAACAGCTAGAAGGGGGGTTTTGCTTTTCTTTGTCATAGGATATGTGGATGTGCATAAGCACATAACATAAAAATTATATATTTTTCAATTCAATAGAATGATGGAGATAAAATTTACAGTTTTGACAATAATTTTTATCAAAACTATAATTTCATCAGTTTTCCATCTTAAACTTAGTTGTTCAGGTCAATTAACATGCACTTAACCCTCTGCAGGGATGGCACCAGGTGGTATCTGGTTCCAATGATACAGTGAAAACGTATTATTGTTTATAACCTCCAAATACTTACAAATCACTAAACTTGTGTGTGCGTTGGGGGTGATGTATAGAGAAAAGGAAATATTGGCAACATTTAGTAAATAAATGGTAGAAAACTAAAACCTAAAGAAAACCATCAATTAAATAGAATTTTAGACTAGATATTAGATAGTATCCCTCTCTGTGACATCAACTCTCCTTTTGTAGCTTGTTTTGTTATTTGTATACAATTATTTATTTCAGCTTTTAAACTTTCTGAATATGAAATACATTAGAAACCTAGAGGAAGAAAAATTATACTATTTAATGGGGAATTTAGAAATGATACCATAAAAGGTATAATGTTTAAAAATTATTTTGAGCTCTTGCTGGTGTAGCTCAGCAGATTGAGTGCCAGCCTGCAAACCAAATGGTTGCAGGTTTGATTCCCAGCCAGGGCACATGCCTGGGTTGCAGGTCGGGTCCTCGGCTGGGGGAGCACAAGAGGCAACCACACATTGACGTTTCTCTCCCTCTACTTCTCCCTCCCTTTCCCTCCCTCTAAAAATAAACAAAAATAAAGATTTAAAAAACTTATTTTGGAGTAAGTTTATTTCACATAGATATACCTTCATAACAATGGTAAAACAAACATTGAAAGAATAGAATTAATTTGCAAGTAACTGACATGAATACCAGAAATAAAATACAAACTCCTTAAAGAAATACAACAGAAGTCAAATCTCAATATGTACTATCATTAAAATTATTTTAACAATTTAATAAAGTTTATTGTAAACTCTGAACCAAGCATGAAAATATTAAAACATAGAGTTTAATCTAAATATCAATAATATATAAAAGAGAAATAATAAAACAAATGATCCATAGATGGCAGGAAAAGATGAAATAGAGACTAGATGGAACTGATAGAAAAATAGCAATATATTCATATTGCTATAATATATATATATTATACATACATATATAATATATATATTATATATATAGCAATATGAATATATTGCTATTTTTCTATTAGTTCCATAGAAAATGCAATATATATATGCAATGCAATATATATATATACAATGCAATATATATATATACAGTGCAATATATATATATATATATATATAGTATTGTTAATTTTGCTAAATGCAAATTGAACAGCCTAATTAGAATTCAAGGTTTTAAAACAGGATCTCCCTTCAAAAAGTAACCTAAATATATGCTGTCTGAAAAAACATACTTTAGTTATAAACATACCAAAAACCTAAAAGTTAAAGGATATAAAAAGATATATTATGGAAATGGATATAAAAATTAGTTTGAATTGGTTTATTATTGATATCAAGTAGACCTCAAAACATGGGATACGTCGTCAACTAAATGAAGAACACTTTCATGATAAAGAGGTCAATTCTTCCAGAATACATACAAATCCTAAATAAAATACATAATGTACCAGTTTTGGAAAATGTAAATAAAATAATAATAGAACTAAAATAAAACAATACAGAAATGCACAATATTATTCTGTTGAATAGATTTCAATATTTCTTCCTCAGTAATTGGTAGAACCACTAGCCCATGAGATTCAGGAAAGTTGAATGACTCCATTAACCAACCAGATCTAATTTATATCTGGAGAACTACTGAGAATACCACAGTAAAGAACTGATGTGGAACATTTACCAAGACAAACCATAAACTAAGCCTTGTGTTTTAAAATATTGAAATTAGACAAAGTACACTTTCAAACAGCAGTGGAATTAAAGTAGACTTTAACAAAAAATATGTGGAAAACTTCCAAATATTTGGGATCTAAACAACACATTTTCTAAATAAACTAAAGATGTGAATGTTGACTATGACCAAGATATGAATGTTGATCCATGACACACCTGAGTAGACCACAGAGCACCGAAGAAGGCATGGAATGGACCTACTAGAAGCCTTTGTCTTTTCACAATGAATTTCAAAGTTTACTAAATAACAGGAAATGGAATACACATTTATAGTAAAACTGTACAGGTACTTGAATGTAGGGTAAATGTTTCTTGATTGCACCTAAACCTATGAGTAGTCTATTGTTCTTCAGGGGAAGGAGACATGGAAAGAAGTGAATATTTTAACACCAATTTAAAAAAAGTGAAAAGAAACTAAACAGCAAACAAACTCACACACAAACAAACATGTATTAAATACAAGATCAGGTTAAAGTCTCGGGGCGGCTGCTAGCAAAAAGTAGTATCTTAACGTGAATCTCACCTTTCCCACACCCTGGCTCTGTGAACATTTTACTGAAAAAGATTTTGTTTACCCTGTTCTTCAGTTTCCTACTTAAAGTATTCTCTCAGCATACTTCTTGCAGCAATGTAGTTGACATTGATAGTTCACATTGGGTTTGTGGTTTTATCAATATACTGTATCTTCCAAATTAAGACTGATAATAAATTGGGAAATGAGAGAATGTTTGTCTCAAAAAAAGATATATAAAATCAGAGCCAGAAAATGGACAGGGTGTCTTCACCATGGTCCTAACAGTAGACTTTCCGTGTCAGGCATGTCACACTCATGAGTCACATTCATAATTTGTGTTCTTTCAGTTTCAATTTTCTCCTTAGCCCAGTGTTCTGCAGCCTCTCCCTGATTTCCTCTCAGTCCTTTTATATCTTCCTTGAATTTTTTAAGGAGTTTAACACCTAATGTGTTAAAATGCAGTAATATATTTATATATTTTAATTTATTCACCCCCTCCAACTAAATGAATTCGCTCAGCAAATGAAAAGAAAGTGAAAGGTTAGTTTGGTCCTAAAATAAAAATTATCTAGATATATTTTGGCTGTTTATTTTACTTATTCTCTTTAGATTTAGTAAGTAATGTATATAAAGTAGGAAAATTTCAGTTTAAATAAAATAGCAAACTAAGCACATTGTTTTGTGTGTTATTTTATCTGCCACTCCAACAGCATAAGCATATTTAAAGGCAAATAATTTTCACGGAAGCAAAAACTACTTCTTAGTCTATGGAAAGATAATGGGGCTATTTATTTCTACTGTGGCCTTTGGACACTTGAAAAGATTTCTTAAAGTGTGTTTGGAGACACGGCTAAATTTAATTAAGAAAATTCAAAAGTTAACTGAAATAAAAATTTAACCAACTTTTCTATTGCATATATTTGCTGAGGAACATTATCAATTTTGAGAAAAAGTGACTTATTGTTAATTCATATGCAGAAGTTGGAAAGTTTCATATTATAATACAATTTCTCTAACTAAATTGCTCTGGCCAAGTCAAGAAAATTTCCAAGTACATTTAAGTTGAGGTTTTAACAGAGTGCAAATAGACCTCAATAAAAAAGGGAGGCAAACTAGAATTATTTTTTAAGTACATCTCACCATTGTATCTTCTGGCCATCAATCTTACATGATTTCCTGGTTATTAAAAGCACAATGTACATAGGAGAAAGGTCAAGACGGGAAATTCTGGCCAAACCCTGAGAGCTGTCTAGTGTAGATTCTGAAGACATTGTGAATGTTCCCCCATTGTGTTATCACTAATTCTTACTGTCTTAATATGTAAAATAATTAAATCCAGATAATGTCTAAGGACATTTCAGACTAGAATACCAAAATCTTCCATGTTATTTTAAAGTATAAATACTTTCATAGACTGACTCATGATTCCTAATCTTATGTCGTGTTTTACCTTTAAACTATTATTTTAAATTAAAATACTGTACCATGAACTTACAAAAATTATGTGACTTTAAAAATGGCACATTTGCAATTGATCTTGAGTAATGAGAGTGCAGCCACAAAGCCTAGGGAACTATTATGCTAGATAAGAAGTAAATTGGTATAGTATTCGGGGAAAGACAATTATGGGGCAGACAGACCTGAGAAATAAATCTGCTAATTTAAGCTAAATGGGCATTAAGGTAATGACCTTGAAAGAAGAAAATTATTTTATAGTTACTATAATACCTATGAACCTAAAATCTAATATATGGCTAAAAGGATAGCAGATATTCTGCTAGATCAATTCCACTTAAACCTGAGCAATCTTTGTGTGATTCTGGACATGGCTGGAACATGTTATAAAACACTGGTTGGCACATAGCCACTTAGAGGCATAATCACCCTTGAGAGAGCAGAGCACATGGTAAATCAGAATCAACGAGGTTATTTGATAGAAAAGTTTGAGGAAATTGGGCTTATTCATTTTAGTAAAAGAACTTTAACCTTTTGTGACCTTATGGAAGTTACAGAATTCTGGAAGTGATAGACCAAATTAATCCTACTCAAATCTTCTGCGCACTTTGAGAGTCGATAAGAAGGGAAAATGATCTTGAAATCAGGAAACACGGGGACAGAAACTAAGCTGAAGTGCAGGCATGTCGTTCACAGCAGAGATAACTTGTAACAAAAGCGGTCAGAGCCACAGAGCAGTCAGGGTGTGGACAGTGATGGATGGAGCAGCGGGCTCTCCAAACTCATTATAATGGACTAACCCTCTGATGACGTGACCAATCAAGAGACCTCAGTTCCAATATGTACACTGAAGCGCTGTGTGTTCAAATTAATAAAGCAAAAAACTTCTATTGTTACAGTAGCCTCCTAGATTCTCCCTAGAGCAAATCTTCTTCAGCAGTTTTCTGCAACTGACTCTGGAATCTTAAAACATCCCTCGCATCCCTCTCCTCACTTTAAATGAAACCTTGCCTCCTACATAATTAAACTGAAACTCTTTATCTTGTCTTTCTAACGTTCTTGATTTGACCCCTAAGTACCTTTACAGAATCACTGGTCTCCAGAGAGACTAAAGGGATGTGAAAACAAATTTGAAAATTGATACAAAGTAAATCTTCCAGATAAAAATGTAGTATTTCAAATTCACTTCACAAGAGTTCCTTTGTTTTTGCAGAAAGCCAAGGGGCAAACACATCCATAGACTACTACTTCATGGGACCCATTTTGGTAATGATAACTTTGTACATAAGCCTAGAGCAACATTACAGCCTATTTTTAGTAACACAGAGCCAAAAACAAATTACAGAAAAGAATACTCTGGACCTACCCCACAGCCCAAATCCAAATTTGCAAAACTTTAATTTGGACACAGTTTTGAGAAATTCACAGAACCTCTGACAATCCTTTGGCTTAAAAATTCTCATTTTTAATATAATGAGCCCTTATTTATAATCAACACATTATTGATTACATTCTCATAATTCTGATTTAGAATTATGTAAATGTCATCTTAAAGAAAATTCGCTAAATAATTTAATATAATTTATTTTTCATAATGAGCACTAAATGATTCTGTTGTTAATAAGAAGGTAAAATATCAGTGGTAAGCAGATTTTATAGGATGATTAAAATAAAATGCTATTTACTTTTTTACTCAAAAATTGCCTGAGTATTTTAATTAAAAAGGATGTTAGTCAATGTAAATGTCTATGTATAGAATGTGGAAAGTGATCTGATCTTCTAGGTATTCTTGTAGTCTCTAACTTTGGTGTTCCCAAACTATAGTCTTGACTGGTTTAAGAATTTTGTATATGTATATTGAGTATGACTATGTATATTCTCTGGAACCATGTTTTTTCACCAAAATAAATGTTAATTTTTGAGGGCTCAATGCCAATAGCATTATTTTGAGAAAAAAATTAATGACTTGAGCTTCTAATAATCTAAAGAGCATTCACTTTGAAATCCATTCTTCCTACAGCTTTTAGATATTGTTATTGCTCCAGAAATACGAAATATTGGTAAGTCTGATAAATTTGTTTATGAATTTCTTCAGTAGTCCACTAACAGTAGATAAAAGTCAAAGGTTGGCTTGGATCTTAAAAGTCCTAGGCGCAATAAAAATGGTGTTTTGTCATAAAATGAAAACTATAGTGGAAGAGTAGATATATATATTGTAATTTTTGTGTATTTGTCTGCTTCTACAGAAGACTATGAGTACTTTACATAGTTTGTAGGTACTTTCCTTATAGAGTGGCTTAAGGGTTAAGAATATTATATAAAATAAAAGATATAAAAGGAGATATATACATACTTATTGTCCATATCTATCAATGTTATATATATTGCAATATAATAGATGTGTAAATATATAAATAGACATAAATATACATGATATATATGCATTTATACAGACACATACACACACACATATATATATATATTCACACAAACATATATCCAGCAAAAATCTACATTGATATTAATGTTACATACATACATATATATGTTTATGTGTTTATATGTTTATATATCTGTATGTATGGGTGTGTTTGTATATATACACACAGACACACGCACACACAGACATATACATTTGCATTTTTGGCTGTGAATTCTTTCTTAGACAAACTCATGGAACAAGGTCTAATGCATAGTGTTATTCACTGTTAGCACTTGGGCATAAGAAACTGTAAATATCAGTGAATAAATACATTGATTATTGGGAGCTGCATTGCATGAACTACAGTAGGGCCTGGAAAGTGGTTCAGATAAATGGAGGAATGTAAAAGAAATGATAAAAATATTAAAGAACAGGTAAAATTAACTTTTATTTAAGAACTTTTTAAAAATTTTTATTTATTTTTATTGAGGTGGCATTGGTTCATAGGGTCATACATGTTTCAGGTGTACATTTCTATGACACGTGTTCTGTATATAGCACTGCGGGCCCATAACCCTAAGTCAAATCATCTCTCATCGCATATATTTGGCCCCTTGTGGCCTTTATTTCTCTCCCTTACCCCTCTGGGAATCACCATGCTGTCATTCACCTGAATACATGAATTTCAGTGTTAGAATCAGGTTCTAGATGATTTTATACAAGTAATTTTATTTCATCTTTGTAATTTAAATGAAGTCTGGCCATTGTCATAAATGGAGAAAACAGGCTCTAATTCTTCCAGTTTAAAAGCATGATAAATATGCAGAAACGTGTGTTCTAATTCTAATATACTTTGCACTTCATTATAGTCACATACTGCAAATTCAGGAATAAAATACACATACTTAACAAGTCCTGGTATACAATGGGCACCCCAAAATTAGGATAGATACTAGCTTTGGTGATAAAGTTCCTCTTCTGTAAAAGGAATTAAATCCTCAACTGGTAAACCAAGAGGTGCTCCAGGAAGGGTCCAAAGCTGTGGTAGCCAACAGTGTGGAGCTCGGTGCAGTATCTGTGTATAAATTGGTGTGGAAATGTATTCATATTTTACAAACTGATTTAGTGGTTCCAGTATAAAATACCCAACATATCCCTTGGTAAATGATTCAATAAATACAGGCAGAAATCACTGCATTTACTTCTGCTTATTATTTCTTTTGAATAAGATTGCAAAATCTAAAGAAAAGGAACTATATGCACATGTTTTTAATGTACTGATTGAATAACAGTAACACTCATGACATTTATTAGCACTTAGCTTGTTCTACAAAATTTAAAATGGTGGTTTTTATCCATTAAATAATGTCCTTGGTAGCATATATTTTGAGCATTCCTACAAGTTTGTTTTATATTAGACTTACACAATAAAAATTCTGAAAATACTACATTTAAGCTCATTACAAATTGGTCTCATTTTAGGGTGTGGAGCTGACGTGCTACCATCAAAGTCTCAATCAGATGGTTTGTATGAAGAATCTTTTCAAAACTGCAAAATAACCTTTGGTATGTAAAGATACAATAAGGCTATTTCATGAAAAGAAATCTGTATATCAGGAAGGGCATGCAAATTTCCCTCTCCATTTGCTTATTTTTATGAAGACCCGTTACGTAGTTGATTGGAGACAAGTAAAGTCAAGACATACTCCATCATCAATCACTCGATGAATCAATAGTTGGAATCAAAGTCAAATGTTTGCAAACCTTGTGGACATTTTTGGAAACTGGAAAAAAAGATTTAGGACAAAACTGATTTACTTCACAATTTACAATTTTTTATAAAATCTGAGCTAAAATGTAGTCACCTGTTTGTTTTCTTGCACCGATGTTGTCACATGTAGAATAGCAGCTTTAATATGCAAAGTTTAGGTTTGAAACATTGATGGTTTAATATCCTTGCAAAATTCACAATAGTTTTAATTTATCACCAGCATTATATAAGTTAGTGTTTTCTGTATTGTCTTCATGTATTGATGTATAAAGTCATAATCTATAGTAATATGGTAGTTGTAATTTATAAATATCAACTAAAAATAACTTTTTGTCAATTGGAAACCACATACATTTTTAAATGGTATAAATTCAACTGAAAATTAGTAAAGGTAAAATTAAATATTTTCAAATGCTTTTTTATTTTATTCATGTGTCTTTTTTAAAAAAACTTTTAAAGAAATTGATTTGCCTTGGCTGGTGTAGCTCAGTGGATTGAGCGCGGGCCTGCGAACCACACAATCGCAGTTCGATTCCCCGTCAGGGCACATGCCTGGGTTGCAGGCCAGTCCCCAGCAGGGGACTCACGAGAGGCAACCATACATTGATATTTCTCTCCTTCCCTTCCCCTCTAAAGATAAATAAATAAAATATTTTTAAAAATTAAATAAAAAGCAATTTTAATAAAAAAAGAAATTGATTTTCTTGCAGATGTGTTCTTGAACTAATCTAAACCCTACTGAATGAAAAGGCTGAGGTTCATTCACTTTTTTTATCCCCAGCAGTAAACATACTGGTGAAAAGATAGTAAGCCCTGAAGCATTTTTGAACTGAACCTTTTAAAATACATCTGTGATTAAAAAATACTAGCAATAGACAACTCATTACAAAAAAATAAAACAAAAACAAAATTACACTGATTTTTAACTTAGTTTAATGACAGATAATGAAATAACTGATATTTTGAATTTTGTAGTGTTTTATATTTACCTTTAGCTATGGAATTATAGAACTAGTTATAAAAATGTAGTTACAAATAGCTCTTGAATGGGTTCAGTTTAAAATCTGGAAGAGCAAAGAAGTAAAATAAATAGACTCCAAGGATCTTCTACTGTGGACAAGGTCTGCATAAATGCATTACATTTATTATTCATTACATTTATTATTCATTTGAATAAAATGAAATTTTGGAAGCTGTATAGAGAAAGAAAAATCATATTAGAGTGAGTATTGATAAACGCTGGGTGCGTCCATCAAGCATTTTGGTGATCATCGATGTAGCAGGGATAATTTGCCCTCTAGTTCAAATCAATATGTTGTGGTTGAAAGGTACAACACAAAGTACCTAAATGCTGTTTTCAAAACTCTAGAAACATATTAGTTTATAATAATACATCTAGCTCTGCAATGTCAGAACAGACTATTCCCTAGGAATAACCAAATAATAGAAACTTGAACAGAAAGTTATAGAGAAAATATTGGTGCAATCACTCTATAGGAACATTTGACTTTGATTTGACATGTATATATAAAAAGTACATTCAGGTAATGTCTAAGATAATAAAAGAAGACACCGGTGGAACATTCACATTTATCAGTAAGATGTTGACAACTCAAAGTTCAATGTCAAACACTTTTATTCAACTCACTTCTCTTTTTGACAAAGGAACATGTTAACAGCATGATTTGCAGTATAGAAAGGAATTTATATTTGGTATCCTTTTGGACAGGGTCCCTTGGCATGTGCAACCCCAGTTTTAAGTCTGACAGTGTTTGTTATTGTCACATGATATGTAATCAATTAATCTCTGTTGAATGATTAAAGCTTAGTCTGTACCTGCCTTCAATGGCAGACTCTTTTTTTTAACAGGTGGTATAAAGAAGAAAAAAGGTTCCTGTAAATTTTGAAGCTAAATGATCCCTTTGTTGTGTATTGTTATGAAAAATAGATTTTATTGATTTTATTGTGAATCAGAGTTCATTACTTTAAAGTATAGATAAAAATACAAGTGTCTGGGGGAACTTTGATTTATTCTTAAGTTAAATCTCCTAATAGAGAAGTTTTAAAAATTCATCATGTTGAGCATGACATAAATGTATATGTCAAATTAATTACTGTTTTAGAAGTAACTACAGCATGATATTTATTTAATTTTTTTTCAGTTTTGACCAAGTATTTAACTATATCTTCCCACCTTCACTGATTTCATTGTGAAATAAATAGGACTAAAATACAGTTAACATTTCCAGCACTACTACGTACCATATGGACACGCTAAGACAAGATGAAATTTCACAGTGGTGTGTTCTAATGATTAAAGAAAAATCTTTTAAAATCACAAAATAAATTCAGGTAACTATAGTTACTTTGAGAAAATATAGCCAAAAATAAAAATCTGCTACATAGCAATGATAATTAGTATTTTGCTTCTTTTATTTTAATGATGCATAAAATAAATATATAGCATCTATTTTTAAACCTTCTAATGTCTTATATTATAAAGTTTTAATAGTTCCTCAAAATAAGTCAGCAAGATAATGATGTGACACTGAAAATGAAAATGTAACTGCTAAATGAGTCATCAAAAGTTACATTTAAAATATTTAAAATCAGACTGAGAATTGTCTAATCGGAATGGGCAATTGACCAGCAAGACCATATTTAGCCTGTGGAGTAAGAAATGCCAATCAAAGTAAGAAACTATATTATTCATGTAATCGACAAACAGAATTTAAGGTTATAAGGCCCTGAGAGAGCACGTCTGGAAGAAAAGTGACAGTGTCATCTACAACCCTAGTGAATGTAAACAAACTCGGCTTTGGATGAAAACAAGTCTACAAATATGGCAATATTTTTTTAAAAGACTACCAATAGGCAAATCTACTCTCTAGAATTTATTCTAAGGAAATAATCAATGTAGTTATTGTGTTTTTGGCTTGTTATTGATTTAAAATCATAAAACCTCCTCGATGTGCAACAGTAGGGAGTACTGAATAGAGCATTGTTCAACTACACAATGGCATGTAATGCAGTCAGCAACAAGAATGAGTTGAGACATCAATTTTCGTGACAAACATTGGCATAATTGCCCACAATTTTGATTTTTCCAAGTTAAGTTATTCTTTAAATAAAACACCCAAATGAATATAAAGAAATAAGTTCATTGTTTATAAATTTTTAAAAAATGTTATTAAAGATCAAAAAGGCATAATAGTGGAGCTATATTAAGTTCCTAAATAGATTCAATTTGCTGAAGACATCAATTTCCAAATCAGCTTAAAATTTTAGAAACTAGAGTAGCTGATATTATAATTTACATTGAAGAATGTTATTTGAGGAATATTCAAAATCATCTTGATTGAAAAGCAGGATGGGCACACACAAAGGAATTTGACTGTGAGGTGTTTTTAATGTTTTAATAAGACATTCAAATAGGAAGAAAATAAAGGAGGTGGGGGAAATGGTGAGGATGGAAGAAAGACAGAGAGAAAGAGGGAAGAATAAGCAAAACTTGGGTCTTTTGGTGTTCCATAAATATACTTAGTGCTGTAACATTCCTTGCTATTCTTTTTTGTAATACAATTTCCATATATTTAATCCATGTTTTTCATACAATGTGGTCCGTCTGCCAAAAAAAAGTTTATGCCTAAGTATAGTAATTGCACAGCAGAAAAATCAGTGCAGGCACATTATGCATTTTGACAAGATTTAGCTTTTGGAACTCTGATGAGAATTCTTATATCCAGTGAGATTCCTGACTATACAAATTATTTAAACTACTTGATCTTACATTTTAAAAATCTGCCTCCCTGCCTCACAGGGCTTCTGTGAATAGTAATTTCCTCCCCCAAAATGTTTGTGAGTAAAAAGCAATAACTAACACATAGTATTTTTGTTGTCATCTCTATGTCTGTAGGACATAAAAGCAAAGAGAAACAACTGCCTGTCTTGGTTTGCTGTTCAAAAAGAGTGAGAAATAACAACCTCTTCCAAATAGCATTTTTTGTAGCTTTATTGAAGTAACATTTCTGAATGTAGAATATACTTCACATATTTAAAATGAACAAATTGGTGAGTTTTGACATATTTACTCATCTTTCAATCAAGTTTCTCTCTTAAACAAGTAATAATAGTTTCTATTTATTGTCACTTATAGGAGAAGCATTATGTACACATTTCTAATATATACAACTGCCCTGCGAAATAGGAATTAGTTTTACCATTCATAACAAAATATTCCGGTTGAGAAGAGTATATGGCTTGTTCCCAGTTTAAAAAATAATAAGATAAGATACAAAAAATTAAAATGTTTTCTGCCTCTTACACACCTGAGTGACTATGATTTATCATCCCCATTTTTAAAATAAGGGGTGGGCAAAAGCAGGTTCCCACTTGTTCCTATGGAAAAATGCATGCAGATTATGATTATTATAATTGCTTTAACTCTGTTTTGTATACTCAAAACTTTTAAGCCTTCTTTTGCTCACCCCTGTGTGTTTGATGGAACATGAGTCCAAAATTTATTAAGTTCTACTTTTAAAAAATCACTCATAAGTTGATAAAAATTCAGTCAGTATTTCTGTATGGTATGTTGATGTTTTCTTAAGTGCCATTTTCTGATAGCTTCATATAAACTCGTTCTCACTAAAAAATTGTTGAATGCAAAGATTTAAAGTGGAATACAATTTCAAGGGTGCAATCATTGGCATGACCCAGCTCTATGTAATAATAAATGGCATAGTAAATGATTAGTCACCGTTAACTATCTACAGACTTCCGATGTAGCTTTTAATCTTACCGGGCTGCTAAGGACACACTATGACTTCCCTTAATGCTGAGAGGGACAAAGCAACGTGGTTCCCTCACACTGCTCCTAAATTCTGCTTTCCCCTAGGAGCGTCTTGACCTTTGCGTCATGTAAGCTCAGGTAACAAGATAATGAAGCTACAAGGCCAAGGAATCTCCTTGACTTTTTGTTAGTCTTCTGCCTTTGCTACATCATTATGTCTGCTAAGACAGCTGAGTGTTTTATAACATTTAAATAGCACTCTGTGTTACTGACTCATAGGCAATTCGTTGCTCATGATGAGACTCACATAACAGATAAGTGAATCACAGCAGAGAGCTCTGAAGAGCTAGGAAAACAGCCTGCAAGGAATAGCATGCAGAATGTGCTTCCACTTTCCTCCACAGAGTTGACTCTTCACTAATACCACGTACAGCACTCATTTCATTTTTTTAAAGTGCTTTCAGCATTCAGGACTTCTACATGTCCAACAGCCTACAGGAGGCTGGCAAGCATAGTAAGATACAACTGTCCATCTGGAAGGCAGCAAGAGGCAGAGGATTCAGAGACACAAACCAAATGAAAAGTTAATAGGAAATTTCCTAATTTAGGCTTACTTTTCATCTGAGTGTTATATCACGCTAATATTGTATCAAATATTTCTTGGACTGAAATAGGACATACAAGACTTTTATGAAATTATATTTTATACTTAAAACAAGACTTAAAGAAACACTAAATGATAATACATAATAATTTATTTAGTTATTATAATCATGACATTATAATTATAACACATAGATACCCTATGGTTTTGAACAGCAGAATACAGAACATATATTTTGTAATTAAATTGTATTATTCGAAATATTATTCAGTCATTGAACATTTATTATGTGCCAGTTACTATGATAGATATTTTATTTTAAGAACAATTCCAATTTGGCATAAATATTGATCTTTTATAAGCAAAAATTTAAAGAGGAAAGTAAATGTTTTGGTCAAGATTTAAGCCGAGGCCTTTCTGATAGCAAAGGCTGTGTTCATTCCATGGATCTACCACATTTTTGAAATGCAATGCTATTCAGACTTGATTTTATATTTTAATAAAGATCTATCTTATTAACTTTTCGTTAATTTCTCTAATAAAACACTACAGTAATACTAAGAAGATAAGAGCACAGTTTGGTCATAATGAAATAACCACTCTGTATTTTATTTCCAGAATGTTGAGACCTTTGTTGCAGTGACATCGTACCTGAGTTTGACCA
Source organism: Sturnira hondurensis (assembly GCF_014824575.4). Classification (NCBI taxonomy): domain Eukaryota; kingdom Metazoa; phylum Chordata; class Mammalia; order Chiroptera; family Phyllostomidae; genus Sturnira; species Sturnira hondurensis. The sequence goes on from NW_028073411.1 coordinate 1,662,264, forward strand.
GGTTTGACTTTCCTGGTCAGTTTTGGTTTAGGAGAATTTCATATTCAACTGTATACCTCCCTAAAACAATAGTGCTCACGACTGTTCTTCGGCAGTGTACGAGAGATGTACTGGCAAGGATGTATCTGTCCACATTCCACTGCCGATTACAACATTAGCCAGATCCAGCGGATGCTTTCTGATTTACTCATTGATTGTTTAGCACATTGATTACTTCACTGCTATGTAAACAAGATCTCTGAGCTTCAACATTGAGAAGCCTCCATTAACATTCCTACTCACCTGTTTTGTGAATATTTTAGTTAGGCTGGTATTTTGCCTACAAGTTACCTATTCTAACTATTCTAAGAAGCAAATTATTTTGAAAAGTGCATCACCCACTTGAAAGAAATTTGCACTCATTGCCTGACAATAAAAAAAAAATATTAGAGCTATATCTAAGAACCGGGATCTTTCTCTTGTAGAGAAAATTACTTTAAGATTTTCACTAAGAGTGGGACTGTAGGCGATAAAGATGTATATTAAGCCTGCCTGGGGTGAAATTGGCAAGAAATGGAATGGAAACAAATAAATAAAACTATTTAAAAGGAGAATTAGGCACTATAGATTCCCTCTCTCTGATTATTAAGACATTAAAATCTTCTGTTACTTCTCATTGTTATTGGCATCAGTCCATGTTCATATCAATAAGAAAATGTTTAAAATGAAAAATATGTATATGTACAAAGTTGCATTTACTTGTTCCCAATACAGTTGAAAAAGCACAGTGCCTTGCTTGCTATACACAGAATCCTTTCAAAGGTTTGAGGAAAGTGTGTATCACTCCACATTCAAACGACTCAGAGGAAGGCCATCAGACCAAGGTCCCGAGACTTGCGGCAGCACAGAGTCCCACAGTGAGTGATACAGGACGAATGGGACAGGAGTGGCAGGATAGACATGCATTGTTGGAATCTCCCTTCAAGAAAGATCTTCTCGGCCCTGGCTGGTGTAGCTCAGTGGATTGAGGGCGGGTCTGTGACTCAGACGATCGCGGTTCGATTCTCAGTCAGGGCACATGCCTGGGTTGTAGTCCAGTTCCCTGCAGGCCAACTCCCAGCAGGGGACGCACAAAAGGCAACCATACATTGATGTTTCTCTCCTTCCCTCTAAAGATAAATAAATAAATAAATAAATAAATAAAATCTAAAAAAAAAAAAGAAAGATCTTCTTGGCCAAATGCAAGGGTTGCATTCAGCCGGCATCTTTTAGGTAGAGCACTCTTCCCAAATAACTTGCAGGACAACAACTGCTTAATGATGGTCCTAGTCTAGATGTTTTGGCCAATGAGCACCACCTCTGTGGCAGCGATTTTCCACCTTTTTCAGCTCATGACACTAGACACTAATTACTAAAATCATGCAGCACAACAAAAATACCTATTTTTTGCAGATCTGACAAAAAAGGTATTATTTTGATTCATCCGCACCAGACAGCTATTGTTGTGTTGCCTATTGTCATTATTTTTATTTGAAAATCTAAGGGCAAAGTGATCAGCACCCCAGACTAAGTAGTTATTGAGTGTTTTAAAGGTCCTTTTGGCACATGGGCTGGAAGTTGCTGCTGCTCTGTGGCAATTGCTCCAGAGCTCGGGGGTAGCCTGGCCAAAAGTGTGTCACAGCTGCACTGCTGTGTGTGGCTTTTCCTGTCAACTGCTCCCTTCCCTTTATCGTTCAAGAGTGTTATGGACAAAATCTTCTTGCACTTCTTCCTTAGTCTTGATGTCTGCTTCCAGGAGAACACAAGTGGCACAGTGGAGTTCCTGAGTCTCATAATAGGAGGCTCTAAATATGATGTTCTGACTCATTGAAAAATGAAACGCTCATAGATGTCATGTACATCAGACTCAGTAAACTAATTCAGGAAGCCCGTCTACAGGTTATTGAACTTATAAGGATCAACATGGAAATAGCAAACTGAGAGGAGAGGCCTGCGTAGCATAAACTGGATGCTAGGAGAGCATCTCCTTCTCTTTCACACGGCACCTACACAGCCTAGGCCCGGTGATATGAGGGAATGCACACAGTAGAATGCATACGGATAAACAAAGTGAAGGAAGCTGGAATAGGTAAGTGTGGGACTGAGTTGCTCCCTTGAGAACGAGACTGAAAATGTGAGAAACAGACACAAATCTTCATTAGATTATGCAATAAAACAAAGCAAGCATATTTGTTTTATATTTGAGCTGGGTGCCATTCCCAAGGAATTCCTTACTATATGCAAAATATTCTTGCAAAATTATTTATCATCATATACAAAATGTACTCTGATATGTTCCCTGCATTTCTAGGCAGCCACCTTTTCTAACAGTCTGATTCAAACTTCATATTTTAATAATACCAACTATACTTACCTTTCCACAACTAGCTTTTTAGGTCTATAGGCCTTAATCATGCTTGTGGGTGTACAGGCATTTGTTTGACAAGGATGTTGGCAAACAAATCTGTATATGTAAATGACAACTTGTTTAGCTACAATGTGTGAACAGAAGCTTGGAAAAACTTATCACTGGCCCTGGCTGCTGTGGTTCAGTTGGGTGAAAAGTTGTCCCCGTAACCAAAAGGTTGTGGGTTTGATTCCCAGTTCGGGGCACATACCTGGGTTGTGGGTTCATTCCCTGATCCCTGGTCAAGGCCTGTGGGAGAGACAACCAATCAATACTTCTCTCTCATTGATGTTTCTCTCTCTCCCTTCTTCTCTCCCTTTCTCTCTCTCTCTCTCTAAATGCAATGAAAAAATGCCCTCAGGTGAAGATAAAACAAATGAACAAACCGAAAAAACTATCACTGTATTTCCCTTCAGAACAGTGGTTCGGTATTGGCCAATTCAGGTTCATAGCTACTTTACAGAAAACAACTGCTATACAAAATATAAATCTATTGCCCACACATACATACCTATATTTGCATATGTACATTATATGTATATATCTTTTAATGCAGAAAAAGGTGTTATTAGTAAACCAAAAGAAGACAAGATGGTAACTGACAATTATATCTTTCAACACAAGAACTAAAACATTATGATAGTGCTTGGAGCTACTTTATATAGATAATCATCAGAGGCCTTTTGAGGAGGTCATAGTCCAGACAAGACATAAAAAACAAGTAGAAACCAACTATGTCAAAAACACACCATAAAAATAATTATCTTATATGAGATTTGCAATTAAAGGTATATTGCTGAAATGAATATTTGAAGATAGGGTTGATACATATTCAAATATGAATTGGTTCCTAAATATTTTAACACATTTAAATATAAAAATACATTTATCATGCCAACTAAATTGTGTTAAATACAAATAATTAAGCAGTTGCATGATATAAAAAAGAAAAGATATTTATTAAAAAACAATCCTCCCAGACCTGAAACCTCTTGCTCTGGACCCAGACTTTTGTGGAGATTTACACATTTTAGGTTCATAGTTATATGAAATAATTATAGAAACAGCTTTTCTAATGCTGCTAGCAGTTCTGCTTCTAATGCAAGCCAGAAACAGAAAATAAAAAAGACATACAAAGAGGAAAAGTAATGAATAAAGTTAATCAAACTTCAAGGCTCTCATATTTGATTTAGGTCAACCTTGAATTTCAGATGAATACTAGAATCACAATTCATCTAAATTAGGTCATCTGTCCCTAGTGACATATGTGTTTCAAAAGTTACATTGACTTTTCCATCATTGAAAATGTTTCTATGAAATTTTGGAAAGTTTTTCAAATAATTAAATACTTAACTTTTATTTTAAGTTAGAATCAGAAGGCTGTCTTTCAGTTATTTTTTAATAACCTGGATGTATACTGAAGCAAAATATTTTTATTGATTACAAAATTAAATTAAGGACAAGCATTATTATATTATATTGTATTAATTATATTTTTATTATAATATTATCTTAAAACAGGTAAGGTAAACCAAACTCCTTATTCAACCACTCTTTGAAGGTGGTTAACACCTCTATGCTGGTAATGTGTTGTTGGGAACACTTAAATAAGTATACTCCAGTTTCTATGCTGGATACCCTGCTGGCTGCTGAGCCAGCTGCTCAGAAGAGAAAAGATGAGTTGCCTAGTTACTGAATTTCGGAGAAAGGAAAAGGCTGGCACCCCTTCCTGACCTCTCTGGTAAGGTCAATGGACGCAGCATGCAGTTGGTACAGCTTTGCACTCCGGGCTGTAGTGGGGAGACACTATCTCTGGATAGGGGACTACAGATGGCTACTTCTGTCTCTAGTTGAGTGTGAGAATTTCTCTCTTTCAAAGATAAAGTTTAAAGAAGGGTATTTTCACCATATAAACACTGCCATTTTCCGAAGCTAATATCTTAGTCTCCATTATTGTAACTACTGTGCCTTATTGCTAAAATGGTTCTGAAACCAAATGGAAAAAAAAAGTGCATTTTGTATCAACCTTTAAAAGTCCGAGTCATATAGAATAACTTTAGGAAGGGAGAACATGCAATAGCAGAAGAGGTGATGGCCCTAGAGCCAGAGAACCTTCCTTTCCAACCTCTTCTACCTCCTCTTCGACGGTGGGCGTCAGAGTCTTCTCAAACCCAAGTGTTCCCAGCACAAAACGAAACACTTCTGTTCCATTTGCAAGACTTAGATAAAGACTGAAGATAATGGAGATGAATTTCACAAGACAAAGTTTCCAAATGAATGTACATTATGATATTAATATTACTTTAATTTCATATTGACTATTTAAAAATTCAAACTTAATTAAAGTTATGATATGGTTCAAGTACTTTCAAGACATGATTATTACAATTGGTATTTCTCCACTGTCACAATCATCATTAATCAATTTTTATTAATATCTTAAAAATTTATCACTCTTACATTAAGAAACATATTAATAAATTCTTCTTCAGTATATAGAATCATTATAAAATCTAATTTAGTTTAAGTAAATGAGAATGTTATGCACTTAAGTCAATTGTCAATCTCAATTCTTATATCAAAATTTCTTTTTTTAAATATATTTTATTGATTATACCATTACAGTTGTTCTGTTCCCCCCTTCATTCCCCTCCACCCACACCCTCCCTCCCCCACCATTCTCCCCCCGTTAGTTTATAACCACGTGTCTCAAGTTTTTTGGATTCTATATTTCCCCCACTATTCTTGCCCTCCCCCCTATCTATTTTCTACCTACCATCTATGCTATTTTCTGTACCTTCTCCCCCCTTCTCCCCCTCCCACCCCCCTATTTCTAACCCTCCATGTGTTCTTCATTTCTATGGTTCCACTCCTGATCTAGCTGTCCTCTTGGTTTGCTTTTGTTTTAGGTGTGGTTGTTAATAACTGTGAGTTTGCTGTCCTTTCACTGTTCATATTTTTCATCTTCTTTTTCTTATATAAGTCCCTTTAGCATTTCATATAATAAGGGCTTGGTGATGATGAACTCCTTGAACTTGACCTTATCTGAGAAGCACTTTATCTGTCCTTCCATTCTAAATGAAAGTTTTGCTGGATAAAGCAATCTTGGCTGTAGGTCTTTGGATTTCATGACTTGGAATACTTCTTTCCAGCCCCTTCTTGCCTGTAAGGTCTCTTTTGAGAAATCCGCTGACAGTCTGATGGGTACTCCTTTGTAGGTGACTGTCCCCTTATCCCTTGCTGCTTCTAGGATTCTCTCCTTCATTTTAGTCTTGGCTAATGTAATTATGATGTGCCTTGGTGTGTTCCTTCTTGGGTCCAACTTCTTTGGCACTCTCTGAGCTTCCTGGATTTCCTGGAAGTCTATTTCCTTTGCCAGATGGGGGAAGTTCGCCTTTATTCTTTGTTCAAATACGTTTTCCATTCGTGGCTGTTTCTTTCCCCCTTCTGGTACCCCTATAATTCAGATGTTGGAATGTTTAAAGATGTCCTGGAGGTTCCTAAGCCTCTCCTCATTTTTTTTAATGCTCATTTCTTCATTCCTTTCTGGTGGGATGTTTTGTTCTTCCTTCTGGTCCATTCCATTGATTTGAGTCCCAGTTTCCTTTCCATCACTATTGGTTTCCTGGACATCTCCCTTCATTTCAATTAGTTTAGCCTTCATATGTTCCTCTAATTTGTGACTATAATCTACCAGTTCTGTGAGCATCCTGATAAATAGTGTCTTGAATTGTGCTTCTGAGAGGCTGGCAATTTCTCGGTCGCTTAGAGTTATTGCCTCTGGGACTTTGAGTTCTTCTTGTACCATCTTTTGGGCTGTTCATGCCTGTTCTGTAGCAGGATCGGAGCCCTAGGTGTTCACTAGAGCAGGGCAACTAAGTCTCTGGGTTGTGATGTTGTATGTGGGGGCGGGGTCAAAGAGGGACAATGGCTTCCCGTCTGCCGGCTGCGGCCTCGGCCCCGGCGCCGCAGCCACCACCGTCACCAGACCCATGCGTTTCGTTTCACTACAATCGAGTGTGCCACCACCGTCAGCCCTCCACCACAGGGTTCGCCCCTGGGGCCTGTGTGGTCCGTCTCACTGTGCGCGAATGTGCGACCAAGGTCAGTCTGCCCTGTACCCCGACTGGTTCCGGGCTGCCTGCGTGCTGAGGTCGGGGGATCTGTCCTGCCCGACTCAGCTCCGCTGCTGGCTCCGCCTCTCCTACCGTCCCCATTGAACGGTTCGTAGTTGTCGGACTTCCATATAATTCCGTTTTCTGGTCTTTGGGTGTGTCTTTGTTCTCCAAACCTTTGTTGTATTCAAACAGTGTTTCCACCTATGCCTCCATCTTGGCGGAAGTCTCCAAAATTTCTTATCTTTTATCCACTCTTCAACTTCCTTATTTCTCCACCAGCACTTCCAAATCACAAACAGGTACAGTTATTTCTCACAATACTATTGGATGCCCTTTCAAGAAAGGTGAAATTGTGGGAAAAACATTTAAGGTTTTTTTTTTTTTTTGTTATAAACAGAATCTGTTATTCTGAATCTTATGAGGCAGAGACTTAGAGCTTTGACTGAATGGGCAGAGTGCATTGCTTTCCTTTGGCATGCCTGACAATAGTGGGGAATGTTGTATCTGAAAGTAGTTAGAAAACTTGCTGGTGTGTGTGGCCTCTGGGGGCCTCCCTTTCTTTATCTGCAAAATAGCACTTTGGATCAAATGATCAACTGATACAATCCTGGCTTTTATTCAGCATTAGGTTGATGCTGTCTGTCTAGCATGTGAATGGCAAGTTGAAGAGCAGGCTTTGAGGGATTCTCTGAGCAGAGTGTTTCTTTCATCTCACTGAATATTTCAGAATGGTTTCAATGTTTTGACAAGGTGCCAAGGAATTTCAAAAACCTTCAGTATTTCCATAAAATCGTAGGTAACCTCAAGTATATTTTATGATGTATAAAACTTATTCCTTCAGCATACCAGAACAAAAGCATATTTTCAAAACAGATATCATTACCAAAATACTTTTTTTCTTTTTCCCCTTCAGATAATGTTTATTTTTGATTTTTTAATTAAATTTATTTGGGGGATGTTGTTAAAAAGATTATACAGGTTTTGAGTGCACATTTCTATGACTCATAATCTCTACTATTTTAAATTATTCATATCTGCTAATTCACTATTGGACAATAACAACCACTTTGGTCTTGGCATGTAAGACCCTTTATGTCTAAACCATATATAGCCATACTCCACTCTTCCCTGTGTGAACGTCTGCTCTGGAAATATAATTTCCAAATAATCATGACACAAATATTTTTGTTTATTCTCACCATACCTCCTTGTGTGTCTTTTCTGCATTAAGAAATGCCCTTGTCTTCAGCAAGACATTTTCAAGTACTAACTCAAATCCCATTTGTTCATTGGACTTGGCCTTGATTCTCCTTGCACTTCTTTACCCCATAGCCCTTAATGTACATATATTAAACAGATTATCCAATAATAGATATTTGCACTCTTCTCTCTCTCCATCTCTCTCCATCTTTCTCTTTTTTCTCTCTCTTCCACCACTAATAAAATGATAAATTCTAATGAAGAGAAACCATGTGGTATACCACTTTAAAATTCCAAAAGGACTTATCAGGAATTTATTCATAAGAATTGCAGTGATTGATTTTGTGCTCATTAAATTTTACATGACAGGGTGCCTTGATACTTGGTGAACCATTATTTCTGGCGTGTCCGTCAGGTGGTTTCTAGGTGAGATTAACATTTGAATGGGTGGACTGTATAAAGCAGATTGCTCTTAGTGGCCGCCATCTTATCTATTGAGGGCCTGATAAGAACAAAAAGAAGGATGAAGAGAGAATTCCTTTCCTCTGCTTAATTCTATTTACAAAAACAGGTATTAAGCCAGAAGGGTTTTTTTATGTCACAGATTACACATTTTATAAATGCTTATAACTTTATATTTTTGATGCCTCAACATCACCTCAAATAGTCTTTGAGCACCCCACTTAACTGATCAGGTACAACAGTGTGATAAAGCTGGATCCTGCCATAAACTTCCCTTCTGATTCTGACCTTGACTGCGACCTAGTGACATTCAAATATACCAATGAAATCTCCTCACACCCTTTGCTTGTATACTCCACACTGACCCCAAATAAAAGCAGTTTTCCATGGGTCCCCACTCTCTCTTGGGCCTCCAACTGCTTGGCTGAGCCCACTGCCTTGGGTCTCCTCCTATTTGGGACCCTGTTTGGCAGGCAGTGTCTCTCTCTTCCAGCACCTGTGAATATAATAAATCTCACATTCATACACCTCGCCATGGTGTTATTCTGTGCCTGAGTCACACAAACCATCAAGGAATTCAGTTTTAGGTAATGATTATTTCTTTCAATAAAATGTAGAGCTGTGCTGTTGAGTATCAAAGATCCAAATAAGAAAAGCAAGACAGAGAAACTAAGAAAGAAGCAATGGAATGAGGTATTTTTAAAAAAGAAAGGGCTCCATAAATCTAAAAGGAGAAATAAATATTGAAAAATAAAAGTGCAGAAGTGAAGGAATAATAGAAATTACAAAAGTAAGCTAATAAAAGTAAGCCATATTTATCAGTAAATAAAATGAAAGCTTTCTAGTTTAGAGACAAATAACAATGAATAGTACAGGAAAAGAGAAAACTAGTTCCTGTACTAAAACAAGGGGCATTTCTAAAGAAACTTACCAAGCAATGCTGGAAATAAATTAATGCTATGGAATTTTAGGGTCAGGAGGTGATTTGTGTAGTGTTTTCTATTTTATAAGAAGGGGGGGACACACAAAAATACAATTATCTTCTGCAGAGTGGGCCCCTTGTAGTACCTACCGGCCTTCCCCAGTAGGTGAGTGTTCTAGGAACCCATCAGTATCAGTGTACCAGCTGGCATTGTTGTAAGAGGCAGTGCTCAGCTTCAGTGAATGTTTTTGAAAACTCTTTCCATGTGTTTGCCCATTTCATGATGTGTGATTTACAAGCAAACCTGCCCACACCTCGTTGACTGTTCGTCAGGTTGGGGCTAAAAAAAAAATGATCCCTTGTGCCCCACCCTCCATATTTACCTGATCTTGTCCCCAGATGAAAAAAAGTCCTCAAAAGGAAACTTTTACCAACGTGGAAGAGGTGAAACAACAACAAAAAAAAGACAGAACCACCAAAAGGCATCACAATCGACGAGTTCAAAAACTGTTTTGAACAGTGGAAAAAATATCTCAATAGGTATATTGCATCAAACAGAGAGTACTTTGAAGGTGACTGAACTTTAAATATGTAAGAATAAATATGCATTTTTAATAAATAAATTCTAGTTAGGGGGCATCCTTCCAAAAAAAGAAGTTAAATGTTCAGTTGGCATTTGGGGAGAGTCTTGAGTGAGGAAGCTCTAGGTTAGCCAGAAACAGAAAATTTAAGAACTAACAAAGACTTTGAATGAACACTGACTTGGCATTTTGTGGAACCACAAAAAGACCAGTGAGTCCAGACTGGAGAGCAGTGAGAAATGAAATTGGGAAAAGTAGTTGTGGGGGAAGAGAGCTGGGAGCAGTGGCAAGTTGTAAGGAACAGGTTAAACTTTGTTTTTCTCTTGAAAAAACAACTTTTATGTAGAGTGAGCAGTCAGCATGCTCTGTTAAACAATGTATAGAGCTTAGAAACTACCCATTATTTGCAGAACAACCTTCTACATTTGTTTAATCATATTTGTAATTTATATATAGCTATATATCTGTATGTCTATGGATATATAGATATATCTCTACATCTCTCTATCTCTATCTCTATCTATATATAGTATAGGCATAATTATTTTTCAGTACAAAAACTCAAATACTCATAGGAGAAGTAGCACATGAAGTCCTAAATAGTGTGACATTTTTACATGACTTTTTAACCTTGTACATTGAGGCTCTATTTTTTCTAAGGAGAGAGGAAGACAGCGTGCCCTGAATGCCTAACAGTGGGAAGAAGGCTTGAGAGCAGGAAAGAGAGTTTGGGAGCATTAGAAATTTACTTTAAACATTTGTACTTCATCGGTCCTGATAATCGCATTTATACTGTGAACTTTACGAGAAAAGTGAGATAGTTTTTTTTATGAACTGGGCATACTCATTTGGATTTTCTCTCCACAATTCCTTAAAATTAATTTTGCAATACAAGATAAGCCTTATCTTAGTGTAACAATAAAACTCCCTGCCTTATGATATTTAGATTCGTGACTGTACGAGTGTGTGACTTAAACTGCCATCTAGTCCCTTAATTGAGACCTCGATAAAGGACATGCATGCTTGGATGCCAGTGTAGAACTCCTCCTTTTGGGCGCTAGTCACCTTCTGAGAGTGACAGGGCTCAGCCCTCTGTTTGTCAGTTCTTCAGGCCAGCACCACAGCTGGAGGTGGCTGTGTATGACATGCTCCTGTGTTGGGAAGTCACACCACTCCCTGCCATTGTTCCCAGACACCCCTGACATAGGTGCTGTCCAGAGGTGGGGGGATCTCTGCTGCCATCTGTGCATAGTTGGGTAGCCAACAGGTGCAGGGCCTGGTCCCTGGGGATGAAGATCCTCTGCCCACAATAGGGGACCGTGTAATCTGTCGCAGTCTTCTCTGCTGAAATCAACCTCTCGTTCTAAGTCTGTTCCACCAATTTGTCCTGCAGTGCCTCAGCCGAGGTCATGTCGGCATTCGTGGTAGGATTGATTATATACTTTGTACACAGCTGAGCTTCCAGCAAACCAGTGTCACAGGTGTTTTCTTGGGACATCACAGAAGCTCAGCTTTTGCCCTGCTTCTTTCAGCCATGAGTCCTTGAGAACATGTTGCACATCCATAGTAGCCACGCCATACAGAGAGCACCAGCCCCACTACAACTGCAGTAAAGGTCATGGCCAAGGACCCTGCTTGCAAGTAGCTCACTGGCTGGCACCAGGGAACACAGGACTTCCATACAGAACTGTCCTGTGTGCTCCTTGACCATTGTGATGACATACGGAGTAAGGATGAAACAAAGAGGCCATTTATATTATCTCCCCTTAATGGCAGGTAATTTATAAACTGCAAAAGTAAAAACAAAATAAACAACAAACACACACACAAAAACAGACATATTCATTTCTTATTCTAAAAAGAGGTGAACACATATGTCTTTTTCTCTTAAAATGCATTTATATCAGGTCATTCAGTTTCTCAAGTAATTACCATTGAAATACAAGGTATTAAATAAAAATTTAAAACCACAACAGAAAAATCATCTCCCTAGAAATGGAAATGCCTTCTGCTAGTTGTCATGATGTTGACTATCTCAAAGCATGACAGCAAACATATTTTGAATTTGAACGTCTGGGTACAAAGACCAAAACATGCAACAGAAAAGTAAAAATAATGCCCTCCATGTTTTCTTTTAATAAAACACTTTAATTTTTTCCAAAAGAATAAATTTTTCATAGTCTCAAAGGAAATGGAAAGGTTATTTTGCCTTCTTCTGCATTTTCTCCACAACTACGGTGTTTCATAATTTGTGGCAGATGTAATTTTTTAAAAATGGAATCTGACTTATGAGTAGATTTATGCTTCAAAGGTGTATTTTCAAGCTGAACAAAATAGGCATTACAAAGATGAGAAAAACAAAACATTCCATAATTTTAGACATTTACAGAAAAGTCAAATCACATATTTCATTCCCTTCTAAGTAAAACATACAGATGAGGGCAAAAGTAGGTTTGCAAAACAGAGCTTATTTTTGTATTATTATTATTTACTAATTATCACATGATGTATTTGTGTTATCACTTAAACCCACTTTTACCCACCCCATATTAGTCTGGAATCCCAAGAAAGAGTCAGCACAACTCTACAAGTGAAGGACGGTAGCTAGCATATCTCTCATGGAAGAGGCGAGTGTGGTAAAGGACACAGAGGTTAGTAAAAGCTGGGACAAAAGGTTCCTGAAACAGATCAGGACTCAATTATCTGAGTAGTTTTCTTTGTATGGACCAGATCTTTCATTTCCAAAAGACAGAATTTTTCAAAATCATGTCATTAAATAAGGAATGTTACTATTTTATGTAAATGAAAATCTAAGAATAGATTACTTGTATGGCTGGATTCAGATGCTCAAACAATGTCATCGAGACTCAGTATTGCTGTTGGTGTTGTTACTGTTGTTGCTGTTGTCACTCTATCTTTCTCTTTGTACTCAGACTACTGGTTTCTTTCCATTGCCTCACTTTTCAAGAATTATCTCACTGTGTGGTGTCGAAAGGTCCACTAATATCCCAAGTTCACCTTCAATCAGTTTACAAAATCTGGAATTCAAGGAATTCCCAGGACTACCCTGGATTTTCTCTTTGGATCAGCCAGAATCACTGCACATCCTCGAGCTGAAAACTCTGGGCAGAGTGATGGGATGCGGAGCAAGCTGGCATTTTTTTGTTGCTCCTAGGAACCACACAAGTGGGCTTAGTCTCTCCCAAGTTACATGGATCTAGATTTGAGGTTGCCCCCTGCCAAAACATTGAATAATGTTCCTAGAAGCTTAAGAATAGACATTTGTAAATAAAAATACCAAACAGCTGTCACTAACTATACTTCCACTGTAGCTGGGGTAAGTACATATATTGGAAGTACTTCTTAGTTTTTACAGAATGCAAGTATAATGATTGCCAACTAGTGGTTCTTTAACAATATGCACACGGTGTGCGTGTGCAGAGGTATATGTCATGATATGTTTTCCAGGGACATTTACTTAATTTGAAGACGTTACCAAAACGATCAGACTCTCAGGATTAGTGCAGTTGTCCACTGGAGAAAATAAGTGGGAGTAACTGAAATCCCGTGCCGGCCCACCCCACTACTCTTGCTCAGGTCTGAAAGCATTATCACACACACTTCACTGTGGTTAGAGTTCTGGTAGTCTGCTCCACTACTGGCCTAGAAAAAAATATTTTCTAAATAAAAATAAAAATTTTAAGAGCAGCATTAAATAAATACAAAAGAATCTGAAAGCAACTTTTAAACAAAGTGTGCTAATTCCTCCCTGATAATTTCGCAAGGCAAGTTTATCTTTTTTAAGACATTTCTTTCCAAAAGATGCCCGCATAATGTTTCAACCACTTGCATTCAAATGTTGCTGCTCGATTTCCTGTTTTCCTTAAGAAATGTATGGATCATGTTGCAAATGGAGAATGACAAGAGAAAACAAAGGGATTTTTTTATCTGCCAAGAAATCATTTAAATTTTCTTAGCATCCTCTGTCTCTATCCAAATTAATCTCCCTTTCACAACCTAAAATGTCAGTAGTGTCTGTATTTATTTTATTATTGATTTTTTTAGTTCCTCCAGACATGCTTTGAAAAAAGAATGCATTTAGGCCTTTCAGAAGAAAACTGACTAGTTTGATGTGTATTGCCTGTTTCTATACTTCTGGCATTTGATATGTAGCTTAAAATAAAATTTAAATTTGTTCTCGTGTTTTATACTTCTGCACTCTATTTTTTTTTAGCTACAATATAGCTTATTTACTCAGATCAACCAAAATCTCATCCAGTCTTCAGATACAGCCTGCACATTTAAAGCAGGCTTAGACAATGGAAAAACAAGCAGATATCAACAGTGGAAACTAAAGACTCACTAGAAATATCTTTAGAAGTAAAACTCCATGTTCTAAGCCCATTTGCTTAGAAGTCATCTCTTCAAACTGTTAGAGCAAGTCTACAGAAGAGAATTTACTAAGTCTGTACAAACCTATATGGGTAAGGTTCAACTCGAAACTTTACATAGGTCCAGATTCATTCTTCTAAGTACTTCAGTGAGGGATTTACAACCAAAGGATTTTTAGTAAGGGTTTCAAAGATACCGAGGAATTCGTACTCCAAACAAAGGTGATAGCAAATCACCTAAATAGTTTCACTTAATTCTGCACAGAGGGTTTAGTATTAGTACAAATAATGTTAGACATAAATTTTCATTGATGAAATAAATTCAAGAAAGTAGTTACTTAGAAAATCTGTAGAGATCCTGCTATTCTCCTATAAGATTATGTAAGAATCCATCAGGCCTTGAGCTTGGAAAATATGGGGCTAATATACAAGACAAAAATTTGGCTAGGTCTTATGTCGACCATCCCCAAGGTACTAATGGAGGTTCCAGTTTCTGATCCAAACATATATTTGCTTGATTGACTTGGCATCGGAATATGATTCTGCCTGACTCAGAGTAGCAATTTAGGAAAGCAAGTTTTATGGTGAATTTGCGCTTTTTTGCTTGGAATGTTTACACATGTATTCATATCAATTTGAGACTTGCTTTCAGTTCAATCTATCACCTGGTTAAGGAGGGACATCATTCTGTCTACACCTAATTGTGGAAAGTGATGACATTTACCACAAGAATTAGACACTTCTTTACAGGACAACTTTTCTTAGATAAAATCATTTTACTTGCAGAGTTGAGTGTCATGTTGCAAGTATCATGCTAAGTTCTTTTTACATGACCTCATTTAATCATTTGAAAATATGAAGGGATATAGGATGTATAATCTTGCGAAAGACGAAATGCAGCAGCACATTAAGAATAGTACTCTATCTAGGCTATTTTAACAGGGAGAATACTTATTAATAAAGAAAATCTTAAAGAAAAGGAGGAAGGCTTTGGGGTTGAACAGATGAGAAAGGAAATCACCCTGGATTCTTGCCACGGGCACGAGGAAGAAAGCAGACATCTTATCTGAGTCACTGAGGAAAGACAGAGGTGGGTTTTAGAACGGAAGGGGCCCAAGAAGGCCTAGGTGCACCCTTCAGCTTGACTAAAACTTTCTCCTTGATCATAGGCCCCTGACCTTTTCATCAGAGCATTTATTTTAGGGAAAACTCAGTCCTATTCTTTTCGTCCTTTTAAGATGTAAATCTTCTCTCAGACACTTCCCAGTTTTACAACCCACAAATATCTTCCTCAAAGACTTGAAAGCCATCCTTTTAAAAAAATATCATCAAGAAAAGACCCCTATCTCCAGGTCTCTTTGTAATGGTAGAACTTAAATGATACAAGAACTGATTAGCAAGATGAACAAACTCACCAATTTCCCTTAACATCTTCCAGTAATTTTCTACTACCTCATCCAGCACTTAAAATCTCTCTTGCCTTTGTTCCAGTGGAATTGCATTCAATCTTTCTCTCCTCTTGCATTAGTCTAGAATAATGTCTTTCTTGCCTGATTAACTCTATCTCATTCCATTTTTCTTTGACAAGAGCAAGGGTGCTCCTTTGGAACACAAGAATGTGCAGGATTTCTTAATTGTCCATTTTGCTGTTTCCTGAAAAGCACAGGGTTCGGGTAAAGTTCAGCTTTGCCTAACTTCACAGAAAAGAGAGAAACCAAAACAACCCAGGAGAGATTTATCTGAAAAGATTGTAACAGTAAGGAAGGGGAGACTATTACCCTAGAAAGAGAGCTCCTACAATAATATCAGCAAGTGCCTCTAAGTTACGCAGAAAGGAATCTTTCTCTTGTAGGGAGAGGGAAAAAGACCAAGAACTGACTGTGGTCGGTGGGATCTGATAGTAGGTCNGTTCAGCTTTGCCTAACTTCACAGAAAAGAGAGAAACCAAAACAACCCAGGAGAGATTTATCTGAAAAGATTGTAACAGTAAGGAAGGGGAGACTATTACCCTAGAAAGAGAGCTCCTACAATAATATCAGCAAGTGCCTCTAAGTTACGCAGAAAGGAATCTTTCTCTTGTAGGGAGAGGGAAAAAGACCAAGAAGAACTGACTGTGGTCGGTGGAACAGATGAGATAAACAGGTAGAAGGGGCAGGGATCTGATAGTAGGTCACAGAATGTTTTACTCTGAGGTTAACCTTGTGAACAACAAGGGGCCATGCACTAAACCTGACACACTCAGGGGAGGCCTGCGTGGTGGCCTTATGAACTCAGAGGCCTAAAGTTCTCACATCAGGTGGTCTGAAATTAAAATGTTGTAACTAAAAGCAGTTTGTAATGGGTAGTTCTGTCCTAGGCTAGAATTTTTTTTTTTTTCCGACAAAAGTCCATCTTTGATTTAGTTGAGCCTATCCATTGTCCTTTTTGCATCTATGATAGCAAACCTTCGGAAGGTCAAAGTAACTTTCCTTTTTCTGGACGCCTCTGAACACAAAAATCACACCTGAGCAGAGAGCCCAATCCCCTCATTGTTATTGTTACCATGTTAATTGTTGACTGTTAATTATCTTGCACCCACGTGTGGAAAAGAAATGTCTATCATTTTACTTTTTATCCGATCCAAAAGTTTACCCCAATCCCTACTTTGCTTTTTCCCAGCCTCCTTCATCTGTCATCAATAGATTTCATGTAACCCAGTTACGCCTCTTCCTCTGATTGTAACGTATAGATAAAGTGCAGTAAGTGCTACCGTTTTCTGGAGTATTTCCTGAACTCGTTGGGGCCTTGCTTCCTGGCAGTAGTCATCAGCTGGCTCAAATAAACTCATAAAAATTCTCTACAGGCTTGAACGTTTTTTGTGTTGACAGCCTATTGTAGAGACGGACTGTTCAGGCGAGGCTGTATGTTGTCTTAGCCTGAGGGTGGGCAAAGTCAGGGCTTGGTGCAGGAGAGCTCTTAACCCCAAAATGATTTATAAGCACTTTGTTCTAATTGAATACTGCAGACAAAACAGTTCAGCTAATCCTTTATGAAGCAAAAGTCCATCAGTTCAGAAGAACTGCGTCTGGAATAGATATAGGTAAAAAAAAAAAAAAAGAGGGGGCACCCTTAAGACTTAGCTAAGTTATATGGGGAAGGTGGTTTTTAATTAGCTGTGTTTCGCAACAAAAAATTGGGGAGGATTTCTTAATTATTGCTTTTTCCAGGACCACGGGGCTTTGATAAAATTCAACAATGATAAAAAGGAAACTGAGATTCACACTTGTTTAGAATTTTGTCAGAAGTTTACAGATATTACAGGGGTCGGCAGTGTGAATGCTAATGACCATTCCCCACTGCTCCTCGCTGTTTAAGAAGGATGGCTGAATGAAGAAACAATTTGAAACGGACAATCAAAACAATCAAGGTAACTAGTCTTTCAGCAGCATACACTGAATTTTGGAAGGAGAGTAGTGATACATTCAGGAACAAGTTCTTTTCCTATGTTTGAATGTCTACCTATCTTCTGGGACACATCACTTTTAACTTTCTGTCACGCTTCATGCCTATGTCATCTTTCTTCTTGCAGAGTTTGAACTCTTCATATGTACAGAATGCCAAGTGTTTTTTCATACTCCTGAATATTTTTATGACACCAAACACATGAAAGTTTTTGAAAACTACAGATGATTACAGGAAGGTGACTAGTTTCAGTTGTTCCCAGTTCTCAGATGCTGTGATTACCCAAGACATCTGATAGATAAAGCTACTGACTCAGAAATCTGCCTAATTTTGTAAGGAAGTGAAATTGCAGTCTTTTAAAGTCTGTAGCATGTTTTCTGTCGCTTTAACTTAGTGTTCATCAGTTTGCTATCTCTAACACTTTCATGACCTGTAGTAGAGTTATTACATACCAGAGATCATATCTGTTTTTAGACAAATTTGTCTCAATGTAATGGACTTAAGTTAGAAGCTACAACAAAGACTCCATTACTGCCAGTTAATTATAGTTTTGTCTAAAATCAGATACCTTTGTTCTTCTCAGTAACAATGCAAAATTTTCAAAATTCTCAAGATTTCCACACAGCCTTTCCCACCTCTTTCTTTTATGAATACCATTTTTTTACTTCATTGAAACAGTGAACTTACTTAATACCATGTTCCTCAATTTTGCATATTTCTTCATCTAAATTTATACGTATTCATATTTTTTTCACAAATCTCTACATTTCTCTCACCTAAAAAATTAAAAATAAAGAATTCTCCATTTGCCCTCTATCCTGCCCATTGTATAATCATACCAATCTCTCTTTCCATCAATAATTTCTTAAAAGCAAATGAGGGAGGGACTAAGTGAGGGAGGATAAAGAGAGATGAGAAGAACACTAGGCAGGAGGGAAAAAAGATCTATACATCTCTTTTGTACAAAATGAATACAATTCCAAAAGGGATACTGAGAAATGCAGATGTTTTTTGAAAAGCGCTTGAAGGGAGATAATGACTCTAACCAGAGCTGTCAATCCTCAAGCACTCGTATGATATCAGGGAGGTACCACACTGAGCACTCAGTGCTAGTCCCTCAGGTAGCACCTGGAAGTTAATTACCAATGTAATCATAAAGGTTGGCCATGCTTCTTTTTAACTATAGCTGTGAAGACAAAAGAAGGTAACAGGTTCTGCCTCCCCTCTCAGAGACCATAAACTATTGTGGGGGGCAACTTTGCCAGCAAATCCCCACAGATGAAAGTGACACTACCAAGACACGATCTGCTTGGGGAGGAGAGGTGGTCAATCTCTCAGAGGAGAAAGACCAAGAACCCCTTCTTCAATGGCTTTTATCGGGTTGTAATACACAGGAATATAGGTAGAGTTCATCAATCCATGTCAGGTGGCAAGGATCAAACAAGAGATAACATTTCGAAGAAATCTGAGGGCTTAGTCTGAGTCAGTGTCTGTCAGGTAAGGAGGTGACAAAATCTTTGGGAGACATATTCATTTCCTGTTTGGACCCTTATCATATGAATGAAAGCACTCTTAGCAAAGCAGGCTTCACAGGATTTTAGGAATTCTTTCTTAGGCCTGATCACCCTGGATCCTGCTCTAGCTGGCAAAGGGATGCACAGCCTCCCCAGTCATAGGTGTTTAGGCTTAAGTGGATTAGAGCCAGGAAGCACTTCTCCCAGATGGAAAAGGGGACCCAGGCTATGTCAGAATTGCTCGGGACCGAGGGTCTATCATTCCCTCTTTGCTGCAGCCCCTGAGTCCTTCCTTGAGGGCCTCCCAAGTGATTGTGTCTGGCTTAGGTTGCCCCTCCTTTGAGGGGTCTTACCTGTCTCTGACTAACCGACCAAGCATTGGGGGCAGGGGATGAAGCAGAAGCAGCGCTGCTGCCAGAGACAAGCTTTGTCTCCTTAGTGGCTCACAGACTGGAGGTTGCTCACTCAGCCTTAGCCATGAGAGACAGTTACAACTCCTGAAACCAGGTAGAGCAGTTCCCAACAAACTATTTTGGAAATAAACCTAATATCCTTGAAACCAATACAGGAATAGAAATGAACTTGAATAATTTATTGTTGAATTTCAAGGAGGTAGATTTCAATTTTTATAAGATATTAGGGAATGAAGTACCCAGATGAGTGATCTAAATAAGAATGAGACAAAAGGTACTGAAAAGTTAATGAGATTTCAAACACCATGGAAGTCATTCTAGACAAATGCGAAACTTGAGCATCAGAACAAAAGCAAACTGATCCGAACCCACTAACTCCATGCTGAGTGTCCAAGTTCCTAAAGCAGGGATTCGCCTGAAAAGTGGTGGGAAATAATTATAAAGAGTTTTTGTGGATTCAGTCTGAAAAAGTAGTTAAAATACACACACTATACACTCTTTATAAAAGTCAAATGAAACTTAAGACCCATGGACTTGTTTACAGGCTAGGTAGAACTAACTGAGCTTGTTTAGAAATTGTGCCATGGGTCAGATTTTCAAGAAAACACGGTTGGGAAATAACCAATGAAAAAAGTTTGGAATATAACTTTCTTAATATAAGAAAAGAAATGTCAAGCCCTGGCTGGTGTAGCTCAGTGGATTGAGCACAGGCCTGTGAACCAGAGGATCGCGGTTCGATTCCCAGTCAGGGTACATATCTGGGTTGCAGGCTGGTTCCCTGCAGGCCAACTCCCAGAAGGGAATGCACAAAAGGCAACCATACATTGATGTTTCTCTCCCTCTCTCCTTCCCTTCCCCTCTAAAGATAAATAAATAAATAAAATCTTTAAAAAAAGAAATGTCAAGAAGAATTTTTAAGAAATCAAAATTTGATGTTTTTATTACTCGCCAGATAAGCACACTGCATTTTTCATAATATATAATCTAATTATAAATGATTTGAAGTTTTAGTACACAAGAATAGCTACACACAACAATATAAATTTGGTTATGTATTATATAAGGAAGTATTGTCTTTGATGTTTACAACTTATGTAAGAAAACTAGCAATGAAAATATTTAAAAGTTTCTTTGCTCAAATTTACGGACTCTTATTTTAAAGGAACATGAAAGAAAATTATTTTGCTGACTTGAAGTATGTTAATTCTTACACAGCCCACTGCGTATTTTCTTTAAATTGTTTTGTACTATATTTTTTAAGAGAAAACCAAGTTCTTTGAGTGGTGGTAAAGAAAGGGTATAAAGTACAGATGAAGAGAGAACTGTGATTGAGTGCCTAACTTTATTACACAAAATTGCTACTCAGTGTTTGCATGAAGACTCATAAGTGAGCGATGTACACAATGTCACGTTCCATCCTTACCCACCCTGTTTGGCTCCTGTCGGTTCGTGACTTTGGCTTCTTTTATGGAGCCTTTCCATCTCAAAATGAGTCTTCCTCTTTTCCTGCTCCTTTCTATTTTTCACAGCATTGTGTCTCTTTTTTTTGCCTAAAGAACCCGGCCCTTTCACAATGTGTTCAAAGTAGGACAGCTTCTGCTTTGTCCTTTTTGCCTCCAAGGATGGTTCAGGCTTCATTTGCTCTTGAATCCATTTGCTCATCTTTCTGTCAGAAGGGCATCTCCATAGATCTCTCCTACAATATCACATTTCAGATTAATCATTTTTCCCTCTAAGCTTTCTTCACTTTCTAACTTTTGCATCTATAGAAAGTAATCGGGAATGCGAGAAGGAAGTACACAGCCTCAGCCTTGGTCTCTGGTGACACATCCTGACTTGAGGATATTTTGTAGTTCTTTCATTACTGCCCTTCCAAATTCTGAGTCTCATTCTTCTCTTGATTTCCTATGATACATATAGAATGTATTTTATTTTTCATAAGTAATATGATATCAAATATATATAAATATATTATGATGAAGCAAGTTTCAGAGGGGCTATTTAAATTGACCAATGTATTAAATCTAATAAATATAAAAAACTAAAATCTTGACTCTGTGACATTTTAAAAACATCCAAATTAACAAATTATACATCTAAGAATATTTAAAGATAAGTGTCCCTCATTAGTTTTTTTATATAAACCATTTTCACATGATTTAATACAGGTTTGTCAGAGCCACATACTTAGGTTCTAGAGATTATACTGAATTATCTCAGTGACTAGAAGTTGAGTAATCAGAAAGTTTTCATTTCTTTAAAATCTTTTTTAAAAATTTTATTTATTTCTGCAAAGGGGGTGGAAGCATATAATTGAGTAAAGTCAACCTCTTCAATAAATGGTGTTGGGAGAACTGGATTAGTAGCTGCAAAAAAATGGAACTAGACCACTGTCTTATACCATATACCAGAACAGACTCAAAACAGATGAAATACTTAAATATAAGTTCTGATACCATAAAAATCCTAGAGGAAAACATAGGCAGTAAAATTTAAGATATCTTTTTTTAAAAATATTTTATTTATTTATCTTTAGAGAGGAAGGGAAGGAGAGAGGGAGAGAAATATCAATGTATGGTTGCCTCTGGTGTGTCCCCCACTGGGAACTGGCCTGCAATCCAGGCATGTGCCCTGACTGGGAATTGAACCGCTATCGTATGGTTCGCAGGCACACGCTCAATCCACTGAGCTACGCCAGCCAGGGCAGTTTTCATTTTTTTACCAATAAAGAGGAATACCTTATACTTTACAATTTCCATTTTTATCTGGATTTTATATCTCCTACCAGAAATCCCTTTTAAAAACACATGACCTGGACTACTTGTGTTTCCATTAATTCTTTGTCAACCACCAATAAGAAACTTCGTTGAAATTGTACAAACAGACATTAAAGAATCTGTTACCTTCAACGTATTTCCCATCTGGAGGTAAAATGCTTATTGTCTTTCTCATTTATAAGAAAGGAGAAATAGTTCAGAGAGTTAAAGGGATTTCACAAGTTAAGACCTGGCCCCAGCTTAAGCCAGGGGATTCTGTGGGTGAATCCATGTGGGAGTCTGCATAATTAGAAATCGGGAGGAAAGATTTTTCTCTAGAAGTTCATAACGAACACGAACCAGAAATGGCAGCGGTTATTCATCATCCACTGAGTACACAGGAGGGTTTGCAAAACGCCTGCAACTGCAGGTTTTAGTGAACTTTTTTTTCAATTTCCTAGAGCTAAATGTTTACAGACACATTAAAAATAAAAAGAGGAGGACTCTTTTCAACAAGATTTTTCCACTGAGCAGGTTTTTTTTTTTTTACAGAAAACCATTCAATCTGACATATGTCAGGGGCAATTAGCAATTTTCTGTTAACAGAATACCTGCCCTATTTAGCAGGCATTTCTTGCTCCTCATTAACCAAATTATGTTCAGGTCATATATCATATCTCTGACAATAATGCCACTTTCATGCTTAATTGGTTAAATAAATGTGTAATTATGGAACTATGCTGAGATACTACTACAAATTCTTGTAACCATGGCATTTGCCTGATGTAGATTGGGATGTTATTTGATCTACTGTAAGATTTAATAATACCAAAACTTAATGTAGCATTTGTCCAATATCGATGAAGGTCTCCCCAGATATTAACAGAATTTTAGATAAAATATTTAAAAACTCAGTGGAGATTCTGAATATTTTGTTAAATGCAAGCATAACATTTTTGAGAAATATTATCTCTGACATTAATCATGGAAAAATACACTGATACTTCTCAGTGGAGAGATAAAAAAAATCTTGACATATGCTAATTAGCAGAATTTATATCTTGCTATGGCATATTTACAGTAATGACTACATTCTCAGAATACTTTTGGATCATGACAAATATTGGCTCATTGAAAATCAGGAAAATGATGGTAGAGGAAGAAGGAAGATATTAATAGTTGTCTTAAAATTCTCACTTTAACTTTTTTCCTTCTAATTAGCACTTTTCTAATGAGTGCTAACAAAATGAGACTTTGAAATAAATTACTAAAAATTTTTTTTCTAAAACTTCCCTTAAGGTAAAATAAATGACACATGGCAAAATGTTGACATGGTAACACTTAAAGTATTAGATTTTAATATAGAGAGGTTTTTACATATTTGTTGCATTTAATGGTTAATCAAGGAATAAAAATTTTTAAATAGTGTCTTGAACAAGTTGGAAGTGTGTTCTTATTTATCTGAACACAGCACAGATGTAAGTAGTCCAGGCTATCACAGAAGCACCCCAGTTACCAGAAACACAGACTCATTTTGTTTGCCACCATTCCAAATCAAGAGTAGGAAAGTTTTTCCTAAGAGCTAGATGGGAAATGTTTTAGGCTGTGCCGTCCTCACAGTCTGTAACATAACTAATCAACTCTGCTTCTGTAAAAAAAAATAATTAATAAATAAATAACTTTGTGCCCCAGCTGGTGTAGCTCAGTGGGTTGAGCACTACCCTGGGAACCAAAAGATGGAGGTCCAATTCCCAGTCAAGGCACATGCCTGAGTTGCAGGCCAGTTCCCAGCAGGTGACGCATGAGAGGCAACCATACATTGATGTTTCTCTCCCTCTCCTTCCCTTCCCCTCTAAAGATAAATAAATAAAATCTTTTAAAAAGTAATAAAAAAATTACTTTGCCATTGTAGCCAAATGACTTTCAACAACCTAGCGTCTGGGGTGCCTAGGACTGCATTCCAATGCAATGGTAAAGACAAAAGCAGGTGGTGGGCTAGATTGAGCTCCTGAGTTGAGCTCAATGAGCTCATACATAACTTACCTTGCTCTTTCCTAGCATGTTCTTTCACCTTCAAAGTCAACTCATGATCCAAGATGGCTGCTAGAGCTCTAAACATAATTTTCAAGGTGGAAGCCAGAAGGACTCCAAAGGGCAGAGGGCAAATGGGTTTGCTTCCAAGCAAAATCAGCTACTTCTAAGTTGATTTCAAAGAGGATCTATACAACAGGCTTACTTACATCTCTGTATAGTAAATGATTTGGTCTTTGTCCATGGTTCCAGAGAGATAACCAACAAACCTTTAAAATCAAGAATTTGGCTCGGCTTCTTCCCTGATTCCTGAAATCTCTAAATTCTAACTTCTGTGAGACATTCTAGTATAATTCTAGCATATTATTGAACCTCAAGGGGTCGTGAGAACCCTCAAAATGATGGTCAGCTCTTCAGGTGTGGGGCTCCCTAAGACTGTCTCTGGCATCTGAAGTACGGCGAAGACACTCTTGTGCAGGACTAAGCGCTGAACCTGTGAAGTGTGCCTTGAATCTGAGTAGTTAGTATCAGAAATCACTGCAGTCAGAATTTATTCATTTGGCTACATCTACATTTAAATAAGACTTTTCAATTCATGCCCACCATACATTCTTTAGGTAGAGAAATCCTGCCCACATTTCCAATAACTTTAAGTTAAATATTTACATTCCAGCTTGAAATGTAGGCTTTCTTCTTTCAAAAGATTAACAGTACCAATTCTATCATGCTTCACTTTTGTGTCTGCCTCAGTTACCACAGTAGCAGCAAGACTGCATGATCCTCCACAAATTCCTGGCATCGACCACTCCTTAGAAATCAGATGAAAAAAAATAAGAATACCTCATCTTTCTACCAGCATGTATAAAAAGCCCACTTCTGTGTCATTCTATATTCTTTATATTATAAAAGACACATAAGAAATCTTTGCACTGTAAAAAAAATTCTTAGCTTCCACATCCTATCTCTTATAACTGATTAGGGATTTAGCTCTGCAATTAATGTATGCATTTTCTTTTTATAGTTGTCCCGTGCTTTTATAGTTGTCCCAATTTTCCCCCCTTTTTCCCCTTCTCCTGGTAGGCTTCTCCCTCCAGCAATCCCCCCACCTTAGTTCATGTCCACAGGTCATGTGTGTGAGTTCTTTGGTTTCTCCATTTCTTATGCTATCTCTATGTTCCCCTTTCCAGTTTGTTCCTACGAATTACAATTCTTATTCCCTGCATTGTTTCCTTATTTCCCCCTTTCCATTCCTAGCTGATAACCCTCCAAATGATCTCCATACCTATGACTCTGTTCCTGTTCTGGTTGTTTGTTCAGTTTTTGTTTGTTCATTTGTGTGTATGTTTGGATTCAGTTGCTGATAGCTGTGAATTTGTTGCCTTTTCCTGGTTTCAGTCTTTTTTTTCTTAAATAAGTCCCTTTAACATTTCCTGTAATAATGGCCTGGTTGTGATGGACTCCTTCAGCTTTACCTTTTCTGGGAAGCACTTTATCTGTCCTTTCATTCTAAATGATAACTTTGCTGCATAGAGTCATCTAGGTTGTAGGTCTCTGCTTTTCATGACTGAACACTTTTTGCTCGTCCCTTCTTGTCTGCAAAGTTTCTTTTGAGAAACCCACCAACAATCTTATGGGAACTCCTTTGCAGGTAACTCTCATTTTCTCTTGCTGAACTTAAGATTCTCTCTTTATATTTAACCTTTGGCATTTTAATTATGATGTGTCTTGGTGTGGTCCTCTTTGGGTCCAACTCATTTGGGACTCTCTGTGCTTCCTGGACTTGTATGTCTATTTCCTTCACCAAATTAGGAAAGTTTTCTTTCATTATTTTTTTCAAATAAGTTTTCAATTTCTTGTCCTTTCTATTCTTCTTCTGGCATCCATATGATTTCGATATTGGCATATTTGGAGATGTCTCAAAGGTTCCTCAGGCTATCCTCATTTTTTCTGAATTCTTATTTTCTCCTTTTTGTTCTGGCTGAATGTTCATCTCTTCATTATGTTGCATATCATTGAATCCTGGTTTCCTTCTTTGTTGGTTTCTTGTATATTATTCTTTATTTCACTTAGTGTGACCTTCATTTCTTTTTTTATTTATTTGCCATACTCAAGGAATTCTCTCAGCATCCTGATGACCACTGTTTTGAACTCTGCATCTGATAGGTTGGCTATCTCCATTTTATTTAGTTCTTTTTATGGGGTTTGGTTTTTTTTCATTCATTTGTGCTATTTTTTTGTCTCCTCTGTGTAGCCATCACCCTGTGTTTGTTTCTATGAATTAGGTAGAGCTGCTTTTACTTCATGTCCTAGTAGCTTGGCCTACGTAGAAAGGGTGCCTGTACCTTGTGCGGGGTGGAGTTTTAGGTAATTGCCAGGGTGGGGAAACCAGCTTCACTGCTTTGTGGCTATGTAGGGTGGGCTCTGAGAGAGTACAATGCTATCATCTGCATTCTGGAGGCTTTCCCAGCACTTGCACCCTCTCCAGTCACTTTATCCCCTTCCCATGTGCAACTGGCACCCTTCCAGGTGCTACCCTAGTAGTGAATCCCAGAGTGGGTGTTCTATGTTCTTTGTGTATGTTCTAAGACTGTGCCAGCCCTTTAAGAAGGCAAAAATCCAGCACTTTTTCCACCCCCCCAACCCTAGCTGTTTTCTTCAGCCAGAGGTGATGGGGTTCTATCTTCTTGGTGCTGGAACCCTGGGTTGTACAGTCTAGCCTGGGGCTGGGATCCCTCACTCCCGAGGTAGCGCTCCTGTTTGTTCTGCCACTGCTTCCACCGCCATCTTTCCATGCCACACCACCCCTCTACCTGTCTCCACCTCTCTGCCCCTCCTACCGGTCTGAATGAATGTGTCTTCTTCCAATCCTTAGTTGTCCGGCTTCCATACTACTTGATTTCCTGATCATTCTGGGTGTTATTAGTTTTGAGATCTCATTGTAATTCCCTCCTATGGTTGTGTGAGGAGGTGAAGCATGTCTACCTATGTTTCCATCTTGACCAGAAGTCTGTATTCTCTTTATTACAATACTATTCTGACATAAAGTAAACATTCTCTACTATCTTACATTAGAAAAGTAAAAGTAAATGGAAACTTGAAATTCAAACCTATATCCAGTGCCCCAATACTCTGGACCCCTTCTTAGTAAAGCCTCTCAACATATTTACCTAAACTTTCTGCCTACATTTCTTACTTTGCACATTACTGTGATTCTCATTTCCATCAGTCCATCAGAGATGCTGCTGGTAACACTATCAGTGATGTATAATATGGCCAAAATAAAGATAACTGACCTTCTTTTCTGTCTCATATTTGATCAGCTCTTGATAGTGTTGACCAAGTCCTATATCTTTTGAATAATATTCCGTACATTTCTTTATTTTCTCTATGCTTCGTTTCCACTGCTATCTCTTTCTTGTTTACATACTTTGTGGATTCAAGAGAAATCTGAATAATAAATTCTTAATATTTTCTATTATCTCTATACACATTATTTTTCCCTAGGGGGTTTCATCCAGGCCTCTGGCATTTAATACAATCTCAATGTAAATCAAACATGAAATTTCAGTTGTAGTTCTGATTTCTCCCCTGAACTTGAACTTCATTCCAATATTCCTACTCACCATCTTCATTTGTAGGTCTAACAGATATCTTCAAATTTGTATGTACAAAAATAGAGTTCTTAATAAGTCCACAACTACCACTTTTAGAATTTTTGCCTTCTTCATTTCAAGAATATGAAAATCATACACCAAGTCGACTAAACCTCAGATCTGTCTTTGATTCATCTCTTTCCCTCAGCTATCACTCCCAATCCATTACCAACTGCTGTTGAAATAATGTACAAAATGTTGAATGTATCCAATTCTTCCCATCTCGACTGTCACTATTGTCCAATTTACTTTCATCTCTTACCTACGTACTAAAATAGGCTCCCCACTTCCAGTTACTCGGGTCTACAATCTATTCTCCATATTTGACATTTTAAAAGTTAAATTATATCCTGTTCCTTGTTTGATTAAAATCTACTAATAGTTCTTCCAATTGAAACTTGTATAAATCAATGTTCCCTTTTCATGTCAGAGACAGACTTGCATGTCAGGTTCATGGTTACCTTTCAGATAGATCATTTTTTTTTCATTTCCTCTTTACTTTCCATATTCAAGTCACAATAGGATTTCTATTTTCTGAATACGTCAAACCATTCCTGTTTCAAAGCCTTTGCAGTTGACAGATCTGTCTGAGATAGTCTCCGGGTTTTCTCAGTGCTGGATCTTTCACACTAGCTCAGCCCCACTTCAAATGTCAGGGCCTCAGAGGGGCCTACATTGATGAACATATTTAAAGTGCCAGCACCCTGCCCCCGTCACTTTATAATATAGCCTCTCCTTTAATTGTCTCCTTAGGAGCTATTACTACATTTGTTTATTTTACTTTCTTATCTTTCTTTTTTAATAGAAATCATACTGCTTGATGGGGTTCAGGAACCTGGGTGAAAAAGGTGAAGAGATTGAGAAGTACAAATTGGTAGTATTGAGTCATGGGGATATAAAATACAACAAAAGAAATACAGTCAGTAATAATATCATAAATATGTACGGTGCCAGGTGGTTAAAAGACTTATTGAAAAGATAACTTCGTAAATTATCTAAATGTCTAACCACTATGCTGTACATCTGAAATTGTTATAAAATAATATTGAATGTCAACTGAAATTGAAATATAAACATTTATAAAATATTAATTAAGAATAAGTAGGAATCTTGTTAAACACAGTTTCTGATTAATGTCTAGGTTGTGTCTGAGATTCTGCATTTCTAACAAGCTCCCAGTTGAAGTAAATTTGTGTAGAGATTTCATGTCTATCATTTTGCTTTTTCATGTCTTCTTTTAGAAGTTTATAATAGTTTAGCCCTGGCTGGTGTGGCTCAGTGGATTGAGTGCTGGCCTGTGAACCAAAGGGCTGTCAGCTCAATTCCCAGTCAGGGCATATGCCTGAGTTGTAGTCCAGGTCCCCAGTAGGGGGAGCATAAGAGTCAATCACACATTGATGCTTCTCTCCATCTCTATATCCCTCTCTTTCCCTCTCTCTAAAAAGAAAATGAATAAAATATTTAAAACAAAGAAGTTTACAATATTTATCAGTTAGGGTTTAGTAACAGCATATAGCTAGATTAAGTACTTGGTTAAAAGTGACTTATAGATTCAGTTATTATAAACAGAATGACTGTATATACATTCCTCCGTAGACTGACTTCTAGAGGATTTGAATTGAATTTTCATCTCAGAGATGCACCCCCCAAAAGTATATTGTACCAATAAGATCAGGATGTTACCTGTAGAAAGGGAAGTGCCATTATAGTGTTTGGCTCCAGAATCAAAAAACTTTTGTATAATCTGCAAAGCGAGGAAGCCACACCATAGCTACTGACCACACAGTTATGCTAACCACCTGAATAATTAACAGCTCACACCCTGCTTCTCTAAGCAATGGACTCATTTCCAAGTCAAGATCTACACAATTATATCAAAATTACATTCAGACTTCTTCTAGTTGCAAGGGAATGACAAAATTTGGCTTTTCCTTTTTACTTTAAGCCCTGCAGTACAAAAATATACACTATGACAGTATCAGAGTGAGTAAGTAAGTTAATCCAACTCATCAGCCCATAATGGCCCCCAGCCAGTTATCTTGTGTTCTGGGGTCTTACAGGGTTTTCACCAGAACATCTCTTAAAATTTTTATTTGCTATGCTTCCGTTTTTCTCACTTTAGTTTCTATCTGACTCAAATGAGATTCTAATAAGGGCCAGATAGTAAAAAAATAAAATAAAATAAGTGTAAAATAGGATGCTCTACTCTGACTAAATCTTTCTTTCAGCAACCAAGAAGTTTGGTGTGTCAAGCTTAGAGTAAAGTATATCATAATAGGATTCCACATTCTCCATGTGAGTATCTCCTAGGTACCCAGGTATACAACTGTATTCACTGAAATTTAAATGCCATGGAAACTAATTAGGTAAACAACTGTCTGAAGGAATAGTCCCTGTAAGAATGCCCTCAATTTAGACACCATCTGCAAGTTTGGGGTTTTCCAAGGCACCCTTAGACACCCTATTTCAGACCTGCTGATTACAAATTCAACAGTTTCCAGTTACCACTGTTAGGTTTAATAGAACAATTCCAAGAACTCAGAAAAAGCATCATAGAGTATCATGATTATAGGATGCATATTCTAACCAGCCAAAGAGAAGATATATAGGGTGAACTCTGGGAAGGTTAAAACAAAAGCTCGCATTTTCTCAGCTATCTGTGTATGAAAATATGCATAGAGTATTACCAACCCAGGAAGCTCACTTGAGCTTGGGTCTCCTTAGTTTTTACTGGGCATTCATTATATAGGCAAATTTGATTGAATCATTGCCCATGCAGTTATTCACAGCGCTAACTCTCCAAGCACAAGGTTTGCCTTTCTGGCAGAGACAGCTCCCAACC
This sequence comes from Sturnira hondurensis, assembly GCF_014824575.4. Taxonomy (NCBI): domain Eukaryota; kingdom Metazoa; phylum Chordata; class Mammalia; order Chiroptera; family Phyllostomidae; genus Sturnira; species Sturnira hondurensis. The sequence continues at coordinate 1,693,013 of NW_028073411.1, forward strand.
AGAATCACCTCATTAGCATAAATCACCCAGCCTGGTCCAGAAGCCCACTGTGAATGACAAAGACACTTTTATACCTTGGGAAGTTTCAAGGGTTTAGAGGCTTTCTTCCAGACACCTCCTTGGGTAAAGTTAATTTTTTACTATGGAGCTACCTTTTCTGGGAAACAATTCCTGACTTGGTTTTCTTATTCCATGAGGGAAGGTGTCATGCCCTGCTTTGTGCTGCAAAAGCATAGTATGTTATTCTTGTATTGTAGACAAAATCGCATAGATCCATCAGTTTAATAGTTTCTGGTGTATGTTTCTGTCTTCTTTGACAGGTGGTGAGAGCAAGCGCTAGTCCATCATGACATTCTCAGAACCTAACATGGTATTTGGCAAATAAAATTTTCTTTTACTTTCTCTCTCTTTACTTTTTCTCTCCTTCTCCCTCTCTCTCTTTCCAAACACACATGAAAAACTGCAGATTAATCTGACTAATTTCATCACTCCCACATACATGAATAAAATTAAATCATTAAAGAGTAAGCCTTATTAATAGGCAAGTATAGGTAAATTACATTGTTAACTATAAAAAGAACAATATGCTCTTCTTTGGCTGCTAACTGCACCAAGAAATCATTCAAAGAACAGTTTTGTCCTCATTTTGAGCGTTTAAATGGTCATTTTTCCATGTTACTGAAGATGTGAATGAAATGAGGTACAGGTATAGAAAATAGAATAGAAACCGCGTGTGTCTGCTGGCCCAGGGATGCCTACAATGCTGGCCACCTCACAACACGTGGGAAGCCCTGAAGTTCCTAAGATGAAAATCAAGCTCTTCAACACCCCATAAGCACAGACCCTGCCTCTGAAAACACGATTTTACCAGGACAACTGACTTACTGACAGTGAGTTTTCATCTAAAATTTGAACTACTTAAAGTTGGCTTTAAAATAGTTGAAAAACATAAAGGTGAAAGTGTTTTGTGTTTTTTTTTTCAAGAAGGCTTGCAAAGGTACTAATGCGGTAAATAGCACATTTGATGCTTCCGTTAAAGCTCTTTGCTTAAATGGAAATTGACTATATAACTATGTTTCCACAGTCTGAGCTTTTGAACATTTGAGTAGCAACATGGATAATAAGATCTTGCATATTGAAATTTTATGGAAATAGAACACTTTCAATCCAAACACTAGAGTTTCTATAAATGGGAATTTAATTACAATAAGATTATGCCAACAACTTTTGCAGTTTTTGTGACTATAGCAAAAACAATCTCTACCTTATATTATGAGCAATCTCAAATCTAAGTGCATATAGCCAAGGGCGAGATGAGAAAGTCAATGATAATCATTATAAAAGAATTAAGACTTGAAATATAAAATTAGAATTCATTCCTTATGATACATTTTATATTCTGCTTTACATTTTTCCTGTTTTCATCGTTTCGGATAATATAAATATGAGTCATTTTAAGTGAAATAGATAAGAACCAACCTATGGACAGAGTTGTATTCCCTACATATTCATATTTTGAAGCCCTAACCCCCGATGTGGCTGTATTTGGAGATGGGGGGTCAGGAGATACTCAGGTTTGGATAAGGACCTAACCGCAGGGCTCTGTTCCAACAGGATTAAAAGCCTTGAAAGTGCAATGGACCTGTTCCTCCTTTTCTGCCTGTTTCTCCATCTCTCCCTCTCCCCTCCTGCATGCTCAGAGGAAAAGCCATGTGAAGACACAGCTGTCTGCAGGACAGGAGGGGGCTCTTCCTGGGAGTCGGATTGGCCAGTGTCTGGGTCTGGGACTTCTCTCAGTCTCCCAAACTGTGAGAAATAAACTTGTTTCTTAAGCCACGTAGCATATGGTATTTTGTTGTAGCTGCCTAAACTGATTCAGACAGGAAGCCATAAACGTTTTAAATGTGCACAGCACAAAATGCGAATTATTTAGCTTCCTATTTAAAACAGAAATGTAAACATAATTTAAAACACATGTTATAATATTAGACATGCTTATTTTTCAATGTATTCATTATTATTTGTTATTTTGGTTTTAATTCTGATGTGAGATTATAAGGCTTAGTTAAAAATAAGATTATCTTTGATGTTGATATCTGACTTGAAATAGAAGGAAAATGTACTGTGACTGAGAATTAGAACGTGCCTTGTATTCCCATGCAAATATGTTTTAAGGTTGAAAAAACAAAAAGACAAAATGAGAGGCTTATAGAAAGATGATTTATAAATGTATTATCTCATTTAATTCTTATAATTTTACAAAAAGTAGTATGGGTTAATCCAATGCAGGTTCAAGACCGTTTTTGTTTATTGTGTATGTGAGCTGGAGCAAGCTACTGAACATTCGCACACCTCAGATTTTTAACCTGTTAAAAAGCAATGTTAAGATTAACCTGATACACCTACACACACACACACACACACAAGCACCCCTATTTTAAAGAAATTAAATGTAACTGAATGTGTCTGCTACTAGGTGCCAGAGTACAAATTCATTATCTAACCCTTTTCAATCTAACACTCTGAATTTCTACTAAAATAGTTACTAACTCTGTAAGGGTTACAGTAAAGAACTATAAGTTTTTTCAAATATATAAGATCCAAACTTTAAACATTCAGACTAGAAAATGTAACCTATACACCCATTATGATTCATGTGCATTTCAGCAGGACGATCTTAATTTTCATCTCCCAAAATCTTGGCAATCAGGAGATAATAACACATGTCATTTTTGAGCAATGATGAAGGATGTCGAGAATGTGTGTGGAGGAAACAGGCAGAAGGACAAATTAGAAGAATTCTGAAGTGGCGGATCAAGAGGAAAAAAAAGGGAGAAGAGGAAAGATTCAGGAGTGTGAGATTGAAGGATGGATGTGGTGTAAGATCAACAGGGCAGGTTCTGGAGCCAGATTTCCCTGGTCCACATCCCTACTGTTTGAGCTTGTGGTGAGTATTTCGTGAACTGGTACAGGTAAATTGCATAATAAAATGCATGGCACATATATTAACCATATTATAAATAGTAATATTTTTAAATGAATGTTTTGGAAATGTGGTAAGATTAGTTTTTAGCATAATTATAGGAAACTATGTTTATATTTGAAAATAGCATTATGAGTCAAGTAGACTTCTCTGCCCCAAAGATATGTTCAATCCCTAGACCACAATGACTGTGAATGTGACCTCGTTTGGAAAGCAAGGTCTTTTCAGAATTAGTTAAGATAAGATGAGGTCATTAAGGTCAACTCTTATCCATTAGAACTGTTACCCTTAGAAAATGAGGGGAATTTGGACACAGAAGTGCACAGGGAGAATAGCATGTGAAAACACAGGCAGAGGCTGAGGTAATGCCTCTGCAAGCCAAGGAGTGTCAGAGATGGCCAGTCAGCACCAGAAAGTAGGACAGTGCCATGGGACCAGTTCTCCTCAGAGCCCTCAGAAGGAACCAACACTGCCAAACCTAATTTTCAATGACTTCCAGGAACTGGGAGAGAAAAAATCCTGCTATTTTAAGCCTCTCAGTTTGAGTTACTCTGTAAAAGCAGCCCTCATTAATCACCAAGCTACGATATGCCTAATACTTTTTATTCTAAGATGATATTTTATAGAATTAATGCATCATATGCATTTCAAAAAATCTGTACGTTTGGGGGAAAGACATATTAATTGCAAAGGGAACAAGAGGACTATAATATATTACAAAGTTTTGCTTTTGATGTCAATGAGCTGCAAAACAGGTTGATCATCTATGTTTGGTTATCATACAAAGACTACTCCAAAGTGAACATATTTCATCCTTGAATTAAAGCAAAGATTCTGAGTTCTGACTCTCTTTTCCATACTGAAAATTTAAGGTGGTTCTATGGGCAGTGCGTATTTGTATGCAGTAGTTTCCTTAAACACAGAGCCTTAAACACGATGTTATCCGAGGTGTGTGTAATGGAGAAATTCATGGAGGGAGAGGAGATGGCAGTTATGGGATCTGGAAAGTTTTATGACCTTGTGCTAATCAACTTGTCTGTGCTTCAGTCTCTTCTCCTGCTAAAAGGGATATGAAGAAGAGAATCCACTTTATATGATTGTTGTAAAGATATAAATGGCTTAAAACACACTTTTATATTTTAGCTAGCATCATCATTAACATCAACATGACCACCACGACCACAGGTTTTATGATCCAAAGGCTTTCTTATCATGGGATCCAAATTCATTGATATCACATTGGTGATTTGCCTGTTCATGACAGATTGATTGGAAGGAAACCAATATTTCTTAAGAATCCATGGGCAAATAAAGAATGATTCATGGAGAAAAAAGAAGGTTGACTTAATTATTAGTGGGTGGGAGGCTCTGTGTGATAACTCATTCATTAATTCATTTAATCAACAAATGGGTATGGAGCATCTAGCAGCATTTTATACATGTTCAAGACAGGAAATGCATCTGTGAAACTGGTAAATATCCCTGTCTTCATGAGGATTATAGTCATCACTCTAAGTATGTGTCAATTGTGCTGGTTTTCCTGTGATACAAAACCTAGTGGGGACAAAAGAGACAAAACATGCATGGTCCCTAAAACCTGCAAAAAGTTTCAATAACATTATTGGCATGACATCTTCTTATAGGTTACAGCATTTTAAAGAGTCATCCAACTTCCAAGCAAGGTACTGGACGCCATCTAGTTAAATTGTCTAGTTACACAGGTCAGAAACTGAAGCACCGGACTGCACTGATGACCCATTTAGACTTTGGTGTCTTAGATGGGCAACTACATCGCTGCTTTTACTGGGAATGGTGAGCTGGCCTTTCTAATACCTTGTTGTTGAGTTAGACTAGAGTTGCAAGTGTTGTTCTCTGGACTGATGCTAAGCAGGCTGCAGCATCATTACCCAAGAGAAGGTAATATTAAAACTATGCTTTTGACTTAGTTAGTCTGTGGATTCTTACTTGTACGTCTTTCCAGAGGAAGTTTCAGAGTTATTGTGAGTAGAGTGCAAACCACTGACTAGCTGATGCCAACAAAAGACCCTATTGTGAAGAGATTCTTCCCCTTGTCTGGACCTCAAGTTTCATGTGTTTCGGGTACAGAAAGACAGTGGAAAATGACAATCATGCAGTTGATAAAAATGTGCCTAATGAAGAAAACAGAATGTTATTAAATTTTTTAGAAACTTTATCTTGGTTAAAGCAGAAGTATCATAACATTGCCCTGATGAACTGTCCATGCAGGAATGATAAAACCTTTAAAAGACCAAACTGCATTTCCTGTACTATTGATAGGTTTATTGTATATATATATATATATATATATATATATATATATATGTATGTATTTCCCTGTACAGAGACAATAAAATGAACTGTGCTATTACACATGTGAGGCAACTACAACTGTCAAAATAAATAGTGTAAACACAAAATATACAAAAATAATCCCAAATCTAAAAAAATGAAATTAAAAGGCCATGAAAGTATATGTGTGTACAATGAAATGATTCACCAAGTCATGTCATATCATAGCAACACATTTCTGCGGATGTAAAGACAACTTGAAGTCATTTACATTGGTAGGAAGTCTTTTCATATACGCATATATTCATATTTTCCAAGTAGAGCCACCATCATTAGTGGATAAGATTATGTAGTATTGGGGATAGTTTAAAATATAATTATAAGTAAAGTATAAAAAGATTTTTACCAAAAGATGGATACCACCATCAGCCTATTTCAAGAACAGCCGTCCTAAAAAACACTCAAACTTTTTTCAAATTTTATGTGGCTTGAAAACACTACCATAATTAATATCAAGAATACAATGACTTTTGTTTTAAAAAGAGTTTGCACATAAAGCAAAAATTGGCAAGAATGAACCATTTTGCTGGTCTTGCAAAAAGTGGTAATAAATCACTTTGCACTGGGATAGTGTGCTCATTCTCACCATAACTAACAATTTCCACCTGCAAAACTTCATCCAGTGTATTACACCTGAGTGCTCATTAGGGCAGTAAGGTTCCCAAAGGAAAATCAGACAAGCTAGCTTTCAACTCTGTGAATTAGAGTACCCAAGGGGAATAAGATGAATGAGGCACCTTCACTTTTGGTCTTATTAAACCTCAGACATAGAACCCAGCTAGAAAGAGGAACACGTAAAATTTTTCCTCACAGGTCAAAATAAAAAGGATAAAAGAAAAATGGGGAAAAAAGAAACAAAAACAAAAACAGAAAAAATACAATTCAGTGGTTAGTAGTTTCACAACAACATGAATGAAACTGAAGAATATTATGCCAAGTAATATAGCCAGTCAATGAAAGACAAATACCATATGATCTCACCTTTAACAGGAACCTAAACAACAAAACAAACAAACAAACAAAATATAACCAAAGACACTGAAATAGAGAACAGGCTGACAGGGAGGAGAGGGAAGAGGGGAGGGAATTTCAGGGGAAGAGGGGAAGGATTCACAGGAACAAGTATAAAGGACACATGGACAAAAACTAAGGGGAGTTGGAAATGGGAGGGAGGTGTGGAGCACTGTGGGATGGGCTGGGATGGGATAAAAGACAGAAAACTGTACTTGAACAATAATTAAATAAAATTTTAAAAATGAAATGAATATGTAAGAGAAAATTTTAGGTGCCAGAAATTCCTTTTCTGGGTATTTACCACCTCCCCACCAAAGTTGAAAGGAAGTTCTTGAAGAGATATTTGTATTCATATTTATAGCAGCATTAATCACAGTAATTATAACATGAAAGCAACCCAATTGTCCACTGATGAATGAACAGACAGACATAATTTGGTACGCACATACAGTAAGATATTATTTACCCTTAAAAAAGAAGAAAATTTTGCAATGTGCTACTAACTGGATAAACTCTGAGAATATTTTGTCAAATGAAATAATCCAGTCACTGAAGACAAATACTGAGATTCCACTTATAAGAGATACTTAGAGGAGTCCAAATCAATGAAACAGAGAATAGAATGGCAGTTGGTTGGGGCTGGGAGAAGTAGGGAATAGATAATTTCTGTTTAATAGGTATAAAGTTTCAGTTTTACAAGATGAGTTATAGAAATAGAGAGGAGTGATATTATACAAAATTATGAATGTATTTAATATCACTGAATTGCATATTTTATCACATAAAATTTGACAAAGAGAAACTATATTATGCACAATACTTAGTGTTCATATTTTTAGAGGTGTTATGTATAGCACCATATAGAAATTCCTCTGAATAGTGTGAAAAAACATTTCAACTAAATGTTTCCAATGACCTTGAAACAGATTTAGATTCCTCGAATTATCTTTTCTCATATTTTCAAGATAAGTAGGAAATACAAAATTGTTAGTTTATAGTGACTTTATTTTTATAATGCTAAGCTCATTCTAAAGGAAGTCTAAGAGGTAAAATAACAGCATGTTACATAACTATATAATGGCAAAAACACCTACTATTTATGACATGTATACATGTATTAGAAAATATATATTATTAACAGAGCTTGAAAATTGTTTTACACAACTCTAGTTGGAAATCCATCAAACAGCGTATGTTCATTGAGCATCTATATTGCTCGAAAATGTAGGTCTGACATTAGGAAGGATTTCAGAAAATTTAGTCCTTATTTTTGTAGTATACAGTATTTTTTTTCAGAAAAAGTCTCACACAGATAACATGTTGTACATTAATACATTTTCCTCATGCAATTCTCTGCACACATGAAAATTAACATTTCCTCAATTGATTTTAGAGAATGAAAATCATGGCTTCAGAAATTATAAAGTGGTAGGAAAGAAATTTAAACCAATGTGCCAAGACTTCTCATCTGGGACTTTAGGTGCTACAGCATTCTTTGCCTAGCAGGACAGAACATCAAGGGTCTGATAGTAAGGAACACGATTCAGTTACACTAGTGGGTCCTTGTATTCATGGAAAGCTTCCTGGAAGAAGTGGAAATCATAAACCAGGCATCAGGAAAATGGAAAGGAATTACAAAAACAAGAAAAATTGTCCTGGCTGGTGTAGCCCTGTGGATTGAGCTTGGGTGGGCAAACCAAAGGGTCACTGGTTCCATTCCCAGTCAGGGCACATGCCTGGGTTGCTGGTCAGGTCCCCAGTAGGGGGTGCAGGAGAGGCAACCACACATTGATGTTTCTCTCTCCCTTCTCTTCTCTCTAAAAATAAATAAATAAAATCTTTTTTAAAAAAGAAAAAATATAAATAAAAAAGAGAAAGATTATAGATGGAGAAATAAAGTAAAAAAGACTTAAAAGCAGCAGCAATGAGACCTACAAAAATTGATTAACCATGGAATCAAGTAGAGATCCCAGCATTCTATTAAAGTGTCCATGGAAAAGAAGGTCTTGATATGTCATCATTATAAGTATAGGTGGAGTTGTTGCAGTATCACAGGAAAAGAATTTCCCGAGACCTGCATGGGAAGATGGGGTCCCATGGTAAACTTTACTGATGATGTAAAATTAAAGGGGTTTTGCTCCTGACTTCCCAATGTCCCATCTCCACCCTTCTCACCATGGAAAAGGTCCGATCCTGTCCTCAGCAAATCCAAGACAAAAGCCACTGTCCAGAGTTTCTGCTCCGTATTAAAGCCCAGTCCAGTCGAACCTCTGTCTAGCGAGCGTGTGTTTCCTTTTGCTGCCTGTTGCTGTGCACCCTCCTGGAACCTGTGCGTGGGGTCTGTGCGGTTTTGGACCATACCCCTGCTAGGGCCACATGGCTGTGAAGGAAGAGTGCATGGGTGCATGGTGCAAGTGCAGGGTATCTGCGAGTGAGCAAATAAGAGAGGCGGGGCAGAGAAAGAGAACTAGCTTCTTTGTTACCCTGGGATTATATATTTTGGGCTTGGAAAAGACCAGCGCTTTTTCAAAATGACTACATGATTTCCCATTTTTTGCAGGATTTTGATGGGTTTACACCCTCTAGTTAGAATGACAGGCCTCTATGGTCAGTACTTCTCCCTGGGCCCCCAGAAATCTGGTATGGAAGTAGAGGGGGAGGAGTGTGAATTCCCTCCGTGGAGCAATACTATGATTCCCTGGGGTGTGACGGGCTGGAGCTTCCGGTGAAGCAAATAGGCTCATGCTCCTCAGTTTATTAAGCTCAATATCTAAGTCTCTATACTTTCCTCTTTTTAACATTGATAATTAATTAAATATCAATGACAAATATAGGGTTACCAAAATATAAGGTATATTTTTTGTTTTAGTTTTCTATTATATTGATAACCCATTAGCTTTCTTAAAAGATGCTGTATAATTATATGGTATTTTAAATTAAGAAGCGATGTTAAAACCATATTAAATATTCAAACAAGAGTGGTCTCATTAATCTCTCAATCAAATGTACTCTTCATTCATGAGGAATCTAGCACTAGTAGCAGAAAATAATTGGCATCTGGAATTTTATTTGGATTCTAGGAAGAAAGGCTGTGAGTTCAATGCCCTTTTGATCTCATTGTTCTTAAACACAATGTCGCAAAAGCTTGTATTACTTGGCCCCCCTAGAAAGTGAAGTCTGAAGACAGAGACATTATTGGGGTCTCAGCAGAATGACACGTCTTTTCCTGCCAACCTTTTTTCTTGGTTGACCTTGGGTGGTATAGTGCTCGCTTTCTCCTTTGTCTGTTGCTGTGAATTTTTTGATGGGTAGCCACAGATTACTGAAGAGTTTAGTGTGATTGTCAAATACAGTGCATTGAAATGTATTTTAATTACCCCTTAAGATGTTTGGTGAGCATAGTTTTTTTATCTTAACTCTTAGAAATACAATGTTTTTCAAAGAATATATTTAGAATATTTATAAAAAGGAAGAATTATTCTGAAGATGGATGGATGGCAACAAGTAGCTGGCTGCTCTTGTGATTTCCAGCGCTGAATAGACCGGGATTGAGGGAAATGGAAACACGAATGAAAGCAAAGGCGGGAGAACATAGAAAGAATGAATTTTCCCTGGAAGCTAAACTGTAGAGCTCATACCTCTGTTACATCTCTTACTACATTTAGGGCTCCTTTTCTAGACCCTCTGGGGCTTTTTTTTTTTAACCTGCACTAAATGTTCTCCCCATTAAAGCTCTCACTTTTTAAAACCTGTGGGGTAAAGGAAAGTGCTTTATCCCTCTACTGTTTAAAGGGCAATTAAATTTGCAGTATCTCCCAGAAAAAAAATATCAAACCAGACTCTTCTCTCACAAAATGAGAGTAATACGAGTAAAATAAGTCAGTATAAGATTGCTCTGAGCACAAACAACATTCCGCTGAAAGCTTCTTTCAAAAACAGCCATAAAAGCATTCTCTTGTCAACGTTACATTTTGGGGAGTGAGTAATTGACAGAGTCTGCACTACTTACTATAATGAAAGAATCTAAACGTAACATGAGTTCTTAATTACCACTTAGTTTAAACCCTCATTTCAAAAATAAGGACAACACATCCCAGGAAGGTTAAGAATAAGAACGGTGACCTTGGAGCTCTTGGCCTTGCATTCTCAACTGCATTGGCCATCGAATTTTTTTGATACTTCATTTAGACTTCTTCCCCGTCTAGATAATTCCATAACTGCCTCATGTAATTTTACAGCTTTATTCAGTCTTTTGCACTGTTTTTGTCCTGTATTTCACTTCCATAGACAATAATTGTGTTCTTTCTTACATGCTGCTGTGACAGAACAATATATTGAGGTATTAATTTTTTGTTGTTTTATTGTCCTGGTACTCACTCCCCTTGCCATTTCCAAGAAGGGAAATGTACCTCGTGAATATCTGTGATCAAGGAAGAAGCAGATTTAGACAGAGGAAAGCTAGTTCCAAGGCAGACGGCACCTGGCTGGGCAGCACACACACCCCAGCAGCGTCCCACTGAATAATCAAGGGGCATTACATCGTCTGGGGTCGTTTGGTGCCCAGCCTTCACAACTCTGGTAGCACCGTTACATCTTCTTTCTTTTTTTCAAAAATGAAAATCTCATTTTGTAAGCCCCAAGGTGTGTAGGGATGGCAGGGGAAATTGTAAATGAGGACGGCAGACTGATTTGAAGCACGTGCACATTTATTGTACGAAGGAAATGCCCACAGGCTGTGTGAGGTTGGGCAAGATGACTTCTCTGCACTAGTCCATGTTGACAGATCTACAAATTTTTCAAGGGAGTAAAAAAAATCTGTAATTTAAAAAGCTTGTTTTAATAAATAAAATATTGTGTTTGTCAAAATAAAATCTAGCTAAAATAAAATCTTCAGAGGAAATTTAAACCATACACTTTAAGGTTGGAAACTTTGACAGGGTCACTTTCTCAGTACTGTTCTAGCTGACACAAGTTGGTATAAAGAGGTGGTAAATCACCTTGAGGGAGGGAAAGAAAAAAGACTAAATATTAGAAGAGAAGAGTTAGAGCCCCATGATTGAGAACAAGATCAGGATTCTGAGGACCCTGGGAAGAGAGCCCTAACCCATCACTTCACTGGGCCTCTGGACTGGACTGGCCATCGGAGAGGGATGCCGCGGGATGAACTTCAGAGGGGTGAGCCATCAACGTAAAGCTGCCTCAACAAAGATCCGTACGCACACACTAAGGCAACAAAGTAACATGCCTTCAAGGGAGGATGCACATTTGACAAATGAGCATAAAAATTGATGAGTGCTGATCACAATGCAGAAAGACCTTTACACATTTTTTTAGTGTCTCAAATTGTTATCGGTGAAAAATAAGTTCTAGTGGTGTGGAGAGGGAAAACATTTCCTGAGAGCCACATGGGTGGATGAGGCTCTGTGGTATGGTTTATTGATGATGTGAAATTAAGGGGGTTCTCCTTCTGACTTTCCAATGTCCCATATCCATCCATTTCACCAGGGAAAAAGTCCAGCCATGTCCTAAGCCAGACCAAGACAAGAGACAATGTCCGGAGTTTGTATCCATACTGAAGCACAATCCAGTTCAGCATCCAGCTAGCTTAGTATGTCTCTGGCTGCAGCTCATAGCTGTATGTGGTTCTCTCCTGGAGTCTGTGTGTATGGGGCCCACTGTGGCCATGGGCCAAGCTGCTAGGAGTACATGGCTATGGAGAGAGGACCTGTGAGCACATAGTATAAGTGCAGTTTCCCAAGCAAGATGAGAGAGAGAGAGAGATCTCAGTCCTTTGGAGCTCATAGTCAGTGGTGTGGGCCCCAGTAGCTACTAGACCCACATGGTCACATGCTTCCAGACAAGAAAGCACAGAAAACAATGGGGCAAGTGCATCACTGGGGGAGGGAGAGGGAGAGAGAGAGAGAGAGAGAGAGAGAGAGAGAATGCTAACTTCTTGGTTCTGTTACATTACCTTGAATTTAGGATGTACCAGGTATCTTTTCAAAATAACCAATCAACTTCCTAGGCTGTTGCAGGCATTGGATGTGTTTATACCCCAGGTTAAACCGAGAGGCCTCTTCAGTTGTGCACTTCCCCCTGACCCCCCAGTAATCTGGTAGTCCAGGGGAGAAGGGAGAATGTTAACTCCCTTGGTGGAGCACAATGTTGTGATTCCCCCAGAGTATGAAAAGCTGTAGCATCCTGGTGAAGCAAAGAGGTTCCCGTTTCCTGCGTCCCAGTCTACTAAGCGCAACATCTAGTCCCCTTTGCTCCCCTTCTCAATCTATAGCTAAACACCGATGCTAACAAAATCAGTTATGATATCCTGAATAGGATATAGGAAGTCCCCAGTGATGACGGAGAAGAATCTTTTGTCATAATCCTTAGAGAGTAAAGGTATTAAGAGTGACAAAGTTATATCATATAATTTATAGCATTAGTCAGCTAGGGTCGCCATAACAAAATGCCACAGACTGAGTGACTCACACAATAGGAGTGCAGTTTCTGGTGAGGTCTCTCTCCTCAGCTTGAAGATTGCCAGATTCTCCTTGTGTCCTCACATTACCTTTTCTCTCTTTCTCTGTCTCTTCATATTATTATAAACACATCAGTTCCATTGGATTAGGGCCAAAATTTATGGCATTATTTAACCCTAATTTCACCTGAATGGCCCAAACTCCAAATACTCTCATATTCATAAGGCTTTGACTTACAAATTTTGAGGGGACATAATTCACTTCAGAATGCTAATAAGAGTTTGAATAAAAGTGTGTATCTTGTTTCCATCCAAGAAACTTTAAAGGCAACAGAAATTTATTTATTTATATTTCTTTTTAAAAAATATATTTTATTGATTATAACATTACAGTTGTTGTTCTCTTCTCCCCTTCATTCTCTTCCACCCGCACACTCCCTCCCCTACCATTCTCCCCTCCTTAGTTTATAACCACGTGTCTCAATTTCTTTAGACTCTATATTTCCCCCACTATTCTCACCCTCCCTCCTATCTATTTTCTACCTACTGTCTATGCTATTTTCTGTACCTTCTCCCCCCTTCTCCTCTTCCCACTCCCCTGTTGCTAACCCTCCATGTGTTCTTCATTTCTATGGTTCCGTTCCTGATCTAGCTGTCCTCTTGGTTTGCTTTTGTTTTAGGTGTGATTGTTGATAACTGTGAGTTTGCTATCCTTTCACTGTTTATGTTTTTCATCTTCTTTTCTTTAGATAAGTCCCTTTAACATTTCATATAATAAGGGCTTGGTGATGATGAACTCCTTAAATTTGATCTTATCTGAGAAGCACCTTATCTGTCCTTCCATTCTAAATGAAAACTTTGCTGGATAAAGCAATCTTGGATGTAGGTCTTTGGATTTCATGACTTGGAATACTTCTTTCTAGCCCCTTCTTGCCTGTAAGGTCTCTTTTGAGAAATCTGCTGACAGTCTGAAGGGAACTCCTTTGTAGGTGACTGTCCCCTTATCTCTTGCTGCTTCTAGGAACACCTAGGGCTCCACTCCTCATATGTAACAGGCATGAACAGTCCAAAATATGGCTCAAGAGGAACGCAAAGCCCCAGAGCCGATAAATCTAAGCAAAAAAGAAATAGCGAACCTCTCAGATGCACAGTTCAAAACACTGGTCATCAGGATGCTCACAGAACTGGTTGAGTATAGTCACAAATTAGAGGGACATATGAAGGCTAAACTAATTGAAATGAAGGGAGATGCACAGGAAACCAATAGTGATGGAAAGGAAACTGGGACTCAAATCAATGGAGTGGACCAGAAGGAAGAAAGAAAGATCCAACCAGAAAGGAATGAAGAAATAAGAATTCAAAAAAATGAGGAGAGGCTTAGGAACCTCCAGGACATCTTTAAACGTTCCAACATCCAGATTATAGGGGTACCAGAAGGGGGAAAGAAACAGCCACGAGTGGAAAACATATTTGAACAAATAATAAAGGAGATCTTCCCCAGTCTGGCAAAGGAAATAGACTTCCAGGAAATCCAGGAAGCTCAGAGAGTGCCAAAGAAGTTGAACCCAAGAAGGAACACACCAAGGCACATCATAATTACATTAGCCAAGATTAAAATGAAGGAGAGAATCCTAGAAATTTAATACAAAGGTATATGTCTAACCAAACACACAAGAATAATCTAGAAGGGCACTGGGTGAGCAAGGCAATGTCAATGAAACTGTAAAAGTTTGGAAGTAGGTAGATGTGTGGCAGTAGACTTAACAGAGCATAAAATGATCAGGAGGTAAAAAGAAGCAAGAGAATTTGCTACAGAACTTTCAAAAGCCTCCAGATTTGGAGGCGCCAGAATCTCTGAAGGTGGATGTAGGGAGGATGAAAGCTGTAGGATTGAATAAAAATGCACAATTTAATTAAAATTTCCAAACATTTTCTTTCCCTCACGATGCTAGGCTCCCACCCCTTTTCTGGCAAGATGAGGATGGGGGCTGATTTGTTCTTTGGTTAATTTACACTAGAAATATTTCAGACTTTAGGACAGCTGACACCATCATCAAAAATGACATTAATGCACAAGACTGGATCATAGGATTGTCTTCTGAAAAAGTGGGAACCCCTTTTTATTTTCCTTTCTCATGTCCCAGAAAAATGACATACAGAATTATATGTAATTCGGGAAACTAGAGAAATACATTCAGAAGGAATAGATTGATATAAGAAAAATGACTAAAAGGATCATATAATTTTTGCATCCTATGACAAAATGACTGAGACATTGTACAGAAAAGTGACCTGTCACAAGGGCATCCATCCAACTTTTGGATGCTTTCTTAAATGTGAATAGATTACCAGACTAGGAAATAGTTTACAGAAAACCGTTGTTTCTTTGACGTTCCTTATACTTCCTTCCTAGGAGGGGTTTTCAGGAGCACAACACTGGCCTTTTCTGTACACCTTTTCTCACCCCTTCCCACCCTAGGGGGTGGGGGTGGGGTGGATTTTGTAAGTGGTGAGCACAGCTGAGGCTGAAGCAAGGCGAGGTATTCTTAAGTAGTGACACACAGAACAATGTTTGCTATTTTTTGAATCTCAAAGTTGCTGATTTTCATGTGTGCTACAAGTCAATACAGGTTATTAGTGTTAAGCCTGGCAATCAGCCCTATATCAGCTTCTGATAATTCTGTTTCTCAACGGGCAGTTTCCTTCTGCCTAAGCTATTCTGTGGCAAAGGGTAGAAGTAGCCACTACGGCACCATAGTAAAAACAGCTTCTCAGTAAAGTGTGAGGCTATGTTACTAGGCCAGTCTTTAAAAAATCAAATTAAAAAAAGCAGCACCAAATGCCAAAATTATAGACCTCACAGGGAAATGGACTCTGAGTTTTGAATAGGCTCTGTGAGAAAGGATGACAGATGCCATAAGGCCAGGGGGATGGGGTTGCAAATGATACACTAAATTTTGCAAAAATGTACCAACAATTTGAATGCCACCCTCTGACACTGAAGCTAGTGTTTATAGGTAGGTTCCCACTCCACTCACACTTCCCCAAAATGATGTAGTGAATACGATGTGCTCTTTGAAATCTCTGGGTGAGAAAGTTTCACAGTGGAGTTCGAGTCTAAGGCCATGGTGTCTAGGCAATTGGCACGCATTGGTATCTGTTGAAGCAGAAACCGACTTTTTTTTCATGTATCTTCTTACACTCAGATGAAACTGAATCATTGTTTCACATTTTGGCAACTATGACGACTGAGTTCTGAGAACATAGTTTTGCCTTGAAAACTGCTCTAAGAACAAAGAATTCCTTTGTCTTTTAAATAAGGCCAGTGCTTATTAACATCGTGTGCACTGTCAAACTGTTTCTACTATTTACAAGTAAAGTTTGTGAGAGTCCATGCCTTGTTTTAATGCAACACAGCTTTGTTGAATGAACTAGTCTCTTTTCAGTGAAAAATAGTCCAACTTGCACATCCCAGAGGAAGCTGTTCCTACCTGAGGGTTTGAAACTTTTCTAAATAAGATTGGCAAAAATGTGGGAAGAGAGCACTTTGCGTTTCATTTCACTGAAGTTCACTTCTTAAGCATGAGATGGTATGATTTAGATTTTAATTCAAGAGCTATTTATTTATTTGTGCTTCAATTTAAAGGAGAATTTGATTTTTATATTTTAATTTCCTTCTGTATGTTGCACTAGGACTAGGTTAACTTAACATTCACATTTCAAGCATCTCTGTAATGCCAAAGTCTTACCTCATTGCTTAATCTTTCACATGCTATGCGGAATAATGCAGCTGACTCTAATCTGGGCTGCATGACAGTGTGGATTTCAGATTTCGGTATGGGGTTGACTTGAAGCTGATTTATTTAATGTACAGTCTTGATCTATCTCATAGGTTTTCCAGGGCAAAATCTATATTTCCAATTGGTTTCCTGGGTGGGTACCTAAAGGAAATTTGTTGTAGAAATAGATTCATCACAGAGCTTATAAAACTTAGTCTCAAGGGCTCCTCACTTGCATGGCCTCCCTCCAAGGCCTTGGAATGGACCCAGCCATGTGTTCACACAGACATATGCATTGGCCATATTTTCAGCATTGAGTAGATTTCCCACGTTCTGGTATGACCGCTGACTCCTTTCTCTTTGACTTCACTTTCATCCCAGTTTTTCCCCTGTTGGGTGGTGTTTCAGGATCTGCACTTATTTCTTCAGTTTAAATAAAGAAAAGATGATTTGGAAACACATTTGGTGTTATTTTAGAGAGGTTCCAGGTGTGCACTCATGATAACGTTTGTGCAGGGTTCAAACACTGCTAGCTGTCTTGATAGAGAAGTGACTTCCAGTAATGCCGCTAGTGTCCAGCAACCTGACTCCATGGGCCTGGTGACAAACTGCACAGCTGGAGGTCATATAACTCAGACACCTTCCGTATGTCAGTATCAGAAGCATGTGGGTAATGGAGAAACAATCAGATGTGTAGAGCTGATATTCACTTTGGATCAAAAGTTACTAGGCACAGAAGAGATTTTCTTCCAACTGATGACTATTCAAAATCAACATTTCCTGTGTCAGTAAACTATTTAGTCATGAAGTATGGTTGATTTAAACTATACTACATTTTGTTTTAAAATAGGAACTGTGCAAATAGAATTTATCAATATCCCTATATTTTTTTCTTATAAACAAAAAAATGACTGCCTGAGGACACATTTTACTCATTTGAACTACGGATACTCAAAAATACATTTTTATCAACCATGACAAAAAAAGACTAGAATATGTTCCATTATTTCTATAGAAAATTATACTACAATTATTCTATTGGAAGAGAAAATCACAGAGAATAGAAGAAAATCAGTACTATAAATCATAACATCTACTTAGAGATATAAGAGAATAAATCTCTACCATAAAACAAGAAAACACTCAGAAAACCAGAAGCCGTGGAAACATGCACACAGTAGGAACGCTTGGAGGTTAAAAACATGATAGCAGAAATAAAAGTGGCAAAAGGAGGGCTTTTAAGATAAGCTTGACAAATATCTCCAGAAAAAAGACAAAAGAAACAGAACCAAAGATAAACAAGTGTAATAAGAGAGGCAATGTTTAAAGTAAGTTCATGTACTGAACTAGACTATTCAATTTATCTTTTACTGAAAAAAGTGGGAACAGAGAATGTGAGGGGAGAAAAGGATAAACTAAATGATTTGAAAAACATTTTGGATACACATAACTATCCATATTGAAAGATCTGACCAACTATTAATCACAGTGAATGAAAAAATAAACAGAGAGGAGTACAGCTCAGGAAATTTCAAATACTGGGGATGGAAGGAATGGCCCATGGAAGGAAACAAAGCCCGTGGAAAGAAATAGGATGAACAAAAAAGGTTTTATATACAGGAACGAGGGTCAGATTGGCTTTGAACTTTTGAGCAAGACTGGACACTGCTTTTCAAAACCCTGAAGAGAAATTATTTTCAAACTAATGTTTTATATGCAGACAACTTCTCAAACAACTCGTTGTCAAGTGTTGTTTGAATTATTTTCAGAAAGGCAAAGTTTCTAAATCAAAGTTTTTTTAAGGTACTCTTTCTCTCAGCAAGCCATTAAAGGATGTTCTTCAAAAGAGAGAGAGAGAGAGAAGAAGTTTTGGGTGAGATTCAAGGCAGAAGTGGACCCAACAAGAGGAGGAAAAGGAAGTGGTGGTGAAATTTGCTGTTTGCTAAGTGCACAGTGTGTCTGCACTTAGACAGTTTTGCAAATGAAAAGGTTTGTACATATACTGTATGCATCTTAATGCAGGCGTCAGCTTCTCTTGCTGCATAACAAATTGCCACAAACTTTACAAACTCAAAACAATACCCAATTATTGCCGCGTGGTTCTGTAGGTAGAAGGGCATGGACATG
Organism: Sturnira hondurensis; assembly: GCF_014824575.4. Taxonomy (NCBI): domain Eukaryota; kingdom Metazoa; phylum Chordata; class Mammalia; order Chiroptera; family Phyllostomidae; genus Sturnira; species Sturnira hondurensis. The sequence continues at coordinate 1,711,761 of NW_028073411.1, forward strand.
GATGGAGCCCTAAGGATCTCTTTGGGATCTCTCCGGGCAAACATCGAGGTGTTGGTTTGTCTGATTCCTTATTCTGGAGAATGTGAGAACCTGCCTCCAGGTTCACTCAGGTGGTTGTCAGGATTTAGTTCTGTGCTGCTTGTAGGACTGAGGTTCTTGTTTTCTTGCTGACTTTCGACAGGTCCATTCTCAGCTTTAAAGGGACATCTGCATCTCTTGGCTCCTGCTCCTCTCTGTGATGAAAGCCAGCCCTGGTGGGTTGAGTCCCTCTCACACTGTGAATCTCTCTGTTCTCCAAACCTGCCTCGTTTCTCCTGCCTGCTTTTCTACCACAGCTCTTTCAGTGGACCTTCTGCTGTCCTCTTTTCTTGTAAGGGCTCATGAAATTACATGTGGCTTTCCAGATACTCCACTGTAATCTCTCCATTTAAAGTCAGCTGATGAGCAACCTTAATTTTGTCTGCAAAATCATTTTGCAGCAGTATCTAAATTAGTGATTGATTGAATAAACGAAGAATCTTGGTGAATATCTTTAGAATCTATTCTGCTTGCCACATCGAATAATAGTACTTGAATCATCATAATAATATAAACACTGACTATTGATTTGACTGGAGTTTTTTTAAATGTAAAATTCTTGAGATGATTAGAGGGAAAGTATTTTTGCATGAATTTGAATTTTGGGGAGGAGGAGGAGGAGTGTAGGAGACCTAAAGTACCCTCCTATTACACAGAAATATCTCAATTTGAGAAAACTTGAAAAGAGGAGCAAATCACTTAGAAACATGGAGTTAAATACCAAGACAAATTAGCTAAATGAGTTAAAAGTGCATGCTTCTAAAAATATGATGAAGATTTGGGGGCAGAAAAGTACTTTTTGTAACCCTAAACCGTGTGATATTATTTTTGTAAATTAATGTTTTGTTTACTAAGTTATTCATGACTTTAATAAAAATTTAAATGAGGAGGAGCTTCATTAGAAATTGTGTCAATTTGTTCTTAAGTTATTGAGCCGTCCTTCTTAGAAATGGTATATGGGCTTCTCTTGAAAGGTTGTGGGTTACATTTTGTCTCTTCTCTGATATCGTTCTGTCCATGAACATTGGAACATGTTCATAAAAACAGGTGATGAGGCTAAGTTTGTGTACAAAATTAACATGCTCAAGTAAAGACTCAAATCTTGGACTCATTAGCTTTCTTGTAAATGAGCTATAATTGAAATCGGTTGACTGAATTTGAGAGCAGTAAGCTAGTGATTCCAAGAAGTGTATTTGAGTAGTTTACTTAGAGATTAGAATTTACTTAAAATGTATTTGAAAAGACATTTACCACTGATTGGTCAAAAATTTAACTCCCAAAACCAATGAGCTGTGTGTTAGCTTTAACTGTTACTATAGCTCCACTGTAAGGAGGTCGCATGTGTCAAAGGAAATAAAACTGAGTCCAGCTGTTATTATAAAACTTAGTTGTAATCTTGAACATCACCTTGTAAGGCTAGGACATTGTTATGGTCCCTTTCCCATAGTGAAAACTTTGGCTAAATTTGCTGATTTGAAGGCAAACAGTAAGCCTTGAGCATAGCAGTCATATTTTTAGAAAGTTATTATTTTACAAAGCAAACCGAGAAATGATACTTTTCAAGGTTATAATGCAAAATGTATTTTTGAAAAAGATTGCCATTGTGGAGATACATAATGTACTTTATATATTTTATTTTTTAATTATCCAAAGGGAATTGACTGAAGAATGCACATATGCTTTCTTGTTGACAGATAAACCCATTCATTCTAAGATTATGTAGAATATCAGATCGTTATTATTCATGATCCCAGCAAAATTTAAATTATTACAGATGCCAGGTAAATTTCTGTAGTAAATATTTAATGCTTAAAAATGAGCAGTTAGTCCTATTTAATAAAATAAAACAGATGCAGCTATTAATAACGTTTTAATGGGAATGAAAGGTGCAACAGAAAATGTAGATGTGTTCCATTGTTTGGTATCTCAGTAATCTAGAAGCTATGAAACATTCAGATTAAACATTAATCATTCATGGGACAATTAATTTTAATTAAGGCAAGCACAGAATCCCATATGGTTTTGGAGATCATCGTATTCATTAGTGCAAGTAGCCTGAGAGGAAATGTTTGGACTGTTTTGGTTGATGGCAGTGGTGGAAGGACGGCCTTGGAGACACCTGGGCCGACACCCTCTAATTTTTACCCTGCTTTGTCTCAGTGAGCAAGAATTCGTATCTAACAGTCTTTGGCATGATTGAGTGTGTGAGAAGAATTTATTCTGTGTAGTTTTCCTTTGAAAATCCTTATCACACACTGTGTTTTGTCCTTGGGAAACGGGATGCGCTCACTTCACGCATTTTCTGGATATGAGCTCCCTTGGTGTTCTTTTGAATATGCATATATTTCTTTCTTCCCCTGCATTCCCAGACAGACCGACACAGAAAACATGTTTATGTTAGTACCTACATACTAGTGTTCTCTTATTTTACGTATGGTGTCTGGTATGTATTATCTATCTGTTGCTGCATAACAAATTACCCCCCAAATTTAGAGGCTTAGTGCAAGCAGACTACGTACTATGTCAGCACTGTCTGCAGGCCAGGAATTCAGGAGCAGCTCCGCTGTTGAGTTCTGGACTGGGGAGGGGCTTCTCATGTGAGTGATGCTGAGGTGGCAGCTGGAGCCACAGTGATCCGAGGGCTTATCTGTGGCAGGAGGACCTTCCTCAGCAGAGACATGGCTATTGGTAGGAGATTTAAATTTCTTTCTTTTTTATGCATTTTATTTTTAAATGACAGTTGCCACTAAATATTATGTTTGTGTCAACTGTACAGTGTAGTGGTTAGACATTTATATAACTTACAAAGTGATTCCCTCAATAAGCCTACCACCACCTGGCACCACACATAGTTACTGCAATGTTATTGACGATATTCCCTATGTTGTACTTTACATCCCCGTTACTACATTTTAACTGCCATTTCATACTTCTTAATCCCTTTACCTTTTCCATAGCTCCCTAGCCCCTTTCCTATCTGGCAAATATCACTTTGTTTTCTGTGTCTATGAGTGTTTCTATTTATTTATTTTTAATTTTGTGTTTTAGATTCCACATATCAGTGAAATTATAGGTATTTATCTTTCTCTGACTCATTTCACTCACCATATTACCCTATCAGTCCATGCATGTTGGTACTAATGGCAAGATTTTATTCTTTTTTATGCCTGAGTAGTAGTCCATTATGTATACTTCCTTTATCCACTCTTCTGTTGATGAACACTTAGGTAGTAGCTTCCATATCTTGGCTATTGTAAATAAAACTGCAATGAACATAAGGACATATATATCATTTCAAATTGTCTTTTGTGTTTTTTCAGATAAAACCTACAAATGATTAGTTTCTTTTTTTCTTTTTTAATTTTAGAGAGAGAGAAGGGGAAAGAAACATCAATAGGAGAGAGAAATATTGATCAGTTGCCTTCCTTGAGTAGGGATCAAACAACAACCCAGGCAGGTGCCCTGACCAGGAATTGAACTGGCAATACTGAACTATACTGGCCAGGACAGGTAGTTTCTTAAAAGATCTTGCCAGGAGGCCTCAGACCATTTTTATGTAAATCTCCCTTTAGATTTTGTGCCTTTGCCACGTCGCAGCTGGTTTCTCCTAGAGCAAGTGATCCCAAAGAGCAAGGGGAAAGTTTTAATGTCTTTTATGATTCACTTGGTCATATGTCCCAGTATCCCACTGACAGACCCATTCAACATAGGAGGAGAATTACACGAAGGCTTGAAGACCAGCTGTTGAACATCACTTGTGGCCATCTCGGAGTCTGGTGACACAGTGCTTAGAGATGCTGGTGACACAGTGCCAACTGTATGGACTTCCAGTGAGACCCTATGCTCAGGAGCCATGCTTTATTCCTCTCTTTACCTTGGCATCTATCACCAGATAATCCCTTATAAACGAGGAGCTTCTTAAAAGCAAAATAATTTATTTCAGTTGTTATAACAATGTAAATTTGTCTAAACTTCTCCATTCTACACATTAATAACAACATTTACTATCTCAGTATTAAACATAAAATCACATTAAATAGAATTTATTTGAAATGGTTGTTTTGCAAAAGGAACTTGACTTGCACTATACCAACCTCACATGCATGGTTTTATTAAGATTTCTGTTAGTTTTTAGAGGTATTGTTAAGTTAAAAGTGGCCCTTTATCTGAAAGGCACAATGGGTCACCAATTTTGAATAGCTAAACTCTTCTCCAAAATAAAAACACTGAAGAGCTGTTTCTAATTTGTGCAGATAAGGTTAAAAACACTTCAGTATTTATCAATAGCTTTTTTCTTAGTAAGCTATGATTTAATAGACAATGCCAGCTTGCCTTGCTTATCAGTAAGTACTATCATCTTTGGTTGGAGTGATATTACTTTGAAAATATCTATTTCTGAGAGTTGAAAATTGAAATGTTATTTTTTGGTATTCAATGTAGAAAGTGTTAGTTTAGAAAGTGTTAGTTTTGAACAGTAATTGCTTTTCTGTTTCTTGTCTAAAGTAACTCTTCTTTATATTGAAAGAAAATTAAGAAAAAAAAAGGAAATAATTCAATGACTGTTGCAGCCTTTTAAAGTACCAAAAATAGTAGCCACTTTGCTGAATGTTTTTTTATCCCTTTGGTTAGATTTACTTCTTTCAAATGCTGATATGAATATAATTTTCTTGTTTTTTTTGTATAACAGAAGATTTTATGGATTGTCATACCCCAATTATTTTGTCTAGGCAGATTTTTAAGAAATTCATTACAATGATTAAGGGAAGATGAAATTTCATTTAAAAACTCCTTTATTTGATTCATAAATTTGTGAAAGGTTTTATTTATTTATTTTTACAAAGAAAGGAAGGGAAGGAGAAAGAGAGGAAGAGAAACACCAATGTGTGGTTGCCTCTCAAGCGCCTCCTGCACTGAGAACCTGGCCTGCAACCCAGGCAGGTGCCCTAGACTGGGAATTGAACTGGCCACCCTTTGGTTTGCAGGCCCACGCTCAATCCACTGAGCTACACCAGCCAGGGCTGATCTGTAATTTTAATATCTTTTTATAATGTGTTTATCTATTTTCTGCTTTTAAAACTACTCCTATGGGGGAAATAAGTATTCACTTAAGATTTCTCATTATCCAAGAAATATGTGACTCAATTAACATATAGTCATATTCACTCTTTAGTTGGTATAAAGGATTATCAAGATCCAAAGTTCATCTTTGTTTCTATCAACTATTAATGTTTATATACATGAACACAAAAGCCTTACCACTGATATAAGAATATATAACCTGATATCCTTTCTTTTTCTCAATATAGATTCATTATAGAAAGCCATAAGATTCTGAAAAAATCAATTCACTTAATCAAGTATCTGTTTACTTGGATTCTCATAAAAATTGAATTTTATGATTTTTAATAACTTTAATACTCATATTCAGAAAACAATATTCAGATATTAAGGAACATTTTATTAGCAATCTACTGCCAGTTAAACTTTGACAAAAAACCTTAAAGGCTTAAAAACACATTTATTATCTCAAAGTTTCTAAAGATCAAGAACCTGGTCACTGAAAATCTGATTCCTCTGGGTCCATCTCTCTCAAGAGATTGCACCAGTTTGTCAGCTGGAGCCCTCACCCTCTCCATTCTCAGCTGGGAGCAGGCCCTGCTGCACTCGCTCCCGTGGCGTGAGGATTCAGCTCCCCACTGGTTGTCGGGCAGAAGATGTCATTATCCCCTTCCACTGGGGGCATCCCATAGGGTAGTGCACCAGACGCCAGCTGGGTTCATCACACCAAAGAAGCGAGAAGTACCAGAGAGGATAATGGATATTTGGATATAATGATCCAAGGATGCAGGTCCTGTGGAAGAAGTTGTTTTTTTTTCTCTGAATAAGCAGCAGGTGCATCAAGACTCACTTTTCTAAAGCACTGACTGAGCAAGATGCGCATCTACATTTGCAGGTAGGACTGAGGGCAGCAGAGGCCTCGCTAGAACATTCTTCTGGGTGATGCTGGCTCTCATTTCTAACACTGTAGCTCTTTCCTAGGCTTTTCAGTGATAGACTCAATGACACAAGCTCACCGATATTCTTTTAATGAGTTCCATGTCTCCTCATGGTTCTGTTGCCTGCAGCTTAGTATCCTGATGAGTGTATTTATTTGCCTCACTCAGTGTCCAGGCTTTCTCCAACAAAGCATCAGTTTTAATATAATATGACTGTTAAAATCATGATCATATTAACCAATGGCACTCCAATAAATTTAATTTAAACTTATTAGCTTCAAAAAATCGAATAAAGTCAGAATTACCTTTTTTGACAACTAATACTAATTTTCAGAAGTTTTTATGTATTACTTGGTAGATATGGAATTAATTTATATTATACACAGTCATTTGCATTTATTATGCAATTTTTCTATGTGCCAAATATTGCTTAATAGCTTTCACATAGATTATTTTATTTAATTCTCGTGACTACCGTCAGAGATTTGTTAAGAAACCTCAAATGCTGAAAGTTTAAATAACTAACTGAAAGCAATACAGCTAACAAGTAGTAAAAGTAGGATTCAAATCCAGATGCTTAGAAATCCTGACTCTTGCTCTCAGACATAATACTATTACATGTGTTTTCAAAGTCCATATTAAACAATAAAAAACATGGTACTATTCAAATTGAGATGACCATAGGACACAAGGCACAAAAGGACAAATAAAGAACAAATAAATAACTGTTCCTTGGACTAATGTGACAACTACTACACATCCGAAGTTACCACGGAGAGAGTGAAGCAGACAAGTTCCCTGGAGCAGAAGCGAACAATAATGCACCTGACAAAGACTCCTAGGCTACAAATCAACAATGACAGTCATGATATCTAATAGATTCTGGCGATGAATATGAACAGGCACTTCACAAAATAAGACATAAAAAAGTTAAATTAACAAATGCTCAACTTCATATTTCATCAGGGAACTGTAACTTAAAACTAAAATGGTTATGACTGTGCCCCTATTCTCCCAAACGCTGAAGTGAAAATGATTTACATTATCTGTGAAATGCGGGGTATCTGGAAACCTTATGCACTGCTGTGTGGGGTGGATGTTTCTCCTTCAGAAAACGCAGAGCTGAACAAATGCAAATCTGGTGACCCAGCAGTCAAACAACTAGTTACACATAAGGGAGAAATGATTCCATAGCTTAACCCAAAGCATGAAACTATGTGTAAAAGTACACAGTGTTTTATAAGCCAAACAAACTCAATATGCTTTAACAGTAAAATGGATAAATACGAGCAGTGAGCAAAATTTGCATTACGGTTGTAGTCCAAATAAATAATACAATAATGGAAAAATAAACAATTATATAGGAACAAACTGTTCCTATAGGAACAAACAAACTTTCCATATTCAAGACAGTGGATCCACTTTTGCCCACCCCTGTGTTTTGTGGTGTAGTCACACAATTGTGTCCTGCGGGCCAATAGGAAGGTGCAAACTATTGCGATTAGATTAAAATCAAATGTGCAGAAAAGTGCACAGATTCTCAGAACACAGCTGGGTGAATTTTTGCAACATGAACATGCCTGTGAAAGCAGCATTGGGTTAAGCCTTAGAGTACATTGGCGTTACAGAGTCCCCTCGCCTTGTGTCCCACCCGTCCCAGTCACTACCCCTGCAAAGGCTGCTGCTGGTTTGATTTTCAGCACAGAGCAGTATCTCCTCCTTTGGGACTTCGTGTACCCTTAACCAGTCAGCACATGCTGCTTTGTGTTTTGTTTTGTTGATAAACATTATGTTTGTGAGATTCTTTCACAGAGAGTACGTTTAGACCTTGCAGGGGTATTTTCTTAAACTAAATGAGAGAACACAAATCATATAAAAATCAATTGCTCAATTATATCAGCATGACTAAAATTATGTATAAAATTACCTTTATGAAAATAAAACAAGTGGGGAAATAATTTGCATCATATAAAACTAGCAAAAAATAATATTACAAATATAGAAAGAACTGTAAAAGATAAATATTCAAAATATAAAAGCAAAGGATCTTAACTAATTCTCAGAAGGTAGAATCTACTTAGCTAAAAAAATGATAATAGTTTTTCTCTGTGGAGTAACAAACTTTCATTACCTTAGCAACTGAATACAACCTTTCTGACCTTATAGGGGCCATGGGCCAGACATCTGAGTCCTCTGCTCAGGCTCTCATAGGCTAAAATCAAACTCAGCAGAGCTACAGTATTCACCCTGGTCTCAGGGTCCTCTTCTAAGATGATTCATGTTGTTTTCAGGAGAATTCAATTTCTCGCAGAGGAGTCCTCACTTTGTCAATGATTACCAAACTGAGGGCCATTCTCAGCTTCTTAAAGCTGCCCACTGGCTTTTCCCATGACCCCCCGCTCCCACGACATAGCAGTGGATGTGTTCTAAGCCAGAAGGAGAGCATCTTGGGCTTTGAATCTCTCCCTTTTCAAGAGCTCCCACTTCATTAAGTCCCATCCAAATGATCTCTCTAGCTTCATGGCAATGGATTAACACACTCAATTATTTTTTCAAAACACCAACCCTAATTACATCTATAAAATTTATTTGCCAATAGCAGAAAATAATCGCAGAAGTGCTATCTGATCATATTCACTGGTCTCGCCCATAACCACTAGGTTGCATAAGTGCATGTACACCATGGGACGAGACTCTTGAAGGCCATCTTAGAATCCTGCCTGTCACAAGCATCGTTTTAAAAATGACCAATCTTTCTATATTTAAATGAATAACATGCCATCTCAAATCTATTGGTTTGAATATTGAAAACCCTGGTCAAATTTGTCAAGCAGCATTTAATGAAGATCTTTCATATACTGTTGGTGGGGGTGAAAATTATATAACCATTACGGAACTTTTGATGGAACTGTAGAGAAAGTAGAAAATAAGTGTGTCTGATGACCCTATAATTATACTATACATACATGTTACATATAACTTTGTGTGAGAACCCAATAGAGTTAGGTGTAGCAAAGAGAATGATGGGAAGGTGGTAATCAAAGAATAACCAAAAAGAGGAGAAATAGCTAAAAAATAGTGCTGGCCCGCAGAGCTACAGAACATATTCTAGTCTCCTCTCATTCTCCAGAGCAGGGAAAGGAGCAGCTTGAGTTCAGATCCTATTGGCATTCAACTTTGGAAAGGCTGTGTTAACAGTAATGGCAGGGTCACAATGCTTTTTGAATCATTAATAACAGAAAAGTTTTCATGCTCATCTTTGATCTAATTTTATACAGTGTGGCTCTCTGGCATTTTCTGAAATGATTGTAATGAATAAAAGACATCAGCAGGATAATGAAACTTGATATTGTGATAAAAATAAAATACCACCAGGATCTGAGTGTCGGCCATTGCCAAAGGAATTCTAAGAGATCAAAGGCGCTCTCCTGAGATTGGTTCGTGAAGAAGCCTTGTTTGGGCCTGTTTACTGTAATATGGTACTAGTTATACTCAGCTCAATGGATATTAATATCAAAATATAAGACAGTCATTAAAGTAGCATTAAGCAATTTATTGTATTACAGTGACTGTTGTTATTTTGAGACCATTCCATTCCTCATTCTACAGGGCTTGCCATTCACTCTTCCTTCAGGACCATTAGCACGTCCAAGTGGAAGAGATCTATTTGTCTATCCAAAGCATGTTCACTTAAAATAAAATACAAAAACTTGGAGTGACGACAGCCAGATGTTAGAATAGGAAGTTTCAGACTCCATGCTTTCACAGAAACACCAACCTAACAGCAATATGTAATCCACAAAGCGTAATATTCCTATGAGAACTCTAGAAATCAGTCAGGAAGTCCCAGTGCCCCAGGAAAGCTCCAAACCCAGAAGATAGCATGCAAATGAATAAGAAAAGTTGTTTTATTTCAACCATTTTAGTTTCTCCACCAACCTGGCACAGCTCCCAGTCAGGAGGAGAAAATCAGTTTGTGGCTTCTCACCTGGGAGGGAAAGAGGAGCGGGGACCAGTCATTCAACACGCTGGCTTTCCAGGAACCTCCATGAGGCAGAGGTTTCTGCCTTGATTGACTGCACGTGGTACGGGGAACCACATACTGTGGATGCCTGGGGATGGCTGAGAATTAAAGAAGCTCCGGGGTTTATAGCAGCGCCTGAAAGCCTGCCATACTGCAAACTGGTATCTACGAGAGGAAGCAAGAACTCCTGTGAAGCCAGTGGATAACCTCTCTAGATGGGAATTGATGTGTGTGCCCAGAGAAATCGTAATCCCCAAAAAGGATGGAGAGGCCCCAAGAACCTCTAGCCAAGCCAGTGAAAGTCTTTTCTTGGATGGAATGTGTCAGAAGAGACTGGAAGAATGGCTGGTTTTCCAAATGAACAAATCACAACAAAACGTTAGGGATACCTGAAGAAACAGGGAAATGTGGCCCGATCAAAGAAAGTATAAATCTCCAGATATAGAGCTTAAGGAAATAAAGATCTATCAATTGCCTGACAAATAATTCAAGATATTTGTATTAAAAAACTGCAGTGCATTACAAGAGAACACAGACAACTAATTGAAATTAGAAAAAGAATGTAGAAACAAAATGAAAATAGCAATAGAGATAGAAACTACCAAAGAATCACACAGAAATTTGAAGATGAAGAATAAAATAACTGACTTCATAAACTCACTAGGTGGGTTCAAGAATAGGCTTGATCAAGCAAAAGAATGAGTGAACTAGAAGACAAGTCAATTTAAAATATCAAGTAACAAGGAGTTAAAAAGAAAAAACAAGAGTAAAGGAATGTAAAGATAGCCGAAAGGATTCATGAGACACTGTCAAGATACCACAATATATATGTCGTGAGGGGACCCCAGAAAGAAAAGATAAAAAAAGAAGCAGAAATTTTATTTGAAGGAAAAAATGGCCAAAAACTTCCCACATCTAAGGACGGAAATGGGCATATAGTTTCAGGAAGTTCAAAGAACCACAACCAGAATCACTTCAAGGAAACCCACATGAAGACACATTAACACCAAACTTGAAAGTGTCAAGAGAAAAGTGACTGTTCACATATAAGGAAGCTTCCAGAAAACTGCCCATGGCTATCTCAGAAGAAACATCACAGGCAAGAAAAAAGTGAGATGAAATAATCAAACCGCTCAAAGGAAAAAAGTAAAATACGACAAACAAATAAACAAAAAGCCTAAAACCTGCTAACCAAGTATATTACATCCAGCAAAATTGTTCTTCAAAAGTAAGAAAAAAAATTAAAGGTTTCCTCAGATAAACAGAAGCTGAGGGAGGAAGTTTCTCACAGCTAGATTTGCCTTACAAGAAATGCTAAAGGGATTCTTTCAAACTGAAACAAAAGGACGTAAGACAAAAAGATAAAATCACACAAAAATATAAAGCTCTCACTGTTAAAGGTAAATACTCTACAAATACAGGATCCTGTAATACTGTAGAGATAATGATACAGGGTGCAGCCAAGAGGGGGGCCCCAAAAAGGGATTTGGAATGGGGTCCAGAACTCAAGGTGTATAGGAATAACTGGAGACACATATAAGATGTCCTCGCCCCTTCCCCCACAGATGTGAGTTGGGGGAAGGGACACACAGAGCAGGAACATGCAGGTCTGTTTTGTACAGCCACAGCCTTGCAGCTAATCCATGGCATGGTCATTTAACATAGCTATAGCCCTTGGCAGGTCACTTGGATGTGTTTAATGGCTGTGGCCAGGCTTGGAGCCAGGGGGATGGAAGTCACTTCCCCCCAAGATGTAACTGGGGGGGCAGGTCCCCCGAGTTACAGTGCCTGCGTGGGAGCTTGGAGAGAAGATTGGCTCTAGGACATGGGGCCATACCTGCCCAGACTCATGATGGCAGCCCAGTAAACTTGCAGATATAGAAATACTGTCAGGTGTAACTGATCGTGGGAAGACTCGGAAATAGGGGTACAGAAGAAGATTGGCATTGGGATTTAAACCCAGACACAGCAGCCATTGGGGGAGAGCCACTCAGTTTTGAGCAGTGTGAGGACCCTCTTTTGCCCAGGTGAAAGGGAGAACCACGCAGTTTTGGCAGAGTGAGGACCCCCTGTCAGCCAGGTGAAGGAGAACCATGCAGCTTTGCCAAAGTGGGGTGGCAGCCAGTTGAAAAAGAAAGCCACGCGCTTTGGGCAGAGTGCAGACCCCTGCAGCTTTGGGGTGCTCCCTTTGGCCGCATGGCCTGGGAAGCAGGAGAGACTTTCCCTAGAAAAATGGGTACAAAGAACTCTTGCCAGTGGACTGTGAGAAGGTGCCGCATGCCTTTGGATTAATTGGAGATCGGGTCTGGACGGAGACACAGCTGATGGTGCCAGCAGCCTGAAACACAGACGTGTGCTCTTTTTCTGATTTCCAGTACCCTGAATTAGGGCAGGGGGAGAAGGGAGTGCTGGGTGCGTAGGTGGATATCCTAAAGGACTTTGATATTTGAATGCAGATGTTAGGTTACTACTTTAAGTCTTATAGCATTAAATAAACATTTCCTTTCCTTTTCACAAATCTCTGGCATTGGGAGATGTCTTTTCAGTTGGCGGCGGACAGACGAGCCCAGTAGATGGTCCGGACGGTATTAGTATACCATGCTCTGGAGTCCAGTCCCAGTGTGTTTGTTCTGTAACAGTAATATCTAAATTACTTTTAATTTAGCTATAAAATTTAGAAGACGAAAGTGTAAAATAACTCCAAGTGTAATGCCATGCTAATGTACACAAAATATAAAAGTATGCAATTTGTAACAATGTGGAGAAGGATAAATAAAAATTAGATTTTTTGTATACAAATAAAATTATCTGTTGAAATAGACTATTATAAGATGTTTTTATGTAACCTCATAGTAATCCCCTGGGAATCACACAGAAAATATGTAGAGAGAAGAGTCATAAAAAAATGAAGCATAAGAAAATGAGAAATAGCCCTGCCTGTGTGGCTTCGTGGATTGAGTGTCAGCCTGTGAACCAAAGGGTTGACAATCCATTCCCAGTCTAGATCCCTAGCAGGGGGCTCGGGAAAGGCAACCACCCATTAATGTTTCTCTCCCTCTTTTTCTCCCTCCTCCTCCTTCCTAAAAACAAGTAAAATATTTTTTTTAAAAAATGGGTAAGAAATCAAAGTGCAACAAAACCCAACAACAAGAAGCAAAAAGGAAGGCAGTGAGAGAAAAAAAGAAGAAGACATACAAAAACAATGAGCAAAATGTCAAGAGTAAATCCTCCACTATTGGTACTTACTTTAAATGTAAATAGATTAGCCTTGGCTGGTGTGATTAATGGGTTGAACACCAGGCTGCAAACAGTAAAGGTTGTTGGTTTGATTCCCAGTCTGGGCATCAGGGCACATGCCTGGGTCGTGGGCCAGGTCTGTGGTTGGGGGTGTGGGTGAGACAATCAATTGATGTTTCTCTCGCCCATTGATTTTTCTCTCCCTCTCTTTCTCCTTCCCCTCCCCTCTCTATAAAAAAATAAATAAATAAAACGAAATGTAAATAGATTAAATCCCCCAATCAGAATACACAGAATGACTAAATGGGAAAACAAACAAACTCAAAATCAAAGATTTTCTGCTTACAAGAGCTTTACTTCAGAGCAGATATGCCCATCCTTAGGCAATATAGACTTTAAGCCAAAGATCTGTCACAAAAGATAGAAAAGGAGCATTATGTAGTCATAAAGCTTACTTCATCGGAAACATATAACAACTATAACTCTATATTCACCTACGAGAAGAGCGCTCACATGTGTGAAGCATCCTGGCAGAAGTGAAGGAAGGTGTGGAAAGCAACATACCAATAGTTGGCATTTTCTGACCTCCCTTACAGTGAGGGAAAGGCAATTGGACCTAACCTACGTAGAACACTCCACTCAACAATAATGAAATACATGTTTTTCTTAAGTATACATGGGAATTATCTAAAATAGATAATATGTTAGGCCAAGAAACAAGTCTTAACACGTTTAAGATGATTGAAATTATGCCAACTATTTTTTCTGACTTAATGAAATGAAACTACAAATAAATAGGAAAATGAAAACTGGCAAGAAAAAGAAATGAAAAGTATTCAAATTGGAAAATGAAGAAGTAAAAAGATCTCTGTTCATAGATGATATGATCTTAGATGGAGTAAACTATGGAGATTCAACATAGAAATATTATTAGAACTAATAAACAAATTCAGCAAAATTGCAGAATAGAAATTCAACACCAATATCATTGGCACTCCTGTACACTAGCAATAAGAAAGTGGAAAGAAAATTAGGTAAACAATCTCATTCACAATAACTTCAAGGGTCAAAAATAAAATACTACAAAACATTGCTGAAAAAAATTAAAGCAGACATGAATGGAGAGCAAAACATCCCTGTATTTACATACTCCTTGTTATTTCATAATAAGGGCAATTATTCAGACAACGACCCTGCACTATGGAATGCACAATGGGGTGGCAGAAATAGATATATAAACATTTCATTGTCAGACAGCGAAGGATGGAATGATAACATGCATTTACATTGTAAGGAAAAGAAAACACTAATATTTGGAGAGATAAGAAATGCTATGTAAGAGTGAAAATGTTCCAAATATTATACTAGGGAGAGAGAAAGTGAATAAAGGCAGGAGTATTTCAGGCTGAGGAAAGAGCAGAAAGTCTTGCCTCTTCAAAAAAAAATAAATAAAAAGAGGTCAGTGCTAGACAGCATCAGAGTCAAGTACCATTGTGACAAAGCCTCAGACATCCACGCCCCTGGGCTTCTGGTGGGACTCTCACAGACAGAAACCAAGCTGAAAGGCTCACTGAGAACCAGATGAAGAACAGGATTGAACACCATGAGAAGAGATGTGATTTTCGACTGTGCCAAAAATTTACTCCAGATTATTCTTACCAGAAAAATACAGAATCAAAGAATACCTCTAATTTTTAAGTTACAGGAAGTAGTAAAATATTAGCATTGGTGCATGGAAAGAAAAATTATAGCTCAAGAAACTTAGTGCTTCTTCACTCCCCTTATCAGTTCATTTTCTCCAACTTTAAAAGTACCTGTCTAGAGGCTTCGTGGATATAAAGTCATAGACACAATGCTGAACCCCTGGATTCCTGTGGTCCGTCCAGGTCTGCATCTCCAACCTTCAACCATAATGTGAACCCTTCCCTTCCCTCTCTTTTCCCTTTTGATCCTAGTGTATTTGCGTAAAAAAGTAGCCTGGTGAATTCCATGCAAAAAATAGTGATATTTCTTAGATTGGTATTATTGCTTTAGAACATTTGTCTTTTAAGCTCAAATTTGTAACAGAAAGAAATTTGGCTTTCTAGTAGAAATTCAGAAGTTTTATCAAAAGATATTTTTCAGGGAAAGAGATTATTTTTACAGTCTTTGAAATTATACCATTAAAGAAAACTACAATTCTTATCATTTATATACATATTGTATATAGTGTATATATGTACAAATTCTTATTATGCATGCATAAATATTTAAAAACATGTACGTATGTATATACATATACCTATATATACATACTTTAATATAACATATTTATATCAACATGTGTGCACATATATGTATGTGTATGTATATGTATGTTTATATGCATATGTGTGCATTTATGTGTGTATATATACATATATAATTTATATATAAACTGAGAAAGTAGTATTTAAATACAGAATTCTTTTTCTGTTTAGGAAGATAATTTTCACTAACATAAATTAAAGTAATGAGTTAATACAATTAATTTTTTAAAGATTTTATTTTTAGGGAGGGGGGAAAAGAGGGAGAAAGAAAGGGAGAGAAACATCAATGTGTGGTTACCTCTCTTATGCCTCCAACTGGGGACTAGGCCCACAACCCAGGCATGTTCCCTGACTAGGAATGGAATTGGCAACCATTTGGTTTGCAGACTGGCACTCAACCCACTGAGCCACACCAGCCACAACATACAATTAAAATTTTTGAGTATATAGAATATAACTTGTAAGAAGTGAACTAGTAAATTGGCAGCAATTTATTCTGCATCTACCACATGGTAATAATATTAATCATTTTCTTTAAAACAATGAACTTCAGGTACATTGGAATTTCCGTGAACTTAACCATACCTATTTAAGTTTCTAACAACTTCATGCAGGTAGCTTTAAAAACGAATTATGAGCCCTGGCTGGTGCGGCTCAGTGGATTTAGACTGAGTGCAGGCCTTTGAAGCAAAGGATCGCAGTTCAATTCCCAGTCAGGGCACATGCCTGGGTTGCAGGCTAGTTCCCAACAGGGGGCGCATGAGAGGCAATCATACATTGATGTTTCTCTCACTCTCTCACTCCCTTACCCTCTAAATATAAATAAATAAAATCTTTAAAAAAGAATCATCATTATGAAATTCAGCTGCAGAACATAAAACAATGTTGCCAAGCAACTAATGAAAATCTATTATCTACTTTGTTGATTTGAGAAAACAAAGTTGCATTTGAATTTCAGAAAATTTTAAACAAAAATGTAGGTTTGTGTATGTTCTTTTTAATACCCAGAATTTTAGAAATATCAAATGTTGCATTTAGTCTTTTGCTATGCTCAGAAAAAGAAAAAAATAAAAATGCACATTTACTATATATATGAGTTTGTAAATTATCAAAAATACAAGCATTCTGAATTTTATTAATCTTTGTTTAGAAAGGTGAAGATGTAAGCTAGAGAAGAGAATGTATTCTTTCAATCTGATGCTTCATTCATTGATACAAATTGTTAAACTAGCTGTCTGTGAATTATTGTTTTTTGAAACATTTTAACTTTAAATTTACTACTTTATTTAATTTTGATTTGTGTGATAAAATATTGGATATAAAATTACTGATACCCTGAAATTGATAGCTAATATGTCACACTATAAAATTTCTGTTTTATATAATGTTAAATCACTTTAACATTATATAAAGTGCTTAATTGAAAAAATAGACTTCACTGTAAACTTCTTTTATTGTGTGGCTAACTAATATCCAGGATATAACATCTCATTGTTAAACAGTGTACTTGCAAAGTCAGAAGTATGTAGGTAATTGAGGTTTTGTGATTTAGAGAAGTTTTTATAATGATATTTTGTGATTTTCAGAATTCCACTGCTGGAATTATATCCTAAGACCTCTGAAACACCAATCCTAAAAAACATATGCACCCCAAAGTTCATAGAAGCATAATTTACAATAGCCAAGTACTGTAAGCAACCTAAGTTCCCATCAGTAAATGAATGGATGAAAAAGTTATGGTATATTTGCACAATGGAGTACTATACAGCAGAAAGAAAGAAGGAGCTCCTACCCTTTGCAACAGCATGGATGGAACTGGAGAGCACTATGCTAAGTGAAATAATTCAGGTGGTGAGGGACAAATACCGTATGATCTCACCTGTAATTGGAACCTAATCAACAAAACAAATAAGCAAGCAAAATATAACCCGAGACAGTGAAACTAAGAACAATCTGACAGTAACCAGAAGAGAGGTGGGAGGGGATAAAGGGGGAAAGGGTGCAAAGAGTTTTCAGGAACAACTATAAGGACACATGGGCAAAAACCAAGGCAGGGTGGAAGCAGGGGAGGAAGATGGGGATGGTTGAGGTGGTGGAGGGTAAATTCAAACAACTGTAATGGAACAGCAATAAAATAATAAAACAGATTATTGAACAAAATATATTAAATTAAAACCACCTTTAATAAATGTAGCATTTCATTTCTACTTCTCAATTTTACTACTTCTGTAATATTAATATAAACAAATGGTATATCAAAATATCCTAAGATAGACAATCATACATACATTTAAACTTGAAAACAGAATTTTCTACTTCAATGATAAGAGTCTCTAAAACAGAGTTTTAATCATGACTAAATAAATAAGAAAAATGCAGGCAGTGAGGGACAAATACCATATGATCTCATCTTTAACTAGAACATAATCAACAAAAGAAAAATGCAAACAAAATATAACCAAAGACATTGAAATTAAGAACAATCTGACAATATCCAGAGGGGAGGGGGCAGGGGACTGTGAGGAAGGGTTTTCAGGAACTACTATAAAGGACACATGGACAAAACCAAGGGGGAGGGTGGGAAGCAAGGGAGGGAGGTGGGTTTGGCTGGGATGGGGGCAATGGAGGGGGGAAAGGCAGACAAGTGTAATTAGCAACAATAACATAATTTAAAAAATAATAAAAGTAAGTGGCTAAAAGTAAAGATGAAAGAAGAAAGAAAGAAAGGAAGGAAGGAAGGAAGGAAGGAAGGAAGGAAGGAAGGAAGGAAGGAAGGAAGGAAGGAAGGCCTCCTCTCCTGGTGTTTCTCACTGAGAACTGAGACTTTCCTAGACCAATCCAGTTGAATTCTCATATCTTATTTTTGAGAATTGGATCACATGGCCGTGTATGAACCATTTAACCATTTATAAGCATCCGCGAGACTGTGACTGACAATTTAAGCTCAGATTAGTCATTTTTGAGAGAAGGCCTCTCAGGGAGTGAAGCATAATAATATATACTACAGTGTCGGGCCAGAAAATGCACACACACATGCATGCAGCTCAAATTCAACTCCTAGTCTTTCTTTCTTTGACCACATGTTACCTGTATTTGGAGGACTTTGTCTCCCTCATTCATTTTGGAATTGTCAGGTTTTATTGGTTCATGGCACATATTGGATGCTAAGTACTGAATTAGCAGTTAAGTGATGGAGTGACATGTGGTATATAAAAATGAAGCAAAGGGTATACCTGAAGCTGCTGCATGGGGAGGCAGAGGTGATTCCACTGAGACAGCAGAGGACAGAAAACAGGCCTTATTTCCTCAGAGACTGGCAAGCATGGTGAGCACTTCTCACTTCTTGAGTTTGAGATGTCGGATATATTTAGCCAGAAGAATGATGAAAATAAACCTCTAAAATTTAGAGAAGTGGCTAGGTTTGAGTAATGATTTGATAAGCTTTGCAAACAATGTCATTTCTCTGTAAAAATTAATGTTTTCCAAAACCATCTGAAAAGATATTAAAAGGCTGTGCCTTAGCAATGCAACAAAAAGTCATGAAAAAAAGCGATGAACAGTTTCAGAATGAGTAGGTGAAACTCTTAGAGAAAGGGGTTTTCTTATGCTTAGAGAAAGTGAAAGTGATTAGAAAAAGATGCTAAGTTAGGGCTCAAGACCTCACAGGGCAGAGGAGAGACTCATACATGAATAAATAGGAGGAATTCATGATAAATTATCATGACTTATATGTGATTATGTATAAAAGTTATGCAGTTAGATGGTAGAGAAAATGATTGATATTTATGAATTCTGTTTGAATTTTGAGGGTGACAAAAGTTGAAAAGGGATACTTTTTTAAGGGTTTAAAGTAGAAATTAGGATTTTCTTTAAAAAAGAAAAAAAGAGGAGGAGGAGGAGGAGGGGACAAAGTGATTAAGGGGAAAGTGGTGGACTGGGTACAGTTGAAATGATTTCCAAGTACAATAGTGAGAGTCCTCCACAATGAGAGCAATATTTGGCAGAATAATTGGAACCTACGCTGGGGTCAAGCTGTAAAAACATCTTAATATGTAAATACGTAGGCCAAAACCATGTCCTAAACTCTGACTGCATTTGTGAACATGAAGCAGAATAACACCCGGTCATCTCTTTTTCTGTTAGGCTTCAGAAGATGCTTGTGGTCTCTCAGTAGTGCTAGCTAGGACCCTCCCAGTAAAGAAGAAAAAATAACTCGATGCAGTTTTGGTAAATAAATGATCATATCCCCTGCCCCAGAAGTAGCCCAAGTGAAATAGCCACACCTGGTTATTTAAATTTGCATATAAATTAATTACATTAAAAAAAAACAAATCCTCAGTTGCATGGACCATAGTGCACATTTCCAATAGCCACCTAGCGTCTACTGGATCAGCTTAGACTATGTAACAGTTCCTTTCTCAAAACTGAAGCTAACATGGCTATGTAGATGTTTCCTATTTTGCCCCTTAAGAACTCCTTTACTCATTTATTTATCCATTCATCCATAGGGTGGCAAATTTGTCCTAGGTTCCCCTGTTTTAGCAGGGAAAAGACACAGTATTATTCCAGCTCTCATGAAGACTTACACTGCGGAGTTGACAGTGATTAATGTTTTAGTATGTCCTGTGTACTCCCATGCTGATTTACTCCACAGTGCTGAGTTTCTGTTGGTTTCTACCTTGTAATTTGATCTTTCATTCTATCGGCGAGTACCTCATTTCCTTAGCATTCTATGAGAAACAGGGCATTACTCCAAAGACAAGATTGTGCCTGCGATGTAATATATTCAATCTTTTTCTTTTAATTTTTTTTCAGGATTTTAATTTTTTCTGTATACATTCTATACAATGGAATATTAGTATTTTTATGAATAAACTCATCTTTGCAGATTGATCATTTCCTAGTTTTTACCCTGAATATTTTATAATTATATGAACATTGAACAATCTCTCTGGTATGAAAGAGTGACTGAATGATACAAAGTACTTTATTCATGGAAATTAAGACCTTGGAATGTCCATTTGGTATCATTTCTGTAGAATTTTTAAAAATCTTTCTTGTGTCAGCTCAAAATGTGTTTCTCACTGTCCCATTCTGATGTGACAGGAGCAAAGTGTTCTATCATGGTATCAGTTAAGTGGGCAATTTCACAATGATTTTATTTGTTCCACTTTGGCCAGAAAGAAGATTTTTCCTTACAATTCCAATAACACACAAGATGTTCAATACCCTATATTCTTGGAGAAGTAGAAGATTCGAGATGTCCTAAATCACCAGAAAGTGAGCAGTGGATTGGAATGAATGGACAATGGGCAAGTAGAATTGGAAACAGAAGCAGACCACTGATAACAGGGGCTTTTATATCACTTAGATTACACCAGGGTGCAGAAAAATAAAATAAAAGTACCTATAAAATGGCTCAGTAGGATAACATTTTCTTTCTGACTCTCATTATTTTCTCGGGGGTCTCTAGATCTACAAGAGTGTTAGCATTTGCCATCAATTTATTCAGGCATACAAGTAGGTAGAAATTCTTCCACATTCAAATATTTTCCAGTGCCACCATGCTTACTCCAATAACATATTACTATGTAAAACACAATTCCCAAACCTAGTGACTGAAGAAAAACAAACAAACACAAACAAGCAAGCAAACAAACAAAAAAGCAGGTTCATAATTTACTAATGGTCTCGAATTCACCTGGAAGAATCTTCTGCTGGTCCCATCCAAGCTCACTCCTACAACTACCATTATCTGGAGCCTCCATGTGGTTTTTATTCAGATGTCCAACTGCTCAGATGGATACATGAAGTGTTCCAAAGTGACCAGAAATCCCTGGTGGCTACCTGCATATGTCTGGAAGCTTAGACATATGAGTGTTGCTAAAATAGTTGTAGGATGACCGGTAATTCCTTTCTCTCCACATGGTCTCTCCAAGAAGGCAGACGAAACTCTTAATGTGCTGGTTCAGGCTTTCCAGTGTCAAAAAGGCGAAGGTATTAGGACTCTTAAAGGCTAGGTCTCGAAGTGGACCAACCACACCAGTACGGCTGCATTGTATCTGCTCAAGAAATTCATGTGGTCAGCAGAGATTTTCATCCTAATGGAAAAGAATGGCAAAGAATCTATGACCAGATATGATACCCTGAAGTAATGATCTCTGTCTAATTAATTAATGATAAAAAGACCACAGAAAGAGCATGACAGGTTTTAGTTACTAGGTCTGAAAGTGGCACTTAGTAAGTCTATTTATTGCCTTGGTATATTAGAAAAAAATGGCCACAGGTCTTCTCATTGTTCTTATTCATCTTAAATTTGGTCTTGGCTATTGGATATTTTTTGATCAAGGACACATGCAGGCACCTGAAAAAGTATTGAGATTTGGGGTTTTTCCTCTCTCGTTGCTCTTGGAAACTTGAGATCCGAAGCCCCAACAATCTGTTAGTTGATGAGACAGATGGCTCAGAATTCTTCATTGCCCCAGCTGAAAACAAAACAGCCCCTGAAGTAGCCCTGAGGTGAATGAATAAATCCAGCACAACCAAGAAAATGACTCCCTAGAGTGCTGTCCAAATTGCTGATTTATAAAAGCATGAGCTAATAAAAGTAGTTATTTTAAGCCATTAAATTTAGGAGTGGTTTGTTTTATAGCAAAGACTAAGTGATGCATATTCTATTGTTTAGAACTTAGTCCTACCTAACTACACTGAAGCTAAATTGTGTTTTTGAGCTGGGTGCTAAGGAAAGGTGCCAAGCGTTTGATTGGCATCCTGCCACAATGAACACTTCTGTTCCCAAATATTCATTTGCCCCCCTCTCCTCACACACCCATATGAAATGCACCCAACCTCCTTCACCGGTTCTATCCAGTTTCCGCACTCATCTCAAAATCCTTGGGTTATTTGATACTAAAATGTTCTTCCTATATTTCCTGAATGTTTTTTTATAGTAATTCAACTTATAAAGAGGCAAATTATTTCTCCCAGAACTTCCTCACTTTCAATACACAATGATTAGCAAGGAAAGATGACACATAACAAAAACTCATATCTATAAAAGAAATCAAGCTAAACACATAGGAATTCTTTATGCATAGAGGTGAGGTGATTCCATTCTGCTGGGAAAACATTGTATGACCCAGAAATTGGGTGTATTCATTACACTCTAGATCTTCCTTCGGAATGGACTTACTTGTCTGTGGTCATCTGTGGCCACTGGTTCTGTCCTCTGGGAGGTTCCATTTTTCTAACATTTGTGTGGTCACATGTGAACTAGTCATTAGAAGAGTACAATCATGCCAGGCTGTACTATGTTTACAGCCCATGTTTTCACAACCACAGTGTTTTTAAGACCAGTCTCATGGTTTCACTCAAAAAGAACTCAGATATTTTTGGTGTGTGCACATACATATAATATATATTAAATATAATAGATATATAGATTTTATCATATAATTATAATATATATATATATATATGCTTTCATTCAGTACCACTTGCCAGTAATTTTCACTTAATTTATTTCCAGGAAAGAATTCTTAGAATTAATTTCATTTTTTGTTCATTTCCCTCATGTCTAATTTTAATAGGAGTCATTCAATTTTGAGGCCATATAAAAAGATATGATTAGATAAAGAACTTTATATTCTATACTTTGGAGTCCAGGAGCAGTTAACTTTTCCACCTCTACAAAGCTTTTAATTCCTTAACTCTTATCCCCTTATATCTCTGCTCACAAACAATCAGTTGTCTCCTCAGCTAATTTATTTTTGTAAAACCTTGCTAAATGCAACAGTGGAACCAACACATACTAAATGTCTATCTGGATGGGCCCTGATTTCTTACTCTAGAGCTACAGTAATAGTAAATTATTTGCCTTCTGAGTCACTGAAATCACAGTGTTACAAAGTCTTTTAATCACTGCATGACATAAAAATCCTTTGTAGTCTCCGATATCAGTTTAATGATTCCCTACCACATCACAGTCAAATCAGCACTGATTTCTCTATCAATAAGTGTAGGCCAGGCTGCAGTGCCAATTAGAATCAAACGTATATGGGACCATGTGACAGAAAGTTATTTCTTTTTTACATATGAGTCTTTGGCAGTACCCAGCTGCAGAAGGCAGTCTGCTTCACATACTCAAAATCCGGGGGTACAGTCTGTTCTCTCACTTTCAACCTGTAATTTCCTAGATTACGAGTTTGCCCTGTCCATGCACTGGGAAGGAGAAAAGGCATGGGGGACTTCCCATGGCAGTTTGTTTATTGGAGAGGAAGGCAGAGGGAGTCAGAGAACTTTGTCTTACCTTTCATTGGTTAGATATGAGAGCAATGATCACTTTAAGAAAACTTGGGAGATGCAGTAAAGTGGTGGATCCAAAAAGAGCCCTATTTGATAATCATCAGCTATTCATCTTGGTTATGAAAACCTTCACTATTAGGTAATGGGGTCAACTGAACAGAATTAGTTCCCACAGCATCTATCATCTAGTGCTTTCCAAACTGTTAGCCTGCTAGTCTACTCTACATGTTCCTTCTCCCTCTTCTTGTCTCCCTAAGTTAATTTTGATCTTATGCTTAGCAGCAGTCAACATCTGAAAGTTTTTATTTTCATTTAGGCCAGGGAATTTTACTATCGGGAGGCATTATGGGAGTTGTTTATAGTTCTATAACGATGAGCACATCAGCCTGTTTGCATTGAGACCATGTTTGCACTGAGCGTGTTGAAATGAAATGATATCCTGCCACTGCTTCGCTCTTCCTCGGTGAAAGCCCTGATGATCTTCCTTAACAGAGAGAGCAACAAACCTCTTTCCACCCTCATAAACTATGGCTTAATGTGTCTTATAACACAGATGATGTGCCTCCCTAAACTACAACAATAGGAATCTTGGCAGAACAATTTAACACACTTAGGGTCTGATGGCTGCTTACTAAATCTTTTAGCAACTTTTTAGGATTAAAAAAGTCACATTACAGAAGTGACCATGAATGAAGAAAATATGGGTCTGTCAGTGAGATTTTTTCTACCTGGGTCTATGAATCAAGGCAACTAAGTGAAATAATGTGGAGCCTAGTCTAATAACCTCATATACTAATGACTCTTCTCAGCTTGATAAAGACCACCATTTATGATAAGCAGGATCATTTTGAAAATGTAACCAGAATGCCCCTAGGGTCAAGTGCAAATTATTGGCACCTACATATCCTCTGGGTGGAGATTAAAATGGCATATTCCAGGAAATAAAATCTAATGAAATGAGCAAAGGTCAAAAATGTATCCTTAAAAAAGGATTACACGCCTTGTTTGAGACTAAAAATTACAACTGAATACCCAGGAAATCGATCAGAAATGAACAGAAGAGGAACCTATTCCGTTTTTCCATAGGTTCTATTGTCAGGAACAGCTTAGTCCAAGCTGTTACAATATGGGATTGCTTGACACCTAAAACAATCCCTAAATTTTCAGGGATTGAAACTTGTTTAAGGAAAACTTGAACAAACAAGAAGTGACCTATGAAACAGTAACAATGGAGGAACATGGATAGAGCCAATTATTAAAGGAAAAGTTTCTCCATGAAAGGAGAGTCAGAAAAAGCGGAAGCAGTAAAACGCAATCACCAAGGAATATGCTCCCAAAAAACACTACCTAAAGTACTATGTTGTAAAAAAAAATTAAATGACAATCTAGGAATAGATTACTATTTTTTTCCAACAGACTGATATACATGTTACAAACTCATGGCCATTACGTGTTTCCAGCTGAGAGATTTTATCATAGTTGCCTTACACTTTTTCCACAAGAATATGTTAGACATTCTAAGTTTAGTTAAAGTTATTTAATGGTAAATTTCAGACCTTGGGGACTATTGGACAGATTTCACAAATAGGTCTACATATCATTCAGATATCCTGGGTACAAAACTGAATGCAATAGTACATCTAATTTGATCTTCCCTTTTAAGAAAAATTAAAATGGCAATTTTTAATAGTTACTGATGAAAAGAAGAACTGTTTTAAATCAGTGGTCAGAGAATTGGACTGAGATTGATATTTGTTGGCTGCTTATCTCTTAATAATGGCTTATATTTTCCAGTCATATACTTTTATTGATATGAATCTTTCCTTCTATATTTAGAAATGTGACTGACTGGTATAATCCAATTAAAATAAATACCTTCATTTATGATGAAGAGGATCCCATAGTTATAAATCCAATTAGATTTATGGAACATTAATCCCTCTTTTCTGCTAGATTTGGATATGGGAGCGTGTAGTCTTGGGAAATACTAGTAACACATCTCTTGGAAGCAAGATGGTAGTTTTCCAGGAAAGGATCTAAAACAATGCTGTTGAGCTGGGAAATATGTAGACAAAACTGAGCCTTGATCAATAAAAAAAGGAGTTAATTATACAGGCCTTGTACATTATTAAGGGTTACCTACTTTTCATTTCAGACAACACACTTTTTGACAAGCTAATGAATCATTTCTCGGTTGAATCAAAAGAAATGATCAAAGGGCCACAAATATAGATAACTCATATAGGTGAGTTAGCTTTAAGGATAAGCAATCTAGGGATCTCAAGAGTATTCTTGGCAGAAGAAAGATGTACAGGAGAAAAACTAAGACCTAGTGATTTCTTTCAGTTTCCATGCCCTATGTAACATTATTTCTCATGATTCGGTGTCTCATAATCACTATAACTCTCTAGGGTGGTGCAGATTCTCTTTGTTTGTAGATACAGTCGACAAACACTTGATGTCTTTCAGATATTTCTGAGGGTAGGTAGCTGGGTGCACAATAGGTATCAGCCCCTTCTCTTTGCATGTGATATCAGGCTTTGATGGTTACTTACCCTGCCCGTAGCTTGGAGTTAAAGAAGTTGAGAGTTCAAGCTAGATCTGGATGACTCCAAGGCAATAAAAGGATGACTCCATCTTTTTACTGCACTAGAATATCTCAAGAAACTACTCTAGTGCATGTCCCCGGAGACCACCAGGAGACTAAAGCATATGCTTTATGTAGAGACTCCGAAGGCAGAAATACACTATGAGAATTGAATGTGTGTAACTATCCAGAACTGACTCACAATTTTGGCATTTTTTACCTAACAGTTGAAAGGAAGTTCTGAAAAAAATTCTAAGTACTATCATTTTTATCTACTCTATAACCTCACTTTTGCAAAGTAGTTGCATATATATTTATCTGTGGTAATTGTAGTTATTCTTTCTTGGGATAACACCAGGACCGAGCATTGTAATAAAACTTTATTAGCAGTTGATGAGTTTGCTAATATCCCCCATGGTAATTGTGTTGTTATAAATATCCTATTAGAGTTATACAATTCCAATAGCTCATACGGCTGTTGAGAGGTTACAGAAAAATTAAAATTCATGAAGTTTAAACATTGAGAACTTCTATTTTTGCTTTTGGATATTTGGTAAGGAGGAAAATTTTATTATGCTATATATGAATACCCCTGACTCAGCAGCTCCCTGGCAATGAAAATAGCTGTGTATATTTGCATTTGTAACTCAATTACACCCTCAACGTAGTATGAGATTCAAAGCAAAAGCTAAAGGTTAATACATCTTTCTAACGTTTAGGAAGTAGTTATAAAACAGCAAGAATGCTTCTTCAGTCCTTTAGTCTTTGAAGTATCACAGAAATTGCCTGGTATTTTAATCTTAACAATTTATTTTATTTGGGGCAGATTCTGTTTGCTTAAATTTCATGACTTTAATAAGTTCTCTAGTAAAAAAGAAAATCAATTCAAGGAAATAGAATTTTAGAATTGAGATAATGTATTAAACATTTCTGTTAATGCACAGGATATATTGATATTCATATTAATATAACTGTAATCTATACTAACAAATGCTATTTTATAATACATTGTAAGTAGATTTAACAATTAGGTTTAACAATTCTATAAATTTTATTTGTATATGTAGAAAACCAATTATTGGGGTCATATTTGTGATCACTTACCTTCTAGATGACATAAATTTTCTTGCCACTAAACTTCAGCTTGAAAAAGTAATTTTCAGTGAGATGACACTTTTCTGTACACTGGTAGCCCAGGGAGTTCATTATGTGTCAAGGTGGCCATTCAAGAAAATGAATGTGCAAGTCCTAGGTTGTACACTTAGTAGCTATATGTTCTTGCACAAGTGATTTACTTTTCTAAGCCTCAGTTTCCTCATTGGTAATAGCATTGACTATGAAAAGGTCTTGGAAGGATTAAGTAGAGAAGCATATATTTGACACAGCATCTGTGACTAGGAAACAATGAGTATACTTTTGCATTTATGTTTAAATGAATGGGTTTATATTTTTATTTTTTAAAGATTTTTATTTTTATTTATATTTAGAGAGAGAGGAAAGGAGGGAGAGAAACATCAATGTGTGGTTGCCTCTTGTGTGCCCCCAAATGGGGATTTGGCCTGCAACCCAACCATGTACCCTGACTGGAAACTGAACCAGCGACAGTTTGGTTCACAGCCTGCCCTCAATCCACTGAGCTATACTAGCCAGGGTATATTTTTAAAGAATAACATTTTACTGGGCTACAATGGAAAAATAGTAAATGATGTCTTTAAATGCCTAATAATGAATTAACTCACACAACAGAATTGTTCTGTATCCTAACTCAATGAAATTAAGTATGCCTTAGTTCAATGGTAACATAAATTCTTATTCATTTCCAGCTTGATAGCTTCACAAGAATTACTGAAAGTATTTTAGGGCTTATAAATTACTGTAAAATGTGCAAAAAATTATAATTGTGACTAAAATTTTAAGTATAGAGGTTGGCAAAAATCGGTTTACAACTGTGAGTATGCAAAACACAGAGTTTATTCTCTCATAATCATTTATTAAATATTGTATTACTTATTTATATTAAAAATGTAAACCCCTTCCCCAACCTTGTATATGTGAAGCACAACTGCAGCTTTTGACTGGCCAAAGGTCAATGAATAACAAATGTCCCACTCCAAAAAAAGAGCTATATTTTCATTTATTTATTTATTTTGTTGTTGTTGTTCTAAGCACCATTATTCCTAGCATTTTAGTGGAGAACAGTGAAGAGTGGCACCTTTTGCAGACAGGAGGGACTGTTAATACATCAGAAAGTTAACATTGCTGTTCCCTTAGACTCCACCTTTATGTGTGTAGCCAGGAACATCCTCGTCTATATTTCCTTCCTTACTCCTAGACTGCTACTGTCACCTGTGTCAGGGACTGAGAAATCGTAGAATGAAGCCTTTTTTATTTAAAAATGAGAAGTCATTGCTTTCTTATTTTTTAGCCTTTATTCATTAGAAATATAAAGAAAAAAGGCAATAATTAAAGTCACTGATTTTTGCATTAAAGAATAATCAGTGATTTATATCATGGTGTTATTAGATAGATACAGAAGGGTGTCTTGAAGTAACAGAAAAGGACTCAGTCATTTTCAATGTCTGCTATGAGGATGATGTCCTTAGGTAGAACAAGAGCTCTGTAGTGTAGACTACCCATGCTGATTTGTGGTTTCTGGAGAGCTCTTTCTAACTCTCCTGAGTCCCTGTGGCAAGAGAAAAAATAAATTTTTCCCACAGGAAGTTATGGCAAAACCCTCATTGAGATACTTTATGCTGATCGATTCCCAGCGTCAGCTGGTGCTATTTGCGCTGTGCTTGAGTCATAGGTTCCAATGGTTGATACTCTTTCCTACAGCTCTCAGCCTGTAAAGCTTATATCTATTTGGCAAGTTGTACTCTACATTGGTCTGTCATAACAACTTGGCACTTGGACTAAATATATTCCCATTCATCCCTGATAATATAAGATGGTCTATTTTAAAAATCAGATTCCAATGAGGCTAAAATTCCATTCTCAGAGAGAAGTGATTTTGAACTGGCAAGGCATGAGAAGTTGGCATTAAAAACAAGTTGCTTTTATATTAAGGTTGCCAAACCAATATTTTTTGCCAATTCTTGGCTAAAGTTCTTTATACCAGATGGCTCTGCTTTTTTAGGTGTTTGTGAATATACTAGATAACTATTTCCTCCTTGAAATCATTCTTTCACTGTATCCTATGATGCAGCTTGTCCAAGATTCTAAACAAGTGAGGTTAATTAACTTGTTCTTACAAAGAGTTATTAGTTTGTTTTTTACTATTATATTTTATTATTATGCTACTCAATTCAACCATAAGTTTAATGTATTCATTTCTATGGAGGTACATTTGCATCTTCTGTTTTGCCAGTATATGTCGGGGCCTAAAGACGGTGAATGCAATCCATTAAGAAAATCGCACCAGGAGGGCTTGGCTGAGGCAGCCCCAAACAGGATGCTGCAGCCGAGCCAGGTAGCCCCCACCCTTGTGGGCATCCCTTGATCACGAGTACTAACTACCAATCAAGATGCTGATCACGCGCCCACCTACCAATCGTCGCCAGGAGCATGCAGTGAGCATGCACAGGACAACCTATCAGAACCACCTCCCCTTTTCCCCTGCCCCCTATATAACAGCCCCGCCCAAAATAAAATTCGCAGCTTGATCAGAATCCTTTGTCTTGCTGCCTTTCTACGCGCCTCTTGCTCCCATCCCTATTCATCCGTTTCAGGTAGACTCGGGACCCCCGTTGACTGTTCCGCGGGACGGAACAAGTATATAAAAATGTAAATATGAAATGACATATTCCCAAGTTAGAAAGTTTATGCAAACAGAAACAAATAATTATAATACATATCATAATCCTACAGGGGAATGTTGCTTTGGACTTAATACATTTATGGAAGAGATAATTAGATATGAAATAATGAAGAAACACCTCATTGGAAGGAGCATAATTTGAGACTTAAAAGATGAATGTGTTTGATAGTCAAGAATGTAGAAGGAAAAAAAGAGTTAGATGCATATGAATAAATAAATATATGAGTTAATAAACATGTTTTTATTTTATTTTAATACTCTTAAAATTTGCACATTAATGGCAAATATAGATATAATTTATTAAATTTGACATTTTCACAGGGAAATACCATTATGTTTACAAAAAATGGTTTCTTTAGAATTTAATCTTGAAATTCAATAGTGTTCTTTGGGTGGGTAATTTATACTCATTTTATTATTAGAAACGTCCATAAATATGACAAATGTATTGCTAATTATTATGAGTAAAAATGTCCACAATAATTCAATTATATTTGAGATTAAGTCAGGATTGGTCCAAAAATTTCATTGCACATATATTATTCTCTGTGTACATTTCTCTCAAAGGATAAAAACAGCAAAAATCATTGATAAGACCATAAACACTTATAATATGAACATGATATCATACAATCGTTTATAAATAGTGTATAAACTAGGCTTGAACCATTCCTGATAGAATTCTTATGAATCACTTGATTCAGGCTGTATTTAATTCAGTTGTTCTCTTGTTCAAATCTAATTCTATAATCTAAGGCTTATGTGAGTAAATAATGTAGACTTTAATAGCATAAAAGAAAAATGTTTCATGTTACCCAAATATCAGATTTCTTATTTGTTCCAGCTAGAGGGCCATTTTCTAACAACTTTTTCTGTACTCACAAATTGTGGTGCTAGACAAAAAAAAACTAAGGAAGAGACCCAAGATGGTGGAGGAGTAAGTGGAAGCTACGCTAACCTCCTTCCCGGACCAACCTGGAATTACAACTATATTGTAGAAAAACCATACTGAATAACCACCTGAACGCTAGCTGGAGTGTTCACTAATAAACAAAATATATACTAAAAATGATACAAAAGATCAATAAATCCAAGAGCTGTTTCTCTTAAAAGATAATAAGATTGACAAACCTTTAACCAGACTCCTCAAGGAAAAAAAAAAGAGAGAGAGGAACCAAATAAACAAAACCAGAAATGAAAGAGGAAAAATAACGACAGACAGCAAAAAAAATGCAAATTTTGTGAAAACTTTGTGAGAAAATAATATGAACAACTATATGCCAACAATTTGGAAAACCTGGGTAAAATGGACTAATTCCCAGAAACATACGATGTTCTGAAGCTTAGTCAAGAAGAACCAAACAATCTGAACAGTCAGATAACATCTAATGAAATTGAAGCAGTAATCAAAAACCTCCCAACAATGAAAGACCTGGACTGGATGGCTTCACAGGTGAATTTCACCAAACATTTTGAGAACTAACATCTCTTCTTCTCAAATTATTTCAGCAAACTGAAGAGGAGGGAGGGCTCCCAAGATCATTTTACAAGACCAACATTCTCCTAAATCAAAACCCAGATAAAGACATTATAAAAAATTATAGGCCAACATGCATGATGAACATAGATGCTAAAATCCTCAACAATATATTGGCAAAACAAATACAGCATACATCAAAAAGATCACTCACCATGACCAAGTGAGATTTAGTCCAGGAATGCAAGGATGGTATGACATTTGTAAAGCAATAAATGCGATTCACCACAAAACCAAATGAAGGATGAAAACCACATGGTCATATTAATAGGTACAGGAAATGCTTTTCATAAAACCCAGCACCCATTTATGATAAAAACTCTAACAAATGGGAATAGGGGGAACACACCTGAACATAACAAAGGCCATATATGACAAACCCATTGCTGGCATCATACTCAATGGGCAAAAACTACAAGCATTCCCCTTAAGACTGGGTACAAGACAAGGATGTCTTCTTTTACCTCTTTTGTTCAACAGAGTACTGGAAGTCCTAGCCACAGTGATCAGACAAGAAGAAGAAATATAATGCATCCAAACTGGAAAGGAAGAAATAAAACTGTCTTTATTTGCAGATGACATGATACTGTACATAGAGAACCCCAAAGATTCCACCAAGACACTAGTAGGACTGATAAATTTGGAAACTTCCTCAAGCAAAGTAGCAAGATACAAAGTTAATATCCAGAAACTGGTTGCATTGTTATATGTCAATAATGCACTAACAGAAAACAAAATTAAGAAAACATTCCTATATACAATTGCTTTAAAAAATAAAATACCTAGGAATAAATGTAACCAAGGATGAAAAAGACCTGTACTCAGAAAATTATAAGACACTGGAGAAAGAAAATGAAGAAGATACAAGTAAGTGGGAGCACATACCGTGTTCATGGGTAGGAAGAAAAAATATCATTAAAATGGCCTTACTGCCAAAGCAATATGTAGATTCAGCACAATTTCTATCAAGGTTCCAATGACGTATTTCACAGAGGTAGAATGAATATTTCAAAAATTTATATGGGACTTCCACCAAGATGGAGGCATAGGTGGAAACACTGTGCCTTCTCCCACAACCAAGTTTGAATACAACAAAGATTTGGAGAAACAAAGACACAACCAAAGGACAGAAAATTGAATTATACGGAAGTACGACTACATCTAACCGTTCAACGGGGATGGTAAGAGGGGCGGAGCCAGCAGTGAGCAGGGTCGGGCAGGACAGGGCCCCCGACCCAGGCGCGCAGGCAGACGAGAACCAGTTGGAGTGCGGGGCAGACCGCGGGCGCATATTCGCGCACAGTGAGACAGACCACGCAGGCCCCAGGGGGCGAGGGCTGACGGCGGTGGCACACTCTCGAGCAGTGGGACGAAACGCGTGGGCCAGGTGACGGCAGCAACTGTGGCACCGGTGAGGGCTGTGGCGGCAAGCGGCGGACAGGACGCCATTGTCGCTCTTTGACCCCGCCCCCACATACAACGTCACAACCCAGCGACTTAGTTGCCCTGCAATACCGGTGAGAGCCATTGTCGCTCTTTGACCCCGCCCCCACATACAGCATCACAACCCAGCGACTTAGTTGCCCTGTTCTAGTGAACATTTTAGGGCTCTGATCCTGCTGTGGAACAGGCACGAACAACCCGAAAGATGGCACAAGAAGACCTCAAAGTCCTAGAACCAATAACTCTAAGCGACCGAGAAATTGCCAGCCTCTCAGAAGCACAATTCAGGACACTATTTATCAGGATGCTCACAGAACTGGTAGATTATAGTCACAAATTAGAGGAACAAAGTCACAAATTAGAGGAATATATGAAGGCTAAACTAATTGAAATGAAGGGAGATGCACAGGAAACCAATAGTGATGGAAAGGAAACGGGGACTCAAATCAATGGAATGGACCAGAAGGAAGAACAAAACATCCCACCAGAAAGGAATGAAGAAATGAGAATTCAAAAAAATGAGGAGAGGCTTAGGAACCTCCAGGACATCTTTAAACGTTCCAACATCCGAATTATAGGGGTACCAGAAGGGGGAAAGAAACAGCCACGAGTGGAAAACATATTTGAACAAATAATAAAGGAGAACTTCCCCAGTCTGGCAAAGGAAATAGACTTCCAGGAAATCCAGGAAGCTCAGAGAGTGCCAAAGAAGTTGGACCCAAGAAGGAACACACCAAGGCACATCATAATTACATTAGCCAAGACCAAAATGAAGGAGAGAATCCTAGAAGCATCAAGGGATAAGGGGACAGTCACCTACAAAGGAGTACCCATCAGACTGTCAGCGGATTTCTCAAAAGAGACCTTACAGGCAAGAAGGGGCTGGAAAGAAGTATTCCAAGTCATGAAATCCAAAGACCTACAGCCAAGATTGCTTTATCCAGCAAAACTTTCATTTAGAATGGAAGGACAGATAAAGTGCTTCTCAGATAAGGTCAAGTTCAAGGAGTTCATCATCACCAAGCCCTTATTATATGAAATGCTAAAGGGACTTATATAAGAAAAAGAAGATGAAAAATATGAACAGTGAAAGGACAGCAAACACACAGTTATTAACAACCACACCTAAAACAAAAGCAAACCAAGAGGACAGCTAGATCAGGAGCAGAACCATAGAAATGAAGAACACAGGGAGGGTTAGCAACAGGGGGGTGGGAGGGGGAGAAGGGGGGAGAAGGCACAGAAAATAGCATAGATGGTAGGTAGAAAATAGATAGGGGGGAGGGCGAGAATAGTGGGGGAAATATAGAATCCAAAGAACTTGAGACACGTGGTTATAAACTAAGGGGGGCAGAATGGTGGGGAAGGGAGGGTGCGGGTGGAAGGGATTGAAGGGGGGGAATAGAACAACTGTAATGGTATAATCAATAAAATATATTTTAAAAAAATTTATATGGAATCACAAAAGGCTGTATGTAATAACAGTGATCCTGAGAAAGAAATACAAAGTTGGAGGAATCACACTATCTAATATCAGACTATACCATAAGGGCATAGTAATCAAAACAGCATGGTACTTGCATAAAAGCTTACACATAGTCAATGGAAGAGAGCACAGAAATAAACCCACAACTTTATAGTTAGTTAATATTCAATAGATGAAGGAAACACACACAATAGGCTAGAGAGAGTTTATTCAATAAATGGTGGTGGAAGAATTGGACAGATACATGGACAAAAACAAAAGTAGACTATCTTCTTAAACCACATGCAAGAATAATTTCAAAATGGTTAAAGACTTTAAAGTTAAACATGAAACCATAAAAATCCTACAAGAAAACATAGGCAGAAAAATCTCAGACATTGCTCATAGCAATGTTTTATCAAATATATCTCCCCAGGCAGGGGAAACAAAAAATAAACAAATAAACATATGTGACTACATTCAAACTAAAAAGTTATTTTTGTAGCAAAGAAAAACATCAACAAAATAAATAGACAACACAGTTGAATGGGAGAACATATTTGCTGACATGTCTGATAAAGTGTTAAGACCCAAAATTTATAAAGAACTTGCAAAACTCAACATCCAAAACCCCCCAAACAACCCAATTAAAACATGGGGAGAGGACCTGAATAGACATTTCTCCAAAGAGGACATACAGATGGCCAATAGGCACATGAAAAGATGCTCAACATCACTAAAAATCAGAGAAATAAAAACTAAAACCATAATGAGATATCATCTCACATCTGTCAGAATGGCTGCCATCAATAGATCAACAAATACGAAGAGTAAGTGAGTATGTAGGGAAAGGGGGACCTTCGCACTGTTGGTGAAGCAGATTGGTGTAGCCACTGTGGAAAGCAGTATGGAGATACATCAAATAATTAAAAATGGATCTGCCTTTTGACCTAGTAATCCCACTTCTGGGAATATATTTGAAGAAACTCAAAACACTAATTTGAAAGAACATAAGCATCCCTATGTTCATTGTAGTGTTATTTACAATCACCAAGATATGGAAGCAGCCCAAGTGTCCATTAGTAGACGAGTGGATAAAACAACTATGGGACATTTACATAAGGAAACACTACTTGGCCATAATGAAACAGGAAAAATGGACCCTTTGTGCTGGTATGGACCTGGAAAATATTATGCTAAGTGAAATAAGCCAGTCAGAGAAAGACAAATACCACATGATTTTACTCATATGTGGAATTTGAGGAACTAACAAGGAAAATGGGGACAAACTCATAGATGGAGAGCAGGATGACAGCCAGGAGCAGGGGGAGGTTAGAGAGTAGGGGGATTGAGAAAAAAGTGAAGAAGATTCATGGGCATGGACAATGGTGTGCTGATTGCTGGGTGAGGGGGTCATATAAGGGAACTAGATGATATGGAAAAATACAATAAAAAATTGGCCATCCAAAAAAAAAGAACTAGGGGAAATGCAGACTACTGAAATTAGATATTATATCAGTCAATAGAACAATAGAAGATAATAACAATATCTCCACAAATACTTGTAATAAATTTTCCACCTGTATCTTAAATTTTAGTTCATGTTCTTATTTTCTGCCTAGTCACTCGTTTAGAAAGCTCTGAATGGTTATAGTTCTCCATTTACTTTTCCACCATGTTTAATTAGTTATCAAATTGTATGTCTACTTCCATCAATTGTATCAATTATACAGTAAGCTGATTAATTTATCAGTCATGCCTCTAACAAGATAACAGTAAAACAGAGATGGAAACCAAATTATCAGATAATTAAGGTGCAATGTAGCAATGGTTTTTTTATGGTTTGTAGAGAATTATATGGAAATATGTAAGTAGAACACTTCACCCACTTTGAGCTGAAGATAGAAGGGTAGATTTCCAGAATTTTTCAACTATTAGCTGTCTCCTACACTGCATAAAAGAAAT
Organism: Sturnira hondurensis; assembly: GCF_014824575.4. Classification (NCBI taxonomy): domain Eukaryota; kingdom Metazoa; phylum Chordata; class Mammalia; order Chiroptera; family Phyllostomidae; genus Sturnira; species Sturnira hondurensis. Next base: position 1,748,502 of record NW_028073411.1, read on the forward strand.
GACCACAACTCCTCAAATGTCTTCACATTCAAGGAGATAAATACTTACATATTTTGGGAAAAAGAAAAAAAATGCCATGAGCATTTCTACACTCTAACTTAAATCAAATGGAGAGAACCTAGATGAAAAAAAAAAGAACACTTATTTTTAAAAGTTTGTAGATTGAAAAGAAATCAAAATGAGTGTCAAGATGATTATAAGTAGAAAGTACAATATATTGGACCAAGATCAAACTACTATGCAAAAAAATGAAAACTTAACAATTGCATTGGTTATGCGGTGTCTGAAAAACGGTGCACTATTCTGGTCATTGGGAAAGAAAGCAAGACAAAGAGACACACAGGAAAGTGACAGAAATGTGGCCAAGAGACTTTCGGGTTATTCTGTCTTTTGAGGCGGAAAGAGGGACAGTGCCTCAAGAAAGCTGAGAAGCTCTCAGCACTTTTCTGATCATGCAGCTACAATTCGCTTTTAGGATGGAACCAGCGGCGCCTAAAGCAATAGGATGGGAGTCCAGGGAGCTCGCCAGCAAGCACAGCTTTAAAAAACTCAAATGTACAAAAGATGGAAATGAGAGGACATAACCAAAGACAAATATGAATAAGAAAGAAGTCTCAGAAAATATAAGAATTACACAAGTTTAAGTATAGCAACAAAAAGTGACTTTAATCTCTGTTCTGACAATAAAATGGCAAAAAAAAAGCGCTAGAACTACTGCTTAGAACCACGATCCACAGTTAATCAATGACAGAAAGAGGATAGAAAGACTATTTAATAACAATGTGACCATCTGTTGTTAACTTGAATAGAAAAGATGAACTATTAACAAAAAAAAACAACCCAGAGATGAAAATAACTGCCGGAAAAGCAACAGTAGTTGCTTGCCTAATCCCACGCCTCAAGTGTGTTGTATTCCACAAAAGGAGAAGATGTGAAGGAACATATAATTTTTAAGAATATAGTCTTAATCAGCTTGTCGCCTGCTTCTATGACAATGTTCCATAGTAAATATACAAAGAAGAAACTCCAGAACAAGATTTAGTGTAGAAGGTGATTAAATAAATTTAATAAAAACACCAGTGTAAATTACTGAGCTCTAATCTGAGTCGGTGATGTTTTTTTGAGTCTCCCAGAACCAGTTTCTTATCTCTAGCCCCAAACCTGCTGAGGTTCATTCGACAATTGATTAAATGTGGTGAAAAAGTAAATCTTGCTAAACTCACTGGCTCCAACTGGTGCAGTTATATTGGGTTTATATTCAAGAAAAGCATCTGGTATTGTAGATGATCATTAACATCTGATGAATTTGTGAAGAATCTTGGTATTTGATAAATACAAAGTATACAAGGAAAATAATAATTTTCCTCAAAATATGGATTTACACTTCTGAATTTCTTATAAAACGAACAAATTTTCATGTGAAAAACTAATAATCCTAAAATAATAGTTTTTAATAATTTACTTCTTTGAAAATATTTGTATCAGTGCCTCTCTGGTTTCATATACATTCTGTTTTAAGTGCAATGATTAAAACTTAGATTATATGTTTCCTTTGCTTTAAGCTTCCTTCCTTCTACTTTTTGTCTCACAAATTCAACTCAATGTTTTTCATCTTATGTCAGACATTCCATATAATTATTAGATTATAGCACATTGACAGCATACTCCAAAAATATTTATTTCAAAAATTTAGCAAGTGATGTGATGTGTGAGATTTTCCCATATGCCAATATACACAAAAGGTTTGGTTAGAATTAGCTGCAATTTTGGGCTATGTACTGGAAATATGTATAAATTTATATTTATAAAAGGAAAGATTTCTTCAAGCTTAAATCTCAATTCATTTTACAGATATTGAATTGTTAAACTTAAGTTCCTGTTAATTCAAGGTTTTGGGTTATTCTATTGCATAACCCAGTTATTGTATAACTGCCTTGGTAAGGCTGTTTTTTATTTAAATTTCAAAATGAATTAGTGTTTTTGGAGATGAAGGATGTGTTAGATGTCTGCTGTAGCTGTGATAAATAAAGCACATACTTGGTAGCATAAGTAAACAGATCTGCGTTGGGGAAGATTAAAATGCTTCCTCATACTAAAAATTGGGATGTCAGAGGGCTTCATTCCTTTCTGGAGGTTTTAAGAGAGAATCTGTTTCCTACTTTTAATGTTTCTAGAGATCTCCCACATTTCTTAATCTGTGATTTCATCTTGAAAGCCCACAAGGGCCAGTCAAGTCTTTCTCATATCACCTTCCTCAGATGCAGACTCTTGGGTCTCCCTCACCCACATGTAAGAACTCTGTGGTTACACTGGACTGATAAAGGTTATGTAGCCTCATCTCCCTATTGTAAAGTCAGCTGGTTAACAACCTTCATTTCCCCTGTAACCTTAACCCTACTTTGCCAGGAAACTTCTGGAATTCACAAGTCCTGGGAATTACAATATAGATACATTTAGGAGGCTGCGTTTCTGCCTATGATGAAAGAAACCAATTGTTTCTTTGCCTTCTAAAACACACATTTAAATTTTGTGTTAAAATTATTCAAAATACATTATTTAAATTAACATATTTAATAAAAGTGGGGCCAAACAACGGCAAAAACAGGTTTTATAGAATGCGAGATTAAGTAGCTCAGCAAACTCTCACTATGGTAAAACAATTTAATTATGTTAAAATATTTCAAAGTCCCTAGAAATTTGCCAGAATGGGCAAATTGATAGAGACAGAAAATATATTACTGGTTGCTTAGTGGTGGCCAAGGTAAAGAAAAGGGGAGAGAAAAGTTGGCTGCTTAAGCTGGGCAAGATTTCTGTAGGGGAAATAAAAATATATAATTTGATCATGGTGGTGATTTAATAATACTTTGAGTTTACTAAAAATATTAACTTGTATTTTTTAAATCGTGACTTACATTGTATGTGAATTATCTCTTTCTATTTTCTTCTTGCAAAGTTGCAATGTTTGCATGTTGAAATTTTTGCCACTTAGAGCTGAACAGCCTCAACTTCTGCCACAATTCACCATTTCCGGTTCTGATACAGATGATTTCCTGCATTTACTCTATTATTCATTTGGAAGAATTTAACTGTAACTAGATTTTCATTTAAAAGCCTAGAGAAGAGATGACAAAAATGACATTTTTCTATAAAATTTATACATTCTGGCCTAGTAGAAAGGTAATTGCGCCCTTTAAAAATGATGTGTGAGTGATGTGAGAGCCTGTGAGCTAGGTTTGCAATCCTTGGGATGGGAAGGAAGTTTTGAAATCACTTAATTACTCCGACCCACAGCATTTTCACTTACTTTGTCATAAAGGAACCCTAAAACGAATCTGACAATAGTTTTGTTGTTCATATTGTTTTGTTGTTAGTATGGCTACATGAGTGGATAAACTATTATTGAAAATATTTAGTAATGGTAATTTTAATGTAAGCAATTACCTCATTCAAATTATTTTTATTTTTTATTAAGTGATCTTAAGTTATTTTTATAATAAAGAAACAATTATTTTAGTTATTTATTTTACCTTTTAAAGCAAAATATTTCCCCCTCAGCAAAATAGTGTAATTTAAAATTATATGATATGGTAAATAGTACCAATATAATCTGAAACCTAAAATAAATACATGGGAACAGAGTTATAGATCATTAGATAATCTTCCAGCACCAAGTATTTGGCAGTATATTTAGACTATTGGTCTTTAGAGCATTACTAAAGTGATTTCTTAGTCAGGATCTTACCTTTCATTTAATTAAAAGGTAGTAAGTGATAAAAATGTTAAGAGAACATTTCTACACTGCTCTTCATAGTTTTTCCTATTAAATAAAAAAAATGTGTAGTGATCAATACTGGATTATTTTTTCTAATGACCTGCATGTTCCTTATAAAAGATTTTATTTAACAAAATTAACTGGAAACACATTGAGAAGAAACCTACCAAAGAAGTTTGCATGGATGCTGAATTAGGAAAGAATCTGTGGCTTTTCTTCTTGGTTTAATAAGGTTAACTCCTCAAATTTATGAAACAATCTTAGGGCATATAGCCAAAAAGAACAGTATCAACTAAAAGCTTCGACTTGAACATGAGTATTAGTCATTTATCCTCTCCAAAATCCCACTGAAATGCTTTTTAAAAATAAAACAGGCATTTGCATCAACAGCAATAGTCACAGCAGGCTTTTTTAAAAAACATTTTTGGAAGGAGTAATACCATGGGAAGAGTGATAACTGATTTACGGATGTGAGAAAAGATACACTTTGACTGCAGTGGGAGAAGCAGTGTGAACAAAGACAATTTGCCCCATAAAACCTCTTTAGAAGCTCAGCTACTACACACAACTAGGTACGACAAGGATATGAAAGTCAAAAGATGGGTTGATGTTTTTATGCTGAACAGTGGGCAAGTCAAGTTGGTCATGGGACACTCGGGTCTGCTGTTCTCCTACATTATGCCCATACAGCCGTCATTACCTCTGCCCACCCACCCAACTCCCCAGCCAAAAGACCTGAGGGCATTCCCTACAGACAGTAAACCAGTGAGGCACAGCCAACCTGTCTCAGCAGAGGTGAAGGAGAGGTATAGTGCTGAAAACTAGAAATCCAAAGAGAGAGTGTCTGTCTTAATGCAGGACCCACAACTTTTTCCTCCTGTAGGTACTTTTAGAATACAGGTAAACGTACACCAACCCTTCAAAATACATACACACTCACATACTACATTGCTCAAAGTAGGAAATGGAACTCTGACAAAACTGAGTGGTTCCATCAGCAATGTCAGCAAATGCTGGACTGCCAGCTCTATTGCTCTGCCTTGTGCTCTGCTAGGGCAGCACACACATGTGGGAGTATTGTTCCCAAAATAATACACAAGGAATAATCCCGGACAGACAGACAGGAAGTGGGATATTAATTTTCAGTATTTCTTGAGCGGTTTCCCTTAACCGTTATCAAGCCCACGCATTGCTTCTGTGCTACATTTACCATGAGTGCTCTGAATGTTGCGGTCCCCTTTGGCATATGCTGTCTGTTCTGTCATGGAAGAAGAGCCTAATCATGTTCTCTGCATGGCTACGAAAATCAGTACTATCTGGTTGCTACATTTTGACCTTAAGCTAGGAATGTGACATTTTTTGGTGGACTCTTTATGGAAATAATTCTCCTTCAACATGACTTTCACGTGATGTAGGGTCAGCTGAGGCATCCTATAGAATGGGCAGTTTCACTGTTGTCTTAGCACATTTGTTTTAGGACTTAGAAAAAGGTACTATGTTAGACAGCGGTATTTCCATGAAAACAATTACCAGAGAGAAGTCAGTGGAAAAAATTGTTATGACATGAAACATATGATATTTCATGAAAATTAGAATACACTGAACTGCAAGGGGAATGGATTCTGTACAGGGAATATGATCACATATGTGTAGTTAATTGTATCCCTGTTTATTAAACCATATGCTGTTTCTTTTCCTCCTTTCAACATATTGTCCATTCCTTCCTGGAGCTATTTAATTAAAGGAGTCTTGAGTGAGCCCTGTTGCAACTAATCTCCAAACAAGAACCCCAATAACCCACCATATCTAGCTTTCACCCCATTGTATTATCCTCTCCCATGAGGCTGGTTGGATGACCCGGTGAAGTGCTTTCATTAGTAGAACAAGGTAATTAGATACTATCTTAGTCTTGCTTCTAAATCTTAAGAAGGCCTATATTTTTCCATTTTTGTTGTCTTGAGATCTCTGAGAGGCCATAGAAAGAGTTCAACTACCAAAGAGAAATGAAGAGGAGAGGATATGATGGTACATAGAAAGGGGGAGAAGCCTAGCTGTCCAGTGTCCAGTTGTCTCAGTGAATCCTCCGGATGACTTTAGCCCCAGCTGCCACCTGACTGAGACTGCCTAAGAGACTCAAGCAATACCTTTCCAAACCTACTCAACTACTCAGTGTGTTGGCAGTTAGTTATGTAGCAAAAGATAGTTGAAATAAATCCAAAAATCATGGTTGCTTTCTTCAGATCTTAATAATCTCCCAATTACTCTATAGTAAATATAACCTTACCATTTAAACTTAATACGATTTTAGAATTATTTTTAAAGATTTTATTTATTTATTTTTAGAGGGGAAGGGAAAGAGAGAAGGAGAGAAATATCAATGTATGGTTGCCTCTTGTGAGTCCCCTGCCAGGAACTGGCCCGCAACCCAGGCATGTGCCCTGACTGGGAATCGAACTGCGATCGTGTGGTTCGCAGGCCCACGCTCAATCCACTGAGCTATACCAGCCAGGACCAATTTTAGAATTTTATTACATAAATTACAAACTTATTAGAGTTAATACAACAATACTACACTAGCTAATGTGTAACTGTGATAGTTAGCTATTTGCTCAGGTTCATTGTTCCTGTCATAATGTTTATTTTAACCATGTTTGACCTAAACACCAACTGTGTATAATTTAAACACTACAGATTGAAAGGTAGAGGGGGAATAGAGGTACATTTGAGATTTCAACATGCCCATTTTTACTTTCCTCACCCTTCCCCCACAATCATACAGACAAAAATTACTAGTTGTTTTATGCCCAATGACGTGCCCAGATTAAACCAGACTCAACAGTTGTGATGTAGATCAAACACCTACCGGGGATAATCTCCCAGCCTAATATTTTCTAACTGTAGTTAAAATAAATGCTCAGTTTTCTCTACTCAGCAAATATTTATTGAGAATTTACATATGGTGGTCCCAGATTGGGATTCAAAGGTAAATAGGACAATATATATACCTTTAAAAAACATAACCTTGTATTCTCTACAGCAGTGAACCATCAATGTGTGACTTTTCTAAAGAGCCCCAACATTCTAGATGTCCGGATTGCCAGAGAACCTTCCTAATTTTGAAGGAGAGTTGGGAAGTATACTTCATGATCTTGTACATGTTCTTATAACTACTTCTGCACAACATTTAAATGATATAAAGTGCTTTCACAAAAAAAGAACATGAAATGAGAATACTTATTGATCACTTATTGATGTTAATAGCCAAGGGTGAAGAAACTTGATGAAGATTACACTGAAGCTCCCTCTTTTTAAAATAAAAACCTGTTAAATATTAGTATGGAGGTGCAAAAGGAGATGGGTACAATTATGGGTAGGTAACAAGAATGTATTAGAAATTTTCAAGCCATTCAGATGTGAGCATAAAAATTAGATATATTTACTACTATTTAATTCTAGTAAGTACAAGTGCTTCCTTGGCAATCAGTCTGGGAACAGACCGTCAATGCGATGTGAGTCATTCCAAAATGATGTATTATTTAGTCCAGCACATATAAGAGTGAGTGCTGGAACTTAAACAACTCCGATTTTCATGACTTTTCCCCTCACCAGCCCCAGCAGACTCCCCAGCTTTTTCTGTGGTAGACTGCACAGTGGTCAACCGAAAATCCCCACGCAAGTCACCTTGAATCTGCAACGCTAATGCTCCCTACGCGACCACGCTTTCTACCGGGTCTTCACCGAGCGTCGCCACCACTGCTCTGACATCTTGGCCTCTCATTGACATGATGCAGTTTGTCTGTGTCCTGTGCTGGGGGAAAGTCTCTCTGCTTTTCCCGTTTCTCTTGAACTCTCCCCCCATTCCCTGCTTATCTTCCACATATTTATATACGGAAGTATTTATTGTGCCCTCGTGTACTTCTGTGACAAATATCAGGCAGGTACAGGCACACCTATTAGTGTCAATTAATCCAACTAACAGCCTTGGTGGAATCCTTAATATTAGACAGAAAGCATTTTAACATTATATGGTATAAAGCCTGGTTTATGCTGGGGAGTATGCTCTCTAGTCAGAAAGAAAGTTTATCGTTTGTTTAAAGTTTTAAGAATGTGAATGTTTCAAATTGGTGTTCTTTGATAGTTGAAAAAAGGAGAAATGAATTGGGGCTGAGCTGCACTGTAGCCATCAATATGACTTCAGTTAAATCTTGAAGAACTCATAAGATAAGACAAACAGAAAGGAGAGAGCACTGAAATGAAGGGAGACGTGAACTGGGCTGGGAATGAAGCCCCTACAAGATTAACGGTAGCATAATGAAGTAGGTGCAGCTACAGCCTTTTAGGAGACAGAGCAAGAATTAAATTTTGATGGTGCTATTTGTCAGAGGAAGGACTTAGATAACTTATTCATCAATCTGACCCTTCCCTAACTTACCTCTGAAGTGTAGACAATTTTATAAATATTAATTTTCTAACACATCTCGGGCAGCATTATTATCAGAGGCTCTACTCATTATTTTAGGATGTTAGAAACATTGTCTGTTAAATTTTGGGAGGGGGTGATTAACAGCTAACTATATTCTCCATAGCCGGATGAGAATAGAGAATCTGCACTGCTGGGCAGATTCTGGAAAGTACCCACCATAAGGAGACAGCTTGGGAATCACTTTACCCTCTTGCTCCACAGAAAATCAACTTTTATTTGTTCCCTCTCATATCACACACAACCTCTGTCTGTCAGACCACATATAGATGGATGGGTCAATCTACTCTGTGTGCCCAGCAGAGCAGGTTTCCACAGAAAAGAAACTGAGAAGCACGCTTTCAGCTTTACTCTATGCCCTCTATTCATTTTTCCTCTTCTCTATCTGAGAACCCAACCATTTGTTTTTTTTCCCCCTGACAAAAGCTGTGCATTTCTAAATATAAAATATAAACTTAATAAAAGAAATTGGGAACTAAAGTGTAAAATACCAACTGGGCAAAATGTTGATACACCGTCTCTTTAAAATTATCTTCCTCATGCTACACTTTAACTATTGGGAAGATAAACTTGGTTTGTCTTATTTGAGGCTTAATTAAGTTTGGCAATTATATTTTAGTCCCTACTAACTCTTGCCTTTTAGACCACCTTTGGCTAATTAATGTAAAGACAGCTATGCTGTTGAGTTGCATTTTCCTAGCAATGAGAGAACTCTGGCTTAGCCAGAGCCCTAAGGTCTCTGAGTAACTCTTAACAAATACTTGTTTAGGGTAATATTTTCAAATTATAATTAATAAGAAATATTTTTTTCTGAGTGACAGTTCTAACCATATTTAAAGAAGGGTTAACAGCAGAGGACTAATCAGTTTTGTCGTATTTTTCATAACTAATGTTCATGATTAAAATTAAATCTCTGTGATGTAGTTTCACTATATTGCTCATTTAGTACCTTAGTACTGTAAATAGTGGCTATCATAACCGTATAAAACATATTATTTCAAAATCTTTTAAAAATAAATACATTTCTTGAAGTAGAATTTATGAAATAAAATGTCATTTTCTAGGTCTAGGTTGATCTCTGATTTTTCAGTGAGGATGGGGACAAGGTAACTCTAGGCGGGAGCTTACTCAGCCATACCGATACTGCACTCGGAATTGATAATTCTTCGAGCGAGGGGCGATCCTGTGCATCAGAGGATGTCGTGTGGCATCTTTGATCTCTGCTCACTAGGGGCCAATAGCAACCTCTTTGTAGTGACAACCGAAACTCTCCAGACACTGTCAAATATTCCTTAGAGGGCAAAACTGCCCCCTTTTAAGAACCACTGGTCTAGATAAAAATAGGACAGTAGAGTACTGGTTTAAAAATCATAAGGGAGAACGTTCATTTATTGAACATCAGCTGTACAGTGTCCAGGGGCTGGGAATATCATGTGCAGTAACTGTCACGTGGAAAATGCCTGGAATGCAATGGTGGCCTCCACACAAACTACCCCAGAAAAGCAGAACAGATAGATCATGGACCACATTAAAAAGCTCAAATTACGTGGTCAATTAATTCAATGCAAAACAGCTGGTGCACAAACAGGAAAAATGAGGATAAGATATGCTAACAGATTTAATATAAGGTTTGGGTATGCATCTGTGTGAAGCCAATGTCACACAAAGTTAACATTTCTCTCTGACATATTTTAATCCTCCCTGCTGCTGATGTGGTTAATGCACTTCCAGTTGAGGTCTGACCAAGGGGGCTCACAGGTGGAAAAGGACTGAATGGGAAAGAGGCACGACCACAATAGCTGTGCTCACCGAGGAGCTGCTTCTTCAGCTACTTTGGGTTTTTTTCCTGCACTTTCTGAGCAGAGCACATGGAGACCCACAGTGAAGTTTGTGTGTTATCTACAGGTGACTGATTTAAGAATAACATAGCTAACATTTCTCAACTGGCTTAATAGAATCTCACTCATTCTGTCACTTTAGATCCAAAAGTTTCACATTTGTTTGTTCCACCATAAATTAACTTTATCTTCTCTTTAGCTTGCTTAGCAATTGCTAACTTATTTGTTATTTACTCTCTTGCAAGCTACTTGGATATTCACTATCTATGTTTTTTAATATATCCTAAATTTGGTTTATTATAAGTTATACTAGCTTACCATTTGTGTTTAGTATTTCTTATACATTTCAGCTACTCTGTACATTTTCTTTCCTTTAAACAAAATTGTATATTGGAAAAAATGCTTCTACTGTGATATTTCAACAATAATAACTAATTTTAATGAAAAATGAACTAAACTTGCTTAGTGTTACCCAAACAGTACATTTTGTAGAGAGGATTGAGGTCCATCTGTATCTAACCCACATTTTTGTTTATTTGTTTTGCTTCTTAAACTACAATATATCGCCCTTCTGAATAAGGATCTCTAACATAAATCCTAGTAATGTTTGTCTGAGTTTTCCTGTCATACATTTTCCCCACATACATCAGTTAAGAAAGCATCTGAAAGCAAGAAAAGCCACCGTATATAACCAAGACAGCCTTGGCCTTAAAGCTTTCTTCAGCTCTACTAAGCTTTAGGCAAACCTTTTCCCCAGCTCTAGGTCCTGGTCTCACTTTTATTAGAACATTTACTTTAGAAAATTCATCATTGTACATTCTGTATTTGCCCCTTCAAGTTGTATATCTCTTTAAAAGCTTCTTGCTGGTTTTGAAGCCTAGGGATTTCTTGGTCAAATACCTGAGAGTCCATCCTTAGAAACGTAATTACCAAGGAGGATACAGAGCCTCTATCTCTAGGTTTCTGTGATAGAGCCACCCAAAGTCATAGTCTCCCTTGGTGAACATCCAAGTTGTAAAACTGCATCCTGTTATGAAAATAAAAGAGAGTTTTCTTTTCCTTTGGGTTGGGTCCATTAGCAAGCACAGATGGCCTCAGATATGTCCATCCCACCCCACACCAGCTTTACAAAACTCTCCCACACAATCCACCAATCCAGCCATGTTTAGTTCAGACTGAGTTCTGGTCTCTGTCTCTTACTGCAAAAGATTTACTACAGTATCATATGCGTGTGTATTTACAAATATATATGACCACTATATATGTATATATATGGTCACACACACACATATATATGATAACACACCTATATATGATTACTGTTTTCATTCTCTTTCTCATATACCTATAGAATGTGACATTACTCCAGGAGCACAGCGTTTCCAAGACATTAAGTGATTGGACTAACAGTACTCATTCTATNGTTCTGGTCTCTGTCTCTTACTGCAAAAGATTTACTACAGTATCATATGCGTGTGTATTTACAAATATATATGACCACTATATATGTATATATATGGTCACACACACACATATATATGATAACACACCTATATATGATTACTGTTTTCATTCTCTTTCTCATATACCTATAGAATGTGACATTACTCCAGGAGCACAGCATTTCCAAGACATTAAGTGATTGGACTAACAGCACTCATTCTATACAGCCACAGTTTTACCTGAATGTAGCTGGAGTGACCCCCAGCTCAGGCCCCATTTCTTCTTCAGTGGTTTCAAGTCTTCAGCCAAAATCTGGTTGTAGTGAGCAGAACCAATAAAATTGCATTGGCCCAATCAGGATACTACAAAGTCTATAAAACAAAGTAGAGTCACTCCTGTCAACCAAAACGACTGTCATTTAGCCATGACACTTTGGTTCAAGATAGCAGCTACCTAAGTCACACTAGACACATTTGGCAAGGAGGCACACCTAATACATCTGGTGCACACGTGACCGGAACAGCCATTTCTGTAGAGTGGGACCACCCACAGATAGGCTCCTAGGGAAATTCCCCACTTGCCATCAGGGGCGTCAAGACAATTATCGAGAGACCCAGAAGGGTAAGGTGCACCACTCTCCAGGTGTCACTGAGGCGGGCTCCAGACCACTGCTGAGACAACTGAGCTCCACCCACCAGAGTGCTGCGCCACAGCACACTGACCTCCCTTGGCATCAGCTGCCAGAGGCTCTGCCCTGCTGGACTGAGGTCTTTGCCTGCCCTGCTGCCCACCTGGCTCTGGTGAACCTTTCCTACAAGAATCTGACAGCCTCCTGTCCTACCATGCTCTCTCCTGGACTTGCAGACTGAGACTCTGGGACTCAGGTTCATTATCCCCCACTGACCACTGTGTGTGTGTGTTATATTTCTCTTAGATTGTTAGAGTGTGAGTAGGATATTAATGTATGTGGATGTTCTACTCTGAGTAAACCTGCATTCAATAGGCTGAGTGAAATGCATAGTTACCTTGTGTGACTCTTGTCTATTCCTTGGTGCCGGGCTGCTCAGCAGGCAGCTAGTGGAGCAGTTGCCTGGTTGACTTATAGGAAAGTCTGTATCACGAACATATGCTTGTGACATTTGGTGTAGTCGGCAGCAACGAACGCGAGAGTGGCTAGCAAAACAGATCTATAATAAGGCTGAAAAAAAGGAAGCTGAACTGTTAAAAAACTTGTACAAGTATAGCTGGTTAAGGTGGCAGATGGAATTAGCGTAATTAAACAATTATATAAGACAGCTACCAAACTTTTGTGAAAATGTTAACCTTGGGACAGAAGCTTAAAAAAGGCCTGACTTAAGAGGAAACCAAAAACTCTCCTGGTACTGGAAGGTCCCTGGTAGGAAAGAAAATCGCCCATACAAACCACTGAAGATGTACAGATAGCTCACTGTTCCAAGAAATTTGGAACTGCTGATTAACAGAGCCTATAACAAGGAAGTGCTAGTACTGCTTCTGAAGTCGTTGTCCCAGGTAGATGCAAAAGGGCGTAAAGGCAAGAATTTAGCATGCAGAATTTAAGTAAGTCAGCTGACAATATTAAGGTTGCTTTTGATGGTGAACTTAAACCTAAAAATCCTCATCCAGAGGATCGAGAAGAATATGACAACCCAGGGGAGGACTTCTATGCTGCCAGACCAGTAGTTTTAAGAAAGCAATAACAGACAATAACCATGGACGAGGAAGGTTGCAGCACACAGAGGAAGACAGCAAACACACCGGGCAGAAACTGCAGACTATGAGAGTAGATGTTCAGCAAAAGACATGACAGACACAGATTGGCTAGCTATGATTTGGGACAAAGGAGCCCATACTATTTTACGCACGTGAAATTTCAGGCATTTCAGAACAAAGTGCAGTCAAGACAGCATTACCAGAGCTACCACAGAGAGTTCAAATCAAACGCTCACGCGGTGGGACTGGGCAGCAAGGGTGTGGAGAGCAGTATGTCTCACAGCAGACATGTCAGCACATGCAGATCACACGAAATGGGCAGACCTGAAACAGGCCATTGGCATAACAGAAAACTGGCAATTTTGTCTCTGGTTTGTAACAGGGCAGGAATAAATATGCCTTCGCAGGTACCAGCAGCACTGGGCTTGGAAAGGCCATTCTTAGAGGCAATTCTTAGAGCTTTTGGTCTCCTCTTGAGTCAGGCCTTTTTTTTAAGTTTCTGTTTCAGGGTTAACATTTTCACAAAAGTTCGGTAGCTACCTTATATGATTTTTTAGTGTATGCTAATTCAGTTTGCCACTTTAACCAGCTATACTTGGACAGTTTTTTAACAGTTCAGATTCCTTTCTTTCTGCCTGCCCTAAAAAGGCTCTATAGGCAGGGCTATGGCTCAGGCCAGGACAGCTGAGGACATAGTGAATATATTTAGGCTAACATCTGAATTGAGTGGCCAACCCGAATTCACATTTAATGTCAAAATGCAGAAAAACAGATCAAGATCCCTGAGGTGGAATCATACTCCAAGGCAGAACTTTAGCCAAGGGGCAAGCAATAACAGAAACTGGCAACCACCCCCAAAACAGAAACTGGCAATAGCCAAGTAGGAATTATCAGTCTTAGCCACAAAGAAAAATTGGATCCTAATAGAATCCAGGAACAAAATAAGTTTATAGCCAGAAACAAAGACACAGGTCAGAATTTTATGCCTAGGCAAAGCAAAATGAAACAAACCTAAGGACAGGCCAGAAAATTTGCTCAAAACTTCTTTTAAAAAAAAGGCCAATTGCAAGCTTAGACCTGGGACAACAGATATTAGACAATAACCTTATATTAAACTTAATATACTTATAAATAGTCCAGAAAAGGTAGTTGAGTTTCTTTAAGACACGGGGTTCCAAATAACCTTAGTTAAAAATTTAAAAATAGAAACAAGATTTCTATTAATGTAGAAGGACTACGTAGTGAAATTACACACTGCTTTGCTATCAAATTATTCACCTTAGATTTAACTTACAGCCTTTTGAAGTGAGAAGATCTATAGCACCTACTGTTGAAAATATATTAGAAATGGATAATTTCACAATTTTATTAGGAGATTTTATTCCATACAAAACCCTCGAACTATATAAAGTAAATTTAGCACAAGTGAAAATAGAGCCAATTGTTCTTCTAAAAACCATCCACAGCTACATATACTAAACGATATCCCCTTAAGGGAGGACATAAATAGATAAAAGAAATGAAATACAGGAACTTTTAAGGGAAGATATCACAGAAAAAGGGAGAGCTCATCTTTCTAATGGCCCAGAGTGGCCAGTTCTTAAGCCTAACAGCCAGTATAGATTAACTATAGATTATAGACATCTTGGTAAGTTTTCATCTAAAATGAATGGGGTCCTGCCAGATGCTGAGGAAGTCATAAATAGAATCACAGCCAGAAACTTATAAGTATTTTGTCACTATTGACATATCAAACACGTTCTTTGCTATACCTATTGTACAAAAATCCAGGGAATACACTACACGTAGTTAGGAAACACACAAAACCAATGTAAAAAGCTGCCAACAAGGGTATTTAAATAGTCCGATCATAGTTTTTAACTTATTTACCTCGTACATAGATATCATGAGATCTAATTCCTTAATCATCTCTTATGCAGATGACATCATAATGATGAGTGATAATCAGAGCTCTTGAAAAAGGAAAAAAAAAACCAGACTAATTGAGGAATTTAGCGCCAAAAGGTAGACAATCAGTAAGAAAAAGACCCACAGCCCAGATACATCGACAACATTTTTAGGAATACAATGGTCACCTGAAAGCAGAAAGTTTCCAAATTCGGCAGTAGATAAAGTAATGACATTAAAAGAACCTACAAATAAAACTGAGGCACAACATTTCATCGGACTCTGGATATGGGAGACACCATATTCCTTACATGGGCCACTTACGTAGACCGATCTGTGGTATCACTAGAAAAGCCTCAGATTGTGAGTGGGACACCCAAAAGCAGGCCTTCGGATTACTGATGGAGCGTATTCTGACATTTCAGCAATTAAGTTGTCCTAGAAAGGGTGATCAAAGCAGATTGGACTTAACATATTCTGATGCCTATGGCACTTGGGCCCTGTGGACAAAAGCAGCCAAGATAAGTCATTGAAACCTTCTGGTTTCTGGAACAAACAGTTTTCATATGCCTCCAGCAAATATTCTAATTTAGAAAATACGGTGTGGCTTCTTTCTGAAGCGATAAAAACTACTGAGCCTCTCTCTGGTAATGCCCCTATAATGATAAGATCTCAAATACCAGTTTTGGCCTGGGCTAAACTCTGTCCTGAAGAAGTGGCAGGAGTAACGCCGAACCAGAAGGCCTGACGTGGAAGCGGTGCATCCTGAGTAGGGACACAACTGCTAATGTTCTCACAGGGGAAATTCACCAAGTAGAGATAGGCTTGCCTTTAGTGTTTCTGAGGGAGGCACAAATCTGTGCCCCCATGGGGAAGTGGAGCCCCTCCTGGTCTGACTCTCTGCCTGATTCCAGGTTTATAGACAGCTCCTCAGTCACTGAAAGGGGAGTCAGCAAATGGACAGCAAGAGCTTTCAGGCCTGGAGATATCACACCTCTGAAGCTCACCAGTGGGTCAAAAGTAGCACAACATGCTCATCTTATTAAGGTGTTGGCAGTGAGACACTCATTAGGGGCAAAGCAAAAAGTTATTTACATCTCCACAGATTCCTGGGCAATCACACACGGTCTCAAAAATGGGCAAAAACAGATATTAAAATTAATGGTAAGGGGGTCTGGTCCAGAGACTGCTGGGTCACACTATTTGAAGCCAGTAAGACAATTAATGTGTATGTGACTCATGGCTCTGCTCGCCAAAAAGATGACTCAAAGGAAACAGCCTTTACTAACATAGCAGATAGATTAACAAGGAGGAGGCATCCAAAAGGAAGCTTCCCAAAAGGCAAAGAAAATTGCCTGCTGAATTTAAGGACTATGAGGTCTACTCAGCCAAAGAACCCCCAAAACTGGTCATTAAAAGGGGCAATGACTATGCAATTAAAACAGAGGCGAACTGTGAAGAACTGCTGCCAGGAGCCATCCTAGGGCTCCACACTCATTAAAGAATCCGGACACTTAGGAACACACGCATTAGATAGTTGGTCTGAGAAACAGGAGTTTCTGTGGCAAAAGACCAAGAGAGTTGTGCAAGGTGGCGAGGAATGCAAGCAGTGAAGTGAGCAATATAGAAGGGAATCACCATCTGATACAGGCCAAATGCGGTTAACTCGATATGTCCAGCTGATTTTACCGGACCTATGGAGATAGGGTTTCGAAAGAAATGTGCCTGTGCCATGATGGATATACACTCAGAGATAAACACGGCTGCAGCCGTTGTGAACCCTGATGCAAAGGCAGCAACACAAACTTTAACTAGATGGTGTAGCCCCCACAGGGCACCTAGAGTTATACAAAGTGATGCACTCCACCCTTCTGGGTCTTTTCCACAAATGTCTTGGCACCCCTGATGGCAAGTGGGGAATTTGCCCAGGAGCCTGTCTGTGGGTGGTCCTGCTCTGTAGACAGGGCTGTTCTAATCACGTTTAAACATCTTAGATGTGTCTCCTTGCCAGATATGTCTGCTCTGACTTAGGTAGTTTCCCTCTTGAACCAAAGTGTCATGGCTGACTGACAGCCACTTTGGTTGACATGAGTAACTCCACTTTGTTTTATATGCTTCATGCTATCTTGATCAAACCAATGCCATTGTATTGACCCTGCTCTCCATACTGGTGGATGACTCGAAAAGCATCAGAAGGATCAGCAGACCTACTTGCCCTCCTGGTCCACACAAAGGTAGAACTGCACAAGTCAACCACTACAGAGTTCAACACTATCCAGGAGGTGCTGGCTTGTGCCCACAGATTGACGTTGCCCAGGGTGGAGGAGGTCCTGACTGACAAGCCATAAGCACTACTGAACCCAACATACTGGGTGTCCCAGTGTCCAACAATGCACTGCCAGCTCTCCTGCTAAGAAGTGCCCTGATTCAGGGAATTCAGGCCAATGAAGCTCAGAGGAAGTCAGTCCAGATGACCAGGCACCCAAAGCAGAAGCTGCAGCTACAGTTGTTCCAGTGCCTATTGGAGCTGGACTCCTGCCGTGCAGTGTCTTCATGTCTGAGCAGAAGCCAATGCTCACTGAGAGTGCCCACTGCACCTCTGTGAGCACTGCACACATGAGGAAGCTCAGAAGCTTGGCTGTGAGTTGCCTCCAGACCCCCTCACCTCCACCGCATCTTCATCTACATCTGTGCCAAACTAGACAAATCTGCCAACCCCCTGGGCATCTTCCATGGAATGGAAACCCAAGACCTATTCCACACAAGGTTTAGGAAAAGATTTCCAATGAATAGGTAACTCTGACATTCCCTCAAGTTGTTACAATCTAATGCATGACAAAACAATTAATCATCGAACTCTGCACTAAACACCCAGTTAACTTCATTCACCATTGAACTGGACACTGAGAGCAAAACTGGGGGGAAAAGTGAAGTGAACCCCTCACTGAGATGCTTAAAAATGAATCCAGGGAAAAGGATGCTTACTCAGTAATTAACCTGGCACACACTATCCTGAGTACTTCAACATGAGTCCCAAGAAAACAGACATCAGCATACACCAGAGTAGTTCTGAGATGATCACTCTACTTGACTGTGGAGTATAGAGTGGAGTGAAGTGAAGATTAGTTGAAGAAATACCTACCTGTAAAAAAGGCTGTGGAAAAGTTCCAAGGAAGAGATAATGAAAGCATGAACCAGGGCACTGGCAGTGAAAATGGAGAGGAAAATTCAGATTCAAGAGATATCCAAGAGGAAGGATTAATACGTCAAAGATTGGAGAAGTGAGATGAGGGAGACACCAGGGGTGAAGACTGGCTTTGGAATTTCTATCTCGGGCAACTAATGTCCGTGATGCTCCCTGAGATAGAAACACCAATTGCCTGTCCTGCAGATTTCCATGCTGTGCAGGTTCCCAGGCAGTTCCACCGTGCCTTTAGGGAGAATTCATCCTGATAGCTCAATTACTGTAAGTGAGGCAGGATGTGTCAGTTATAGTAAAAAATACAGCATCACTACCTGGTCCCCTGCTTAAAAAGGCAGTGTATTTCTCACTGCCCGAGCTTGAGGTAAGCATAAAGAGGACTTCACGTTATTTGACATGAAGGCTTCATATTTTATTCCCCTTTTTTCCTTGACATGCATGATCCCAGAGCTTTAGTTTTCTTAAATAGATATGCCAGACCTGTGTCATTGTATTTATTTTATGACTAGAGGCGCATATTAGGCAAGGATCTACTACTACAATCATATGACTACAATTATATAATCATTTAAACTAGTGGCATTTATTTTAGAATTACAGGAAAAAACTGGTAAGTAACTCAGATTAATTATGATAGTAAAGAAACAAGCCAAAACTCTGACAGCACTGGAGACAGAGTCAGGGTATTCTGCTGTGTCACTCCCTTTACAAACTAGCTGTACCCTTTGGGCATCAGCTCCCACCGACATCCATTATTGCCTCAGTATCTTCTCCGAGCACTCACTTGTTTTGTGTTAACAAATGAAATCTAGTTTCTCTTGGAGACCATGTGTCACATGGGGCCTTTTATAACATGAGGATTGGAGTTGGAGTAGGTGGGTGCTTTAAATGTCTTCGTCACTTTTAAACCATCTTTTCATTTTCCTTAAGTGGCCATAACTTTTCAATCTCACGTTAACAACTAAACTATCCACTTCATTCTCTCTTTTCTCCCAGAATGCCTTCCAGAGTGGCTGTACAGTGGTACATTCCTACTAGCACAATCAAGGGGGGCCCTTGTTGCTTCACACGCTCACAAATACCTGGTGTTGTCAGTGTTCCAGAGTTTGGCAATTCTAATAGGTGTGCGGTGGTATCTCGCTGTTGTTTGAATCTGCATTTTCAGGGTGACATGATGTGGAACATCTATTCACATGATTATTTGCCATGTGGATATACCCTTTGATGAGGCATCTGTTAAGGTCTTTGGCCTATTTTTTAATTGGGTTATATTTTTTCTTATTTCTGAAGACTACTTTGTGTATTTCAGGTGTGTCTTAGCAAATATTTTCTCTCAGTCTATATCTTGTCTTCTCATTTTACTGACATTATCTTTTTTAAAAAGCTTTTAATTTTAATGAGGTTTAGCTTATTAGCTGTTTCTTTCATGGTCCATGCCTATGGTGTTGTATCTAAAAAGTCATCCCAATGTTGAAGGTCATGTGGATTTTTCTTCTTCGTTATCTTTATAATTTTGCGTTTTACACTTAGGTCTGTGATTCCACTTTGAGTTAATCTTTGTGAAGGGTGTAAGTAAGGTCTGTGTTTAAATTCATATTTCTTTGCGTGTGCAAGTCCAGTTGCTCCAGCACCATATGTTTAAAGACTACCTTTCCTCCTTTGTCAGAGACCAGTTGACTTTATTTATGTGGATCTGCTTCTGGGCTTTGTGTTTTGTTCCACTGATCTTTCTGTTCTTTCACCAATACCATACTGTCTCGATCACTGTAACTTTGTCATAACTCTCGAACTCAAATAACATCATTACTCCAACTTTATTCTTCTCCTTCAATATTATGTTTACTATTCTGGGTCTTTTGCCTCTCCATATAAATTTTATAACTAATTTGTCAATAACTAAAAATAACTTTCTGGGATTTTGATTGGGATTGTATTGAAATTATTTATCGAAAATAAATATCCATCACAATAAATGTCACTCTGTATGAGATGTCAATGCGTTTAATGAAAAATAAGTAAAGAATATGATCTATTTGCTGAATTTATTATACACATACATATAGATTTATTTCATGCTATCTGAATAACTTGTTAAGAATTTAATATTATTAAGAGCATTTTCCCTTCTGATATGGGTTCAGGGTATTATGGTGGAAATAAAGTAGATTTTAGATTTAGGACACACATACTTTCATTCAAAAATATTTCTTATCTTCATTATTTCACAAATATTATTTAAGACCTTGGATCACAAATAAAAAAAACAAGCAGACAAGACGTGGAAACAGCTGAAGTGTCCTTCAGTAGATGGTTGGATAAAGAAGATATAGTACCTATGCACAGTGGATACGACTGAGCCATAAAGGATGAAATACTGCCATTTGTGACACCAGTGGACCTTGAGAATGCTGTGCTAAGCAAAATAGGTTAGCCAGAAAAAGTCAAGAATCATATGATTTGGCTCTTTAGTGGTATATAAAATGGAAAGCAACAAATGGACAAAGAAATAAACAAACAAACAAACACTCGTAGACACAGACAACAGTATGGTGATTACCAGAGGGAAGGGGAGTAGATGGGTTGTAAGGGGTGAAGGGGTCAAACATATGGTGATGGAAGATTTGACTTTCAGAGATGGGCACACAGTGCAATATACACATGATATACCTGTCACTAAACTGCACACCTGATACCTATATAATGTTAGTAACCAATGTTACTATAAAAAATAATTTTAATTAAAAATAATAATATTTATAAATTTTGTTTCTTTTCTTGTGTTCAATATGCTATAAGAGAATTCATTACACATATCTTAGGCATTCATTCAACTCATCTTCAGCCAGACAACTCTTTCTTACTTTGCAACAAATTACCAGAATTCTTCATTTATTAATTTTCACAAAATGTTCAATATAACTTCTTCTCTGACTTTGTCTTCTAAAATTTATCATCGCCACTCAAGTGTCTTGCTGCACAGTTCAATCTCTCCAGCAGATATTGAGAACAATCTGCTAACAACTTAAGATGATACATCCATGTTTGTAATAGACATAAGCCGAATCTCAAACCCAGTGTCATATATGCGACATGGTATTATGTAAAACGTGGTTGAGCCTATCTTCAGCAGAAAAGAGTGCACTTGTGTTAAAAATGTTTGCAAGGACTTGGGAAAAAGAAAGAGCAACCACTACTGTTTAAAGCTCTACGTTATTTTCTCAAAACATCACCAAGTAGTTTTTGTAAGTGGCACGGGGACTATAATTCTTTGAAACTTGGGTAGCAGTGGAATTAGCCACTGCTAATTCTGTGATGGAAAAAAGGGTGATGCCTTAATCCACTTTAAACCAAAAAGCTAGTAGATTAAGGAAGTTTTCAACTCGTCAGGAATGGAAAAGGTGGGTGTAAACAGAATAAATGGATAGCTTGAGATAATTTGGAGGAAAAACTCAAATGAATATTTTTAACTGTTGATTTTTAGTTCTTATCTGGGGGAGTCTGACAGACAAGACAGATATGACCTGGATAGTCACAGAAATTATGCCGTTCAGTGAACCTGCGCTGTGTTTAAAAACAGATTTTAAAGTACGTTTGTCACTTAGATGAGATGATTCTCAGGTTCCAGTCAAGCTAATGCAGACTAGTAGCATAAGGCATATTTTTCAGCCATCCAGATGTATATTCTTAATGTAAATCTTAATGTATTGTACCTGCCACTATCACCAGTAATTCCTAACTCAGTTTATATAATACTTTATTTTATATAAATGAAAATATTTTAAATTTTAAATACTTATAATAAAAAGTATGTCCCTTGTTATATATATTCAATTTGCTTTGACATGCTTTAACATAATTACTGTAATCTCCAGTTCCTTCAAGTTTCTTCTGAAATGATTTTAAAAGAAGGTAAGCCTAGTTGTTTTGAATAAATTTTATCTCACGTTTCACTGTTTTCTTTATAAAAGTTTAAAGTACTTATGAGATAAAAGCTCAGTCTGAAATAATTGGAAAGAAAAACATCCTCAATTTTATTTTTTACTTTACTAAGAATATAGAATAAATATAAAATTTTAATGTTTCTTTTGACTTTATCAATTATACATGCATGCACTACCTCATTCAAATTAGCTTAAATAAGAGGATTTTTTAAAAAATGTAATTTGTATTGTTTGACTACCAACCCCCTAGCAACATGACCCTGGAAGATATTCTGTTTTTATTCATTTTTAGAAAAAGAAATTTCAGAATATATACAAATAAAGATCAGTCCTGAAGTTCCTAAAGTATCTGATGAACACTCCTGTTATATTTGAATAGTCAAGAGCAACTCAACAGCAACAACAAAAATATCCAAATAAAAAATAGACAAAGAAACCAAGTGGGCATTTATTCGAAGGAGACATACAAAAAACCAACAGATACATGACAAGGTGCTTAATATAACTAATCACAATGAGATTTTACCTCGCATCTGTTGGGATAAGTTTTATCAAACAAATCAAAAATAAGTGTTGAAGAATATGGAGAAAAAAATAACCCTCGTGCATTGTTGATTGGAATGTAGATTGGTGTAGCCACTATTGAAAACACTATAGAGTTTTCTCAAAAAATTAGGACTATCATATAATCCAATAATCCCACTTCAAGGTATGTATACAAAAGATCTGAAATCAGGATGTAGAAGAGATAGCCGTATTCCCAGGTTTATTCTTTCTTCTTTGTTTATAACGGCCCAGATACGGAAGCAGTCTAAAGCTTCATTGAAGGATGAGTGTATAAAGAATGTGATATGCGCACACTGTGTCACAGTATTCAGTGTTTAAAAAGAAGGACATCTTGCTGTCTGTGACAACATGGATGAACCTGGAGGACATTATACTAAGAAAAACGAGGCAGACACAGAAGGACAAAGGCTACATGATACCATTTATAAAATGAAAGTAAAATAATCAAACTCACAGAAGCAGGAAGCAGGATTGGCCATTGCCAGAGGCTGTGGGGAGGGGAGAACAGAGAGGAGAGTTGTTAATCAGTCAAAGGCACAAAGTTTTGGTCGCAGAGGATGAATAAGTCCTAAGGAGCTACTGTATAACACAGGGCCTTCAATTAGCAGTCCTGTATTGTGTTCTTCAAAATTTACAAAGAGAGTCGATTTCGTGTTAAGTCGTTTTACCACAAAATAATAACATATAAACCAATGAGAGGATGAGAAGAATCTTTTGAAGGTGATGAACAAGCTAATGACACATAATTTCACTGATGTTTAGAATAAATAGCATTATTTTTTGAAACCAAAAAATACTTTATTGTGATTCAACTGAATTTTTCTCTTTTATCTTCTTTGTTTCTAAAAGTGATTTAAAAGTTTATTCTAAGTTTTTAACATGCGCCAAAATAATGTGTTTTATGACATTTAAAATTTTAACAAATATTTAAAATTCATTATTTCTTTTTATCTATTCTCTCTATAGTCTCTTTTTTCATGTTTAGCCTATAATTTCTTACTTTCTCAATATCATTCTGGACGACCTAACCAACTGAGTAGGGCAAGAAAATAAATAGAAAATATATAGATTAGAAAGAGTAAACAAAACTCTCAGTATTTGTTCATAATATGGTTGCTATTTAGAAAATATCAGTAAAAAGTTGGAGAATATCATTTTAACCAAGATACCAATTGCAACCACAAGTACAAATATATGGTGCCTGAAAATAAATCTCATAAGATATGCTTAAGACAATCGTCAGGAAATTATACATTTCTGAATGACTTGAAAACATCTTGAGTGGAAATAAATAATATTCAAAGATAGAACAAGTTAAAAAAATCAAATGTATTAATCTTTCCTCAATTTAACTAGGGCTCATATGAAGTTTAAATTAAAAATTTTAACATTTTTCTACAGTGGAAATTTGCAAGTAGATGCTAACATGTACTTAAAAAGTAAAAGGCCAAAATTAACTAAGACACCAGTGAGAAAGAAGAATTAGAGGCTTTCCATTTAAAAACTACTAAATTTTGTGCCTTTTGACTTAGCAATTCCACTTCTGGGGTTATACCCTAAGAATCCTAAAACACCAATTCAGAAGAACCTATGCACCCCAATATTCATAGCAGCACAATTTTCAGCAGCCAAGTGCTGGAAGCAACCTAAGTGTCCAGCAGTAAATGAGCAGATCAAAAAAACTGTGGTACATTCACACAATGGGATACTATACAGCAGAGAGAAAGAAGGGACTCCTACCCTTTGTAACAGCATGGATGGAACTGGAGAGCTTATGCTAAGTGAAATAAACCAGGTGGTGAAAGAGAAATACCATACGATCTCACCTATAAGTGGAATCTAATCAATGATACAAACAAGTGAGCAAAATATAACCAGAGAAAATGAAATAAGAAACAAACTGACAGTAACAAGAGGGGAGGACCTAGGGAGCTAATGGGGGAAAAAGGTGAAGGGTCATCAAGGAACATGCATAAAGGACCCATGGACAAAGCCAAAGGATGGTAGGATTGAAAGTGGGATGTGGAGGTGGGTGGGGCAGGGGAAATGGTGGGGGGGTGGGGCAAAATAGAGAAAACTGTACTTGAACAACAATAAAAAAAGAAAAATATAAATAATTATTAAAAACACCAAATTTTCAAGAAGTTTTAATAATTAAAGACAAATATTACTTATAGTCAATATTTCCAAAGATTGCTCAGAATTGTTCAGAAAATATCCCTTAGAATCAGTACTTCATTTATGGAAACTGAGATCATGCCACGGATAGTATAGTATATATATGGAATAGTATACCTAAACACTGATAACTGCTTTGTCTATATAAAAAAAAAAGAAAAAAAGAAATTCCACTTCACATCATCAACAAAAATCAATTCCAGATGGACAGGGAAATCATTTTTTAAAGTTATTTAATGTATTTACTTATTTATGTATTTTTCTGGAACTTTTTTATTTTTAAGCATATTTTATTGATTATGCTATTACAGTGGTCTCATTTTTCTCTGTCTTATCCTTCTTCACCCTGCACCCACTCCCTCCATTATCCCCCTGCCCCTTAGTTCATGTCCATGGGTCATACATATAAGTTCTTTGGCTTCTCCACTTCCTGTACTATTCTTAACCTCCCCCTCTCTATTTTGTACCTACCATTTATGCTTCTTGTTCCCTGTACCTCCCCTCCCCCTTTCTCCTCCTCTCTCTCTCCATGCTGATAACCCTCCATGTGATCTCCATTTCTGTGATTCTGTTCCTATTCTAGTTGTTTGCTTAGTTCATTTATGGTTTTGATTTTCAGGTTCAGTTGTTGATAGTTATGAATTTGTTGTCATTTCACTGTTCATAGTTGTGTTATTCTTTTTCATCTATAAGTTCTTTTAACATTTTGTATAATAATGGTTTAGTGCTGATGAACTCCTTTAACTTTATCTTATCTGGGAAACACTTGATTTGCCTTTCTACTCTAAATGAAAGCTTTGTTGGATAGAGAAATCCTTGGATGTGGGTCCTTGCCTTTGAATACTTCTTTGAATACTTTGAATACTTCTTTCAAGCCCCTTCTTGCCTGTAAGTTTTCTTTTGAGAAATCAGCTGATAGTTTTATGGGAACTTCTTTGTAGGTAGCTGCCTCCTGTTCTCTTGCTCCTTATAAGATTTTCTCCTTATCTTTAATCTTGGTTAATTTAATTATTATGTGTTTGGTGTGTTTCTTCTTGGGTCCAACTTCTTTGGGATTCTTTGAGCTTCCTGGACTTGATGAACTCACTAGTCATTATGAAAATGCAAATTAAAAATACAGTAATGTGCCATTAAGGCTAATCAAGTTTTGGGGTGTTTTTTAAAGATATTTACTTATTTTTAGAGAGAGAGAAAGAGAGGGAGAGAAATATCAATGTATGGTTGGTTGCCTCTCACATACCCCCCACCAAGGACCTGGCCCACAACCCAGGCAAGTGCCCTGACTGGGAATCAATCTAGCAACCCTTTGGTTCACAGATCAGTGCTCAATCCACTGAGCCACACCAGCCAGGGCTATATCAAGTTTTGTCACATAGAACAATAGAAATTCTCACATGTTGTTGGATAAGAGGTAAACTGATATATTCATTTTGAAAATAATTTGATTATCTAGTAGAACTGATATGTGCATTATATAATAGCCAGTGATTTTACTTTTGAATATATACCATAGAGAAATTCTTGCCTATATGGCCCAGGAAGATAAGTAATACAAAAAAGCATCGTTGTTTGAATAAGTCTGTAATGAACCACAGATGGAAGGATGGATATATTATTTTATATGTGAACAATAAATTATTAAAAAGCAGTAAGAGTGAATAAGTAGAGATTTGAATGTGTTTTTTTTTCTCTCACACCACCAAACAAGTCTCTGACACCAGATCCTGTAGTTGCACTCAGTTGTAATACTATCTGCCTGGAGGAAGCACTGGGTCCCACAGGACTGCTCCCACTTCCGAGGCCAACTCCAGGTTTTTACCTGTACTGTGCTGCTGACAAACTGGCTATGGATTGAAGGTTTCCACAGTCCTCTGCTATGGTTCAACTAATCTGCTAATGTAGGTCACAAACCTCAGAAGACCAGGTTACTTACTAGATGGCTATTTTATCACAATGAATGTTAATGAATATGAATGGCCAGCCAGGTGAAGAGATAGATACCCAGGAGGCGGTACCAAATGCAGGCACTTGTCAATGAGGAGTTTGGAGCTGGCACGGAGATGTGTTCTGGTGCACCACCCTGGAAGCTCTCTCTACCCTTTCCTTTGGGTTTTTAGGGGGGCTCTATTAAAGAGACGTGAGTGAATAAATGACGGGCAGTTGGTAGTTGATTTAACCTTCACCTTTCTCCTTCCCAGAGGTTGGGAGGCAGCGATCGGAAGTTTCAGTCCTCTAATCCTGGTTGATTCTCCTGACAATCTGCTCCCCTCCCCCCCCCAGCCCCAATTCTTAGGAAAAGTGCAAAAGTCACCTCATTAACATAACAAAAGACACATTTATTCCTCAAAATTAAGGAGATTCTAAGGATTCTAGGAGCTCTGTGCCAGGACCAGGAAGAAGACCAAATATCTATTTCTTATTGTACATCACCATATTGCACCTATCCATAAATATAATGAGCCACACCAATAAAATGTTGACAGGAAAAGGAGTTTTAGAGGTATTAATACAATATGACTCAGTTTATATGAAATTAAATTGTCTGTCATTGAGCCTTATGTCTTTGGGTTACACGTACATGTATGATAAAACTGAAAATTAAAAAATAAACAGTGATTAACTCTAATTCCAGAATTGTGACTATGTATGGGGGCAGTCATGGGCTTGGGATGGATTCAGAGGGTTCTTCAAAGATACTAGTAATGTTCTATTTCTTAAGTGGGAGGTTTAGCACATAGATCTTATGTTTGTTGTACCTGTCCACTTTCTATATTGCACAAATCCATATGTAACTATTATATAAAACATATTTATAGGACATATACATATGTAAGTGTGCATATATACATATGCATGTGTATGTATGCATGTACATATATAACAGGTACTATATGTATCATATTTTCAAAACTTTAAGAACTATTAAGCCAAAAATTCATGTTTCCATTTAATCTGGGATTGACTGTGACTAATGTTAATCTCAGAGGGATTCTGGTAAATAGAGATACAAATTATTCACCTTTTAAGATCAGTGAAGTGGCCAAAATGCTCATCTTCCTTGGATGTCACCATTTCCATTTCTGAGGAAGTATGTGCAAAGAAGAATGTGGACACACAGGTCAAGTGGAGGCAAGGGAGGACTTGTTTTTTTCATGCGGAGACAGTGTGCTCTGTTAGAGGGAGCATGGATTTAAAATCAACTGACCTGGATTTCTATCCTGGCTCACACCCTTGAACATAAGCTTAATCTCTCAGTATAGTTCTTCACCTTTAAAAGAGGTATAATGAAACACGATATCTTACAGTTATTGGGAGGATTAACTGTAATAACTACCAGCATGCTTTTCATAAGGTAAAATCTCAAAGAATATTATTTCTACCTCCTTTCTCCATAATCTGTGACAATACCAATAATAAGAAGAAAAGTAGT
Source organism: Sturnira hondurensis (assembly GCF_014824575.4). NCBI lineage: Eukaryota > Metazoa > Chordata > Mammalia > Chiroptera > Phyllostomidae > Sturnira > Sturnira hondurensis. The sequence goes on from NW_028073411.1 coordinate 1,776,992, forward strand.
GAGATTTTCACTTCAATGTGGAAGTGCACCTCATGAGAAAAGACTCAGCGATTTTCAGAAACGTTCTGTAATAAGATGTTCTTGAGACCAATGGTAGCTTAGAAAGATAGCAAAGATTACTTATTTTTCAAAGATTTGAAAATAAATTTTCTATTTGTGTCATTTCTCTTCTAAGGTTCTGGACTGTTGTGAACACTCTGTCAGTAGGAAGTTCAATTTTGTGTGAGTAAATAGCCAAGCTCAGCTCGTCTCTGCATAATAATGCAAGAAAGTATTTTGAAGAAAAAAAAATCCTTTTTTCTTCCTGACATCATCTCTCAGAGTAAACCTTCTCAAAAGTATATTTCTCAAACAGACTAAATTAGTCTGAATTTGACAGTATCAGATGTCCAAAGAAATGCAAATAGCCCCAAAGTGACTAACCAGCGAAGTCTTTGTGAGCCCAAGTGCTATCTTCTGAAATAAATTTGTTTTGTGAAGCTTGAGATTGATGCCCAGTTGAGTTTTCTGAACAGGATAACATGAAGAAACCAAATGTATATGCAAGGAGTCTGAGACTGTTGACTTGGGGAAATACAGAAAGCCAGCCTCCTGTGCAAAATATGTCAGATCTCAGAACTGAACCAGCAAAATGAAATCTCTCCCAAGAATTCTAAATATCTAAAAAGCCTTTCCTGCCAGCAATGGGCTGGTCTCTTTGCTTTCCAATAGGCCATGTGGCTAGCGAGCTCAAATGTCATTTGCCCTAGACTTGATCTTGGTAACCTTCTTGGTACAGGTTACCAAGAAGCAGAAGACCTATTTGAAGCAGAAGACCTCAGCTGGAAGTAAGATGCCTCTTTTTCACTCCTGTTTTTTGGTGGTCACTGATTTGGATGTTGTTGTTATTGTTGTTTTTTTTTTAAGAATCTCTGCCTTAAAGGTCTCTGGAAGTCGTGCCCATTTAATTTTCAACTCTTACTCCACTTCCAATTTTGTCTGAGCGTCAACCAGGATAACACAGGATACCTAAAGAAAATAAGATTAAAAAATCACTCTGTGACTGAATTTTTTGACATAGCCTTAAACAGAGGGGTCCCAGTAGCCTTTGAATCAGATAATGTTGGTTAAAATGAGAAAATGAGCATGACTAGAAACAATGCCAAACATTAAAAACGCTAGGGAGATGTGACTTAAAAAAATTAGCAATGTTCATGAGAGGAAACAGGATTTCCCAGAAATGCTCACTTTTTCTTCCCTTGGCTTTTTAAATGTACCAATAGGTAAATAGCAAAATAGTAGGTTTTTTGTTTTGTTTTGTTTTTTTAAAAAATTGAGGAAAAATGGTAAAAAGAAACAAAACAGAAAATGCGATGAATTTCAGCTTGCAATCTCAAATGCCCTGTATCAGGAAGTGCTAGTAACTTGGAAATCGGCGGTAGTTTTGTTAAAAGACCAGCCTTTCTCCAGTGAAAAAAGCCAGGGTGTAAACGTGGGGGTGTGGGAATTGAAAAACCAAACCTGTAGGACACTTCAGCATTTGGCTCTTAGTGTCAGCCATGTGACAGAGAATCTGTCCCATCTGTACCCAAGCTAAATGGGGTTCTGAATGAACAAGTACGAATGTGAAATTTCATACTTTTCCAGACACTTCTAGACCATTACAAGGGAACTGGACATGTCTCAGAATTATCTGCATTACAAAGATACAGTGCAGCCTCCAGCAAAAGACTAGTTCAGCTGTTTTGAGTATAAATATGCCGTCGATGGTAAGATAATAAACAAGAACAAATAGAAAATTCATTAACTTCACTGATCCCGAATAATACAAGGTGACTCAAAATACATTTGAAATAAATATAAAACAGACTTTTGTTTTTTATCTCCTTTGTTTTTCAGTACCTTCTTTTTATGATCTATGCAAGAGTGAAAATTAATAAAATTTGATTGATATGTACTTTGGCTTCCTATGAGGATTCTTGATTATGACATTTTATGAATATCATTATATATAATGAACTCTTACTTATATATAAAAGAACATTTGTAGGCAGAATAATGGCTTCTAAAGTTATCTACGTCCTAATTGCTGGAACCTATAAGTAAGTTATCTTAGGTAGCAAAGGGGAATTACATTTGCAGATACAATTAATTTGATCATCAGCTGTCCTCAAAATAGAAAGATTATCTTGGATTACGCAAATGCACCCAATGCAATCCAAGGATTCTTAAAAGTAGAAAAGGGAGGTAGAAGAGGTCAGAGCGATATGACGTAAGAGAACCTCGGCTGTTGGCTTCAAGGATAGGGGAAGGGGACCATGAGCCAAAAACTGTAGATGGCTTCTAGAAACTGGGAAAAGAAAATAAACAAATTCTTGGGAGTTTCCAGAAAGCGCTCATCCCTGCTGACACATTGACTTTAACCCTGTGAGTCTCATGGTCCACAGCATCATAAAACAATACAATTTGTTTCAAAGCCACCAGGTTTATGGTAATTTGTCACAGTAAAAGAAAACTAGCACTATACAAGGCACATGTGTGTGTTTGATTTTGTGGTCACATGTTTATTTATAAAGGATAGATTAGGTTATATCTAAACCTAAATCAGAAATGAACCCAGGATATGCTGAGATAACATTTATTTAATAATTGTACTTTTTTAGACATTCATCTTTTTATTCTATCAGTCAGTCAATCTGCTCATCACGAATTCACTGAGCAATCACTTTGTGCCAGAAATCATGGAAGCCACTGGACACAAAAATTAAATATATATACAGGATCTGGCACAAATAACTCCATTTTTTTATTACAAAAGCTTTTGTTATAGAATCATAGGCATGTAATTCTGTAACATAACAATATCACACTCAAGCACACCACATGACATTTTAGGTGAAATGTTCAAATTAAAACTATAAATTATTACACCATATTATTACCCCATCAGCCACACATAAGCAGGCCTTACTTCTTCCAGATCCCCATGTGTGTGTGTGTGTGTGTGTGTGTGTGTGTGTGTGTGTATGCACGACCTATATTCTTGGAAGTTAGAATTTCACCTATCTTCAAACTATTAAGAGAATTACTATCACAAATATGCCCCCAAATATCACACACTTAAAAATAATTAAAGTTAATGGCTTATGCCTGTAAATCAATTGCAGGGTGGATGGCTCTCCTATCTATTTCCTTTCAAGCTGTCATTCAGTGATCCGGGCCCCTTCCATTCTGTGGCTCCATCCTCACTGAGTTTTCAGTCCCAGCTCTTGGGGATGCGGCAGCCAGAAAGCACGCAGGATCTCATAACTGAGTTTTAGACCCATTCCCGGAAGTGACCCATTTAAGCGCAGTGGTGGTGTCAGGTAGGTTAGATGGTCAAACCAGGGCAGGGGCGGGGGACAAAGACATGTCCGCCCCTTTGATTCAGCAGTACTGAGCCTGTTCACGTAAGATTACCAGCCTTCCGAACATCACGAGCAGAATGACGATAACACAGGAGGAGGAGAGTCCTTCAAATTCTGTGTGCTGGAGAAGGGAGGCTTTGTAACTATATGTTAATCCCAAGGCCTAGAAGGGGGAGAAGGAGGAGTACCCAGAAGCTGGCTAAAGCCTATATAACCCCTGGAGCCCCGAGAATCAGGACACTCAGATTACCTGGGTGCCAGCTTGCAGCTCTTTGCTCAAGCATATAGAGAAACTTGCAGCTTCATTTTTCAATAGGCATGAGGCACTCAGATTAGCTGAGTTCCCACTTGCAGCCTTTTGCTCAAGTGTCGCTTCATTTAAAAAAAAAAAAACAAAAAACAACTTGCTAACTCATTCCCACTGCTCATGTAGTCTCTCCCTTGAAATCTCTTTTGAGCAAGACAAGAACCAAGGAGGGGGAGTCCCCTGATCAGGTTTCCGCGGTAACAGTGTGACCACAACTAACTGCATGACTGAAGAACGGTCATCCTGTAGATCAAACGAAAAGGGGAATGGGGACACGCTGCTGGTTATCAGCTGCAGTCTCCTCCTGGGGATCGGACTCTCTTATTTACGGAATACGCGCACCTCCCACACAAGTGGGCAAACCCAAGATCTCGAGGCATGTACCGCAAACCATTTAAATGCAAGATTGGCAGGACAGTTCAGTCCTCTAGATTTTATTCAATGACCTTAGAGCAGGAAACAAAATTTATCTACCCTATCTTCTTCCCAAATAGTGGGAAAGCTACAACATAAATATAATCAACATCCCACTTAGATAGAAAAGAAATGAGGACAATTATGTCCACCTGTTGCTGATTATTTAAAAGCATTGATAGTTTTTGTGAGAAAATTAAAATATTAACATGTGTGATGATAAATGTCACGGCTACTGTGAGGATGAGCACTATTACAGAAGCTTTACAAATTTTCCTAGGAACATAGAAAGAAGTCATATTTTTTCTACATCTGCTAATTCATTTTAATTACTTTTGTGTTACTATCGGATGGTGGTACAAGGTCAATAATGTTCACATCATAAATATCTATATACAAAATTTGGTAACATTATGGATGGTGTATCAGGTCTAATATGACATTAAACTGGATAGGTAGGATCAATGCAAATTAAGTTAACAAAGTATCTTCACGAAATTTATAAGACTGGAAAATAATTCTTAAAGAGTAACCTGATTCTGGCCTTTCTTAAGTTTCTTCTGAGCAAAAGAGGCATAGAAAATCAAAATTTTATTCAATGCATTATAGATAATAACTTTTGGAATGAGTCTCTTGCTGTATAGATCTTATAAAGTATGGAATATTTGTATCATGATTTTATTACCATGTCTTCAAACCATAGTATATTAATATGCTGATAGTTTCCAATGCTTGCATTTATTTATATATTTAATATCCCAAGTATAGTTTATACTAAACACTCCCTTCTGTAAGGTAAGTGGGGAGATGCACTACTCGTAGAGGTATTTAAGGTTGTGAAAGTGTTTGTCAAGAGAGATGGAAGCTGCTTGAAGGTGCTTTCAGTCACTGCAGGCCCAACATGACACACTTCGCTACTGCAGCACCGGGTCCAACACCAAATCAGTTTGTCTTCAATGCACGTGATACTCTTTATTTTTCCAAACTACCTATCTAAATTCTTTAAATATTGCTTCTTAATGAATAGAAATCTAACATTTATTAGAGACCAACATTTCCAGATATTTGCATAGTTATAATTTAATATTCTACTGTTTCTCAGGCCTTTTGGCTAAGACCCAATGTGGAGATCATTCTTATTGGTATAAACCACCTTCTCTTAATGTCTTTAATTACATGTAAAATTAAATGTGAAACCCGACTACAGCTTAACCCCACTGGCCCACCTTCCTTTTTCTTTCTTTCTTTTTCTTTTTGCCCCTCTGCCATAATAAGTATATTTCTGCCTCAAAATTCTTACACCCTGCCCCACCCATCCTGAAGGCTCATTTCCAAAATTTCACATGCCAACCCGCTATGTGTTTTCCCATTCTTAGGCAATTGCTCTTTGAAGAGACTTCACCCGACTCCTCTGGCAACCATGATCTTTCCACTTGCCATGTTTTATCTGCCGAATGGGGAAACTATCAACCAAATATTAATTTAATCATTTTCCATTTCACTCCTATCCAAGTCTCCCCACAACTAGAATAAAAAACCCTGAGGGAAAAATCTTTATTTATTTCAGCTGTAGCCCAGGCATCTGAAATAGCCCATACATTTTTTTAATGGAGGAACTGTGTACAGGTTAAGAAATGCAAGTTTAACGAAAGCTCAGAGGACCACAGAGTGAATAACTGTTGTTAGTTATTTAATTTCACATGATTCAAAATTCTTCCTCATTCACATCACAGGATTTCTAAAAGATTGTTTCAGATTATTTTAAATAAAGTATATTCATTTACTGTTTACTTTGAGGAGATTCGCTACGTATATAAGAATAAATTTCTCTTTATATTGAGTAAGCTAGTGTTAAAAGCACATACCACACGCACAATGATGTTATAGAGCAAATTCTGTGATTTTCTTTTGTTAGAGGATGTGTTTGATTATAAATAGTACAATGAAATATTTTCTTAAAACTTTTAAGCAAAGTAGATGTTCAGAAATAGTAGCTTAGTAGAGAGAGTCACTCTGAATAAAAACTTTATATTAGTAATGTGGTAGATACGCCTGGCTGGTGTAGCTCAGTGGATTGAGTGCAGGCCTGCGAACCACACGATTGCGGTTCAATTCCCAGTCAGGGCACATGCCTGGGTTGCAGGCCAGTTCCCAGCAGGGGATGCACGAGAGGCAACCACACATTGATATTTCTCTCACTTTCTCCTTTTCTTCCCCTCTAAAGATAAATAAATAAAATATTTTTAAAAATGTGGTAGATAAGTGGTAACAAACATCAAAGAAATTTGAAAATGTTACAGTTTCATATATTTATAAAATAAAAATTCTCATTCTAGCTTTTATTTTTCATATTCCTTCCTGTTCTTACTGTTTCTGTCAAGGTTCTCATGGTGTAATGCCTCAGGGTATGATTTTTGAGTTTATAAATAAATGATGCCCAGTGTAAAGTGATAAACTATTGGTTAGTGAAAGGAGAGATAGCAAACCATTCTGTCTCTGAAAAATGCTGGCAGCAAACAAAATATATGTTGGTAAGAAAAATCAGCCTTAAAGGAATATAACTGCTCTGGACTAAAACATGAAGTTAAAGTATTTTTGGTTATTAAAATTTTACTATGTTTTGTCAAATAAAGGGATACACACAAAAGTAAATATTCTCTGCCAGTTTCTCACAAAAAATTGCAAAATACAGTATTGGGAAACCTAAAATAAATAAATAATACTCATGTGCATAGTTGATATAATACATAATCTATAAATTGAAGGACAACAAAAACCTGGGCAGCACGGAACTTTTTAGTTACAACTTCTGCCATCACTGTCACTTTGCCTTTGATTATTGTGATACCGTTCAGAGGAGTTTAGTGGGTTTTCCTTGATGTCTTGGATGCCATCGCTATAAACATGTGAATTATGAAAGGTAACATGGTGTGATGACAAAGATACAAAGAAAAGCGCTATTTCTTGTATGGGTTCTGGCTGAAGGCAGTACATTAGTCTGTTAGAAAATTTTAAATATTTTTAGCTACTCAAATCTTAATTGCTCTTTTAAATGGAAAAAAATTGTCCGATTACTTTAAACTCTAGAGAATGAACGTGCTTTCAAAACACAGTTGCACTATCCAGAGCAGGTCTTCAGATTCCTTTCAAGAAACAGTGTTCCAGATATGGAGTCAGTATATTACTTGATGTCTAGACTATTGCTTGTTTCTTTAATTGAGGTATTATTACTTTATTACCGAAGTTTTAAATTGACAACAAAATTGAGAAGAAGATCCGGAGACTTCCCACATACCCGCTGTCCTGACACATGCATTCCCTCGGTCGTCAGCATCAGTCACAGTGATAACCCACCACTATTAAAATAGACATGGTGTCATCGTCACAGGGCACAGCCAAGAGGGGGGTGTCCCCAAGAAAGGGATTTGGAATGGAGTCCAGAACTCAAGGTGGGCAGAAAATATTAGAAAGATACATAAGATGTCCTCAGCCCTTACCCCCACCCCCACAGGTGTCAGTTGGGGGGAAGGGACAAATGGAGCAGGGCCATTGAGAGTTGTTCTGCATAGAAAGAGTTTTGCAAATAATCTCTAGAAGGGTCATTTAACATATCTATAATATTTAACTGGTTTCATAGATATGTTAAATAGCTGTGGCTGTGCTTTGAGCCAGGGAGAAGGGAGTGACTTCCACCCAGGAGGTATTGAGAGGCAACGCCCCCTGGTTACGGCACCTGTGTGAGAGCTTGGAGTTGATTGGCTCCACCCCATGGGGCCACACCTGCCCAGACTCATTATGGCAGCCCAGTAAAGCCGGGAGGATATGGGAGTCCTGGCAGGTGTAGCCGATTGTGGAAGGAGTCGGAAATAGGGGTACAGAGGAAGACTGGCATGGGGATTTAAACCGGGACACGGCAGCCATTGAAGGAAGAGCCACGCAGTTTTGGGCAGAGGGAGGACCCTCTCTTGCCCAGGTGAAGGGGAGAGCCATGTGGCTTTGCCAAAATGGGGATGCCTGCAGCCAGGTGAAGAAGAAAGCCACGTGCTTTTGGCGGAGTGCAGACCCCTGCAGCTTTGGTAGAAGAGGCCCATGCAGCTTTGGGGTGCTCCCTTTGGCTGAGTGGCTTGGGAAGCAGGAGAGACTTTGCCTGGAAAAATAGATAAAAAGAACTCTTGCCAGTGGACCATGAGAAGGTGCCGCATGACTTTGGATTAGTTGAAGATCCTGTCTGGAAGATGACATAGCTGACGGTGCCAGCGGCCTGGAAAAATGGATGTGTGCTCCTTTCCTGAGTTACGGTACCCTGAATTAAGGCAGGGGGAGAAGGGAGCACTGTATGCGTAGGTGGATATCCTAAAGGACTTCGATATTTGAATGAAGATGTTAGGTTACTACTGTAAGTCTGTATAGCATTAAATAAACCTTTCCTTTCCTTTTCACAAATCTCTGGCATTGAGAGATGTCTTTCCAATTGGCGACAGACGATCAGGCCCAGTAGGTGGTCTGCACAGAATTAGTATACCATCCTCTGGAGTCCGGCCCCGGGGTATCTGTTCTGTAACAGTTTTTGGCATCCCTGGATGGGCCAAATATTGCCCCCCTTGGACCTCTGTTCTGTAACATGATCACTTCCCTACAAATCCTTCATGCTCTGCCTACTTATGAACCCTGCCTTGGCAACCGCTGCTTTTTATTGTTTTCATAGCTGTATCCTTTCCAAAATTTCATAGAGTTGAACCATAGGGTTTGTGGACACTGCTAGGTTTACAGTAGTGTTGTTTACTCTTTCAATTTACATTTTTCTAATTATACATTATGTGCGGCATATTTTCAGGCACTCATTTACCATTTATGTCTCCTTTTGTGAGGTGTCTATTAATGTCTTTGGCTTTTTATTTAATTATGTTGTTTCTTATTGTTGAGTTTTAATAGTTCTTTGATTATTTTGGATAACTGTTTTTTATCAATATGCCTTTTAAAATGTTTTATATGTGACTTTTCATTCTCTGGACACTTGACTTGTCTTTTGCAGAGCATATATATATATATATTTTCAATACATTTTGCTTTATTGGTTATTTTTTTCATGAATCATTACCATGCTGTTGTATCTACAACATACTCCAGGATTATTTAGATTTCCTCTTCCGTTATCTTGTGAGTACTGATCAGTGCATATGTCTAAGAAAACTACACAAAGCTGATGGAAAGGATCACCAAAAAGTAATGGTCAGAGCAAACACAACAGGCCACATAGTGCTGGGAATAATCTGTATACCCAACATGAAGAATGAAAAACCCACAATTAATGGGGCATTGGGTAATCAGGAGGGGCTTGTCTTGGGAGTGGGGAAGATCACATCTAGGCTAATGCTTTTTTATCACAAATAACAAAGCTTAAGATATAGCCTTGAAGGGGTTAAATTATATCTGAGTAAATTAAATAAATTCCAAAACAAACTCAACAATATTTATAAGATTACAACCTATAAACTACCCCCCCCAATTTTATAATTTCTGGTATTCAATCAGCAATTATTATAAGTGTTAAGAAGCAAGAAAGTACAACCCAAAATAAAGTTAAAAGTAATCACTCAGAAGTGATACAGAACTAATAAATATTAAAACTAGTACACAAGAATATTAAAGGAACAGTCATTGTATCTGCAATCTACATGTTCAAAAGACTAGGGGGAATATTGTGCATATGAAATAGAGACACAGAAGGTATAAAAGAGACCCAAACTGAGTTACTAAAAAACAAATAATGCAATGTTTAAAATAAACAGTGCATCAGATAGTATTAATGGTAAATTATAATAAATTGTAAAAAAGAAGAATAGTAAGCTAAATGATATACCAATAGAAACTATTCTAGATGAAACACAAAGAAGAAAAAAGATCCTAGTAAAGTTAATGTGGCATCTGAGTATTAGAGAAGGAGCATTTGTTCAAGTGACCAGATACGTGGGGAGTTTGAATCCTTCAGGAGGTACAGAGTGTGACAGAAAAAAAAAAGGAACATTAGTGGCTTAAACGTTGCCAAGTTTGTTGAGAAAATATAAACCTATAGATTCAAGAATCTTAGCAAATTCTAAACTAGGAAACAAAGGAAACTATATGAAAATAAACACTAAAACAAATTAAAACTAAAAATAAAGAGAAGTATTAAAACAACAGTAGGAAAAGATGTATTATATACAGAGTAATGATTGGAAGGAGAGAAGACTTTTCATCGGATGAAATGCAAGCCAGAGGACAATGGAGCAATCAAGTCTTTTATTTAGCATTGTCTAAGAAGCTCTATCCAGGGCAATGGGGAGAAAAAAATCCCGTTTAAAACAAAGAAGGTGCAACTGCTTCCTGGAATGCTTAACATCTAACTCCATTTGTTTTTTGTTTTTTTTCTTTTCCTTTGCCCTCAACTGAAACATCACAGGCTCAGGGCTTTCTTATATTTGAATCTGAAATATTCCCTAGTCACTCCCTTGTTGACCTGCTCATGCGCTTTATTTTCACATTAGAACTTAGTATTTTATGGTTACAATTAGAATGTAGGGTTTGGAGAGTAGAGATGGATCTGCCCTTTCAGTATTGAATCACAAACTTGAAAAGAGTTCCTGACACAGAGAAGGTCAGTGGATTTATTGGATAAAATGATATGATATAATTAATAAAATAATTGGTGACATTCATGTAAATGTGCAAATTTTTCTGAATAAAATATATATTAAATTCACTACTAAAAAGTGTTCTTTAGTATTATATTGTTTTTTAAATTTAAATAAAATTTGGTTTATTTTAAAATTTATATTTATGGTAATAATTTGTGCCATTAAATTTTTACAGCGAAGTACAGAAATTAACTTTTTTCAGGACTATTTTATAAATTTGGATATTAAGAAATAATTTCCCTACTTGAAAATGTCTAATTGATCAAAATCAATCCATTTTGTTCTTCTTCATAATTTCCTTCTTAATGAATTCTTCTGTCTTAAGGGATTAAAAATTTTATGCAAGCTAATTTAAAAGATCCTCAAAAGTCACAGTTTTGATGAAACTATATCTCATATTGCTAGACATCTTAAACTTAAAGAAGACATATTAAACATAACTTAACTATATGAGTTCATTATTATGGCCATCATTTATTATGGCCCCATAAATGTGATGGGGCAGGCTTTTACATGAAGATATTAAGGTTTATAAATTTATTTGAATTTAGATTAAATGCTGTCAGACTACGGGGGCACTTGTGTATTCTTTCAACATGAGCTCCATGATGTCCGCCTTTATTTTACATGAACACTCTTAACACAGATCTAGTGATTTTTCAAACATCATTCTTTTTCCATGTACAATTTTCTTCTAATTGAAAGGAAAGCTATTCACATGTGTTCCAGTTCTGTGAAAGACAGAAAAACCACCTTTGCATGAGATCATGAGTTCTTTAGTATCTGAAATGCAGACTCTAAGACAGACAAGTGCTGCAGGTTAGAAAGACGCTCTTCTAAGCATGTTCGGGTCCCAGTGCTGGGCTCCGCCGAAGTGTGAAAGACTTAATAGTGATATGACTTTGTGTACTCTAATCCTGCATTCAGAAGAAATCAGCACTGACAAGTTTATGTTTGTCTCATGCTCTACATTTATGTAGTCTACTAATTAGTTAACATTTCTGGGGATGACATAGGTTTCATATTATTATCATTATTACTATCAAAATATAGCATTGTGGCATGTATTTTACTTCTAAAATAAATTCATGAAAGGAAGAACATTGGCTTTCCTTACGGAGTCAGATGACTAGAAAATCTAGTGCCTTATTCTCACGTAACTAAGTGTCATCTAACCAAGCGCTCCGCCCAGCATTCCTGAGTTGAGGTTATTTCCTCTAATGGTCCTAAGTCCATTCCCAAACACACACCACCCAGTCACTAGTGTGTATTGAGCTCTTCTAGAGCAAAGTTTTAAGCCCTGGTATTTTTGGAGTTAGAAATCCTGAGATTTCCTTCCTCAGCTTTAATTTTCTTAACTGTAAATTAGGAAAATATATTCAAGGAATTGGGAGGATACTGCCTGTACCACGCTCCATGGACCTGGCAGTGAATTTAATGATGTTAAGTGGCAGTGACTTCCAGATGTTCACATGACCATAAAGGGGAAATAGATGGGTAAGAATAAAGCTACTCATAGCTTTCCCGTCCTCCTTAGTACTGTTACTAAATACTAGATTTCCTCATATAAATAGTATAGCTACATGATTAAAAATAGAATCAAAGAATTGTGTTACTGCTTCCTTGAATTCTTTCTAGTTGGAAGAAGCAAGTGGTTTTATTCCTTTACTTCCACTTACACCAACACTGGAGATGATAGGTTGAAAAGTGTATTGCCTTTATTGAACCTATGCAGTGGAATAGGTCATAGCAAGAATTGCTCTTTCTGCGTATAAGAGCTTGACACTAGGAACATGTCCACAGACACCACTAGGACAAAGATAAAATAATAGTAATTGTAAAGTTAATAAAGTTGAAGCATTAACTGGAGCTTTTTTTCTCCCTCCCCAAATTACATGAGTTGTCTGGTATCTATGGTGCTTATAAAGTTGACTGTAGCAATTCTAAGAGGTGAAATTGGAGTGAGAGAAAATAATCTAGTCCAGATAAATAGCTTTGTACCCAAATACCTAATTACCTTAGTACAATATGACACCAAATTATTTTGTCTATTTTAAACTCAAAACCAATGTTTTTCAGTACCTTCCTTACTACCTATTGCTGTCATATCCAGCCAAGCAATGGAAGGCAGGTTCTATTGAGTGCAGTCAGTTTCTTAGCCCTCTGTCCCAACATGGCACAGTCAGTCAGCGTCACCGAGCTGAGTCTACTGCAGCTGGGAATGCTCCAGAACCAGCTGGACCAGGAAGTGGAGTTCCTGCCCACGCCCATTGCCCAGCTCAAGGCGGTACCAACGAAGCATGTGGAAGCCAAGGACTGCCTGAAAGTGCTGAACAAGAGCAATGAGGGTAAAGAATTACTCGTCCCATTGACAAGTTCTGTGTATGGCCCCGTGAAGCTACATGATGGGGAATAGGTGCTCATCAATGTGGGAACTGGCTACCATGTAGAGAAGACAGCTGAGGATGCCAAGGACTTCTTCAGGAGGAAAATAGACTTCTTTACCAGGCAAATGGAGAAAATCCAGCCAGCCCTGCAGGAGAAGCAAGCCATGAAACAGGCTGTCATGGAGATGATGAGCCAGAAGATTCAGCAGCTCACAGCCCCGGGGAGCAATTCAGGTTGCTAAGGCCAAGACCTTGTTTCAGAAATCAGGCAGAGGGGCCCTACCTCAGGCCTGGAACTTTGTGGTGGAGAAGAGGAGGGTTTTGTGTATAATACCAATAAATGTTCCAGGTGCGGAAAACAAAAAAGAGCAGTCAAATGCATTATCAAAGAGACTCACCTGTAAGATAAATAAATAAATAAATAAATAAATAAATAAATAAAAGTTTTATCTCATAATTTTGAGGTGCAGAACTGATGTAAAATAATAAAAATGAATTAAAGAACTGACTTCCACTTTAATGTATATGCTATGACATGTTGACACAGTAAATATATCTATTATAAAGAAAAAATACATATGTACAAAGGTTGCTTGAAATGTTATATATATGTTGCATATTATACTAATATATGTTATGCATACATGTATCTACCAGATTTGCAGCTGTAGCATATATTAAAGAATTTAAAGCATTTATGACTGTTGCAAGGAGTGCATTTGATTTATTTGAAGTAGATTTATCTTCTAGTGTATTTGTGTTGCAAAAAAGTGTCTTTAGCTTTTAGAGTAAGTGCTTCTGAAATATAAGAGGAAAACTCTAAAGGTCAAAATATCTAGAATCAATGACAAATTCAAATATATTTTGGCATTTTAAAGTGGCTCCCTTAAGAGGACTATCACAATAAATGAAAGTACTTGTGTCATTTTCTTTTCAAACCAATTTCACTATTGATTTTATTTGCAATTTTGGTAATAGAGAAACCACTTTTAGGAACCTATTTACAATTTGTAAGCACCAGCAATAGAGTAAGTACTGGTAATACAAATCAAAATTATGTTTTGAATAAGGAGTGTAAGTGAAAATATATAGAACAGAATCTTACTTATTGCTAATCTAAGAGGCTGCATTTTTAAGAAACATTGTATCTGTTGTGTGTTTGCATTGACTTCTGGCAGCAAGAAATTGCTTAAGGAAAGGTAACAGTAGGGCAAACCCCAATTCCTGTCCCCCCCTAAATGAATGTTTTTAAATATCCATATTTGACCTTAAAACATAGAACATCTACTTTTCTGAAGCAGAAAGAGCGGGTGCAGGAAATCTAGAAAGTATTTCTCAAAAGCAACTTCATGGGCTATTTAACTTCACCATACAGAAAAAGGTGGTGTAGAACATTTCTGCTAATGAAGTCAGGGCCTTGATGTGCTACTTATTCTATGAATACACTTTATTGTTCCACTTAACATTTATTTTCAGATGGAGGTGGGAGGTTTCAAAGGAAAATGAAGAGAACAGGAAAGACCCCATGGTATCTGTTCCCTATAAGTCCCCTTAGCATTTTATTTCTGCCCCTGCAGTTAAATAAGCGAATGCCAGAGACTGGAGGAGCTATGCTTTGACTGGGTAAGATTTTAGGCCTAGATCAGTAGCCAGAATCTACTGGAGCCGCCCTGGAGGAGTTCGTGTAAATCGGTTGCCCAAGCAGAGCTGCTTCGGAGCCCAGAGGTTAGTCCTGAAGTAGTTAGGCAGTTATCTTACCCTTGGCATGGAAGCTCTGGTATGAGGATAAGGTAAATACTTTGGAGCATCCAGAGATAGCACTGTCAGAGCAAAAACTGCACTGGATAAAGTTGAACAGGTTAATGCTGTGGGGGAGAAAGACCAGAACTCAGTTCAAACCCAAAGGAAACAAGGATGGGAAGTTTACACTTCAAAGGCACAGGAAGGGAATCTACAAGTTTCCAAAAGTAAGTGCTCTCAGAAAAAGGTGGGCACCTAGAGTCCAAAAGAAGCTTGTCTTCGCTTCACTCACAGGAGGGTGGGGTTCAGAAGTCTTGGTCAGCACCATGGGTGTGTTCTGTGCTCTACGGGCTATGTTAGCAGCTTGTTTCACTGATAGTGGCCACTCAGAGGTTGAAGCCAGACCAGGAGAGAAACAGCAAATGTCCTGTGGGACTTCAAGATGGAAGATAAGTTTATAGGCACATGGGGACTCCCTAATTAAGTACTTTCAAGAATAAGAAAAACAGAGAATTAGCAACAATTAAACAACACAAGAGATGTGAGAACATGTTTGCAAATAAAAGGGTTGTTTCAAAGTCATGAGTTAGAAGAGATCAGGAATTTGTAGCAAATCATACTGTACTATATTATTTTATATTATTGCATAAACTGAGTGATTTCCAGAAGTCATATTTTTTTCTTTATAAAGTCTTGAGTTTCCATCTCCTATTATTTATTGTCTTCTTACATAAATATTACTTGTCTCTGTTAGTGATACTTGTATGAGCAAACCAAACAATTGATCTTCCTCCCTCATGTAAAGAACTATGTCTCTCAGTTATTTTATTTTATTTTTCTTTTTTTCCCGAGTATAACATGCATTCGAGAAGAATCTTCTCTTTTTTGCTTGAAAAGTGAGAACCAGACAGGAGTTAAGAGAACATTGATAATTGCTGTGCAGAAAAATAAGCTTTCTCTTGCATAAATGTCTTTTTTGTTTAAGAATTGAATGATCTGAAAAAAGGGTTTTTTTCCCCCACTGTGAAATTTCTCTGTGTATTTAGCACATGCTTTAAATCTCCAAAAGAGATTTAAGATTCAAAGCTTCTTACCTTATTTAACCACAATATCCATTGCTCTTTTTTTAAAAAAAGAATTTATTTATTTATTTATTTTTAGAGAGGGGAAGGAAGGGAGAAAGAGAGGGAGAGAAACCTCAATGTGTGGTTGCTTCTCACATGCCCCTTACTGGGGACCTGGCCAGCAACCTAGGCATGTGCCCTGCATGGGACTCAAACCAGCAACCCTTTGGTTCACAGGCCAGCACTCAATCCACTGATCTACACCAGCCAGGGCATATCCATTGTTCTTCAGGTAATGATAATACAGAGGTGGGCAAAAGTAGGTTCACTGTTATCTGTATGGAAAGAGACATGCAGGTTATGATTATTACAATAGCTTTATTGACTCAAAAGAATGCCACAATGCAACTGTAAATCTAATTTTGTCCATTTCTGTGTATAGTAGAACCAGGGTTATATGACACAAAGTTAGGAAAATGATGCAGTTCATATCCATCAGCATCATTCTATAGAGAGTAATTTTTGAAGTTTAAGTGGTGAAGCTAATTTAGCAAATATCTTATAAATAGATGAAATGAGCCCCAAACTACCAGTGGCTGAGTACTTTTCCCTGTCCTGTGCTGAAGAAGCTGTTCTATAGTATGAGAAGAAGAGTTCATTTTCAGAAGGAAAAGCAGCATGAATCAGGGCCAAAAAGACTAATTCGTGATCAAGTCCCAGTTTATGACCTTATCCTTTTTCTGTTTGGGAAATTATTAATTTATTCTACCTATCACTGATTTAAATTTCTATAGCAAAAAAATACTGTTTTTTTCTGTCTCCAGTGATGATTGGATTTTGTCTCTATGGGTTCCTTATATTTCTATCATATTTCTTATATCCCTGAACATTTTTTAATTCACATTGAATGGTTATAAATAATTTTAATCACTGTAATGCTTTCCTTTAAAATGTTTATGAGGAATGTCTATTGTTAATGTAATATGTTACAGTCCAGGAAACATTCCAACCAAATAAAATTAATTGTACATTTTACTATTTCTAAGATGCACATTTCTCACATATTAAGATACTTGAAATTGAAATACATCTTACAATTTATAGTATTGTACAATTGCTTTGGCCTGGTGGTTGTCAGCATATACTTGTTTCATCTGCAACCAAATATTCAAATTATGTTTCAGTGGTTTAGGAAAAAATCACACAGATAATAGTTTTTATGTTATTATAAAAATTAAGGCTGTGTTTCATATTAATATAAAATTTATTATCTGTAAATTATTATTTTTTTAATTCTAACCCTATGATATGTTTATTTACTTGAGAGAGAGGAGAAAGAGAAAGAAAAACATTAATTGGTTGCCTCCCATATGTGCTGCAATGAGGGATTGAATCCGCAACTTAGGTATGTGCCCTGGTGGGGGATTGAACCCACAACCTTTTGGTGTATAGGACAGTGCTCCAACCAACTGAGCCACCCGGCCAGGGCTGGAATTGTTTTCTTAACACATAGATACCACTAGCTGTGGGAAGTGATAAATCAGACCTACTTAACAACAGATCAGAGGTGACATCAAGGAAGATGAGATATACATAAAGGCAGAGCTTGCTTCAGGAGAGCATGCCTTGGCTTTTGGTTGCATCTTCTAGGTTAGCATCTTCAAATCTTTCTCTGATCTGTTGTCATAGCCTCGCTCTGTGTTTATGTGCAAAATCTCTCTTTGCCTTCCTTTTCTAAAGATACATATGCTTGGGGCCCATTCAGAAAATCCAGAATAGTTTCCTCATATAAACATCCTTAATTTAATGGCATCTGCAAAACTTCTGTCCCCTATAAAGTGATGTCTATACATTCCAGCTGATAGGAATTCCATTCACTCAATTTACGAAACCAGAGTACTTGCAATTACCCTTAGATTCCCTCTGTCTCATGTTCTACATTTAACGTGTTGGAAAATCATTTGGGTTCTATCTTTGAAGTAATTGAATTTTTCCACTGTCACCATGTTAGTTTAAGCCATTTTTAGTACTTATCTGGCTTATTGAAATAACTTCTTAACAGGTTCTTCTCCTTCTTGCCCATATACATTCAATTGTCAGTACAGAAAACAAGTCATCCTTTAAATGCTTAAGGCAGGTCATGGCAATATACAGATTAAAAGCCTGAAAAGTTTACCCATTTCTCTGAACGTGAAAGTTTTTACAATGGTCATAAACCCAACATAATCTGCTCTGCACCCTGTAAATCTGAGCCTTCTTACCACCTTCCTCACTCACTCTACTCAGTCCATTCTAGCTATATCACTATCCTTGGTGACTCTTCAACACACTAGGCATATCCTTGATTTAGAGTTTTTAATTAGATACCATTGTGCCTAGAATTCCCTTACACCAGCTGTTCACCTGATCAACACTTCACCTACAGAATCCCTCACTCAAATGTCATGTCATATTAGCAATGGCCAACCTGTAGAATCTTATTTACATCTGAAATTCCCTTCCCAGCATTCCACATGTTTCATTTGACTCTATTTTTTCACCTTCTTCCCAGCATTTTTTTTACTTTCTTACAATGATGAATTAACATATTTGTTGTTTCTATTGTGTGCCATATATTTCCCCCAGACAGAATATTACTTACATAAAGTCAGGGATTGATTTTGTTACCTGATGTATCCCCCAAACCTAGAATATTGTTTTAGGTACATGAATACAGAGTAGGTATTTGATACATGGATAAGTAAATGAAAAATGTTATAACTTGTCTCATAATAACATATCATCATATTTTGTGTCTTCTTATTAAAAATGTTCTTATTTTTTCCGGCCTCTCTATTGTGTTCCATTGATCTATAGGTTTGTTTTTATGCCAGTACCATGCTTTTTGATTACTTTAGTCTTATAGTATAGTTTAATATTAAATAATGTGATTCTTCCAATTTTTAACTCAGTGATTCCACTTCTGGGAATATACCTGAAAGAACCCAAAACACTAATTCAAAAGAACAAAATCACACATATGTTCATTGCAGTGTTATTTAGAATCACCAAGATATGGAAGCAGTCCAAGTGTCTACCAGTAGATGAGTGGATAAAACAACTATAAGACATTTACAAAATGGAATACTACTCAGCTGTAAATAAAGAAAAATGTTACCCTTTGCAACAGTACAGATGGACCTAGAGAACATTATGCTGAATGACATGAGTAAATCAGAGAGAGAGAAATACCATATGATCTCACTCACATGTGGAATCTAATGAATAAACAAAACTAACAAGGAAAATGGGGACAGACTCAGATGGAGAGCAGGATGAAAATTAGTGGGGTGAGGAGGGTGGAGGGATTGAATAAAAAGAAAAAAGGATTCATCGACATGAAAAACAGTGTGATAACGGCTGAGGGGAGGGTGAAAGGAGACTAAATAGTAATGGAAACATACAATAAAGATTAAATTTAAAACATTCTTACTTCTGAATTCACAGTTGCAGCTTCTCACATTTAAAACTCTTTTTGATGTAAATTTCTGATGAATCAAACTACCGTAGCAATCAGAAAAAAAATTAGGCTACATAGAAGTGATAAACTCTGATTAATTGCTTCCGTAGACTGTGTAAAATTCTGAGCTGATTCCTTCTTTAAATGACTATGGTTTACGTACCTCGAGTTGTATGAGTAAGATGGGCTATATTTTTTCTTTTCCCTCAAGAAGTTCGTTAATTCAATACAGAGAGTTTGAACAGAAGCTTCATTAAAATTAAAGAGCTTGTAATAGATTCATATTCTATTGCTATATGGAAGGTAGCAGAGTATGTTTTATGTAGAGGTTTGAGATAACCCTACACATGAGAAAACTGAGTCTTAAAAATTTGTTAGAATAGATTAGTTGTAATGGAAAATGGAAGATACGTTAAGAAGAAAAATCAGGGGTATAATGATCACTGAATGGTGAGCATTTCAGTATGGCTTAAAGATGGCACATATCTGTTGGATACATTTTGTATGAGAAAACAAAGTTTAGCCCGAATTGCCTAATTGTGAAATAAATCTACTATAAAACACTACAAACTTTTTTTCATAGAGTTTACAAATCATATTGAAGGTAGAATTTTGAGTACCTCTTAATTTTAAATCCTTTCCTTTTCTCAGTAACCATGTAATTATTTCTCTGAACAAAGCAAAATAATTGCTGACAACTGTCAACCCAGGAACACATCACTGGGCTGGTTTCTAACTGTCAACGAAAAATGAAGATACATTTGAGCAATCATATTTCCAGTAAAATTATACTTTTTTTGCAATCACAGACTCAAATCCAGAAGCAACCACCTTGAACTGAGAAAATAAACCACATTCTGGAACTAGTCTCTACTGACTTATTATGCAATTTGTTTAGTGTGTTGTCCAAATATCCACAGCTGTGCCACACAAGTATCAGTGTATGTGGACATGTGAATGCTTGAGACATTGTTCTGGTTATTATAAAAACTTAGCTGCAGGGAAAGATTACTGAGAAAAAGATAGTCAACTGATGTGGTATTTCCATCCTAAAATAGGTAACTAGGTATCATAGTTCAAAGGCCATTTTAACACTTTCCAGCATCTCTGAGTCTGGTACTACTTTCATATTAACCCCATAAGGGCTTTTCAAAGGTGCAAAGGGTTGTAACAGTCTGTTTCTTTACTTTGTCAGCAGGCTGACATGCTCTGTATATGTTATGTGACACGGTGTTACATTTTTAAAACTGTTAAGCTGAAGAAGATTTTGTTGAACTCTTGCAATTCCCAAAAGCTGAGGGTGTAAAAGCGACAGCAGCAGCGGCTGGAAAGGTATTCCCTGGAGACAGGAATAAAAAGCAACACATCACTAGCTGACCTAACACTTAAAAAAATGGTTCTGCAATTTATCAAATACATACTTTAAAAGCAAGATACAGTTTTGTAGGCACAAACTCATATGCAAGAAAAGCATCAACTCAGTCAAAACCTAGGGTAAGGAGGAGAAGCGTGAAAGGTCTGTGGCCAAAGGCGGGAAGGAGGGTAATACCAGGACCTCTTACCTTGCCAAAAGGCTTAGGGAGGAGGAAATGGGCCCTGGACACTACAGTGATTTTCATTATGGACATAAACAGATACAGCAAAATATACAACTGCTTCAGTCACGGTTCTCCCAGAGAAACAGAACCTAAAGGAGAAAAAGAATGAGAGCTGAATGGCGGGGGGAGTGAGAAAGATTTATTTTAAGGTATTGGCTCAGCAATTGTGGGCCCTGGCAAGGGCTGGCAACTCTGAAATACACAAGTCCATAGGGCGGGCAGACAAGCTGGAAATTCGGGTAATTGTTAATGACTTGAGTGTCGATGCTCCAGGCTGCAGTCTGCAAACTCAGGCAGGGTGGCTATGTCGCAGTCTTGAGGAAAATTTCTTTTTTGGGAAGCCTCAGCCTTGCTTGCCTTTCACTAACTGGATGAGGCCCACCCATATTACAGAGGGCTGACTGAACTATTAATTCCAACTAAAAAAAAAAAAAGTAACTTGAAAGCAACATCCAGGCTCGTATTTGATCAAATAACTGGTCGCTTTAGCCTTGCCAAGTTGACACAATACATTAACCATCCATCATAGCAATTAAAATTGAAAGGACCTAAGACTCACAATAATCTTTTCTGATTTATTCAGTTCAATACAGCCAGTTTTCCTAGTAACATACCCATCATTTGAGTCGGCTATCATTGCTCAGATCTGTGAGCCTTGTAGTAGCCAGGGAATTGACGAAGGTGTCTACTGCCATCTATGTCAGGGGGTCGATTCCTGGATTCCACCTTCTTGGATTTACTGATGCATTGTAGCCAGTCTCCTCAACTGGATTTCTAATCGTTCTGGCTTTAACTAGAATGATTGAGAACTAGACCAGAGGGCAGACTGTGAGCTTTGTAAACGCCAAGCTTTTGTTTTTCTTCTCCCTAGCTTTAACTTCAGCACAGCCCTATTCCAAAGTGGAGGTTTAATACATATTTGCTGAAGATCTTGAGGCAGCTTGAATTCTGAATCCTTTGTGTACCCTCAACTACAATGTTATTATAGCACTAATTTTTATTTATATTTAAAATGTGTTAAAGATATGCAATCGCATCAATTTAAATCTTTTTTTCAAAAACAGTTTTACTTGGTTCTTCAAATGTAAATGAAAATGTAGATAAATATAGACTATTTTGTGTCTTGGGGAAGAAAGACACTTTAAAAGTATGTTGTCTGCCTTCCTTATGAACAATTTCTTCTAAGTGATCACTTGAATTGTGGGATAATTTTTTTAAGGCAGGAAAGAAAAAACACTCTATTTTTTGAGGTTTAAGTCTCTTCATTTTAATGAAATGAAGATATCTCCAAAGTAACAAAAATTTTATTACATATATATATATATATATATAACAGATATACATATAAAAATATAAATATTCATTATATATAATATACTTGTTTTTAGTGATGCAAATGCATTTGTGGGTTCAGAGGAGATGAGAAAATATGTGTGTATGTGAATTCACTTACATTACCCTCTGACAAATTTAAATGCATAATATTATAAAGTGACTATTTACAGCATATTAGAAGACTTCTGATGAACTTCTGTTGGCTTTTACATTTCAAGTAAACTTCTTAAATGATGTGAGTGTTCCAACTATAATATCTCTCTTGCCTATGCAAAAAAAATATAACAGTATAAAATATCAGTCTTTAGAGGCACATTTTATTTCCTTCTTTAATGACAGGTTTAATAAAAGTAGTTAACTAATTGCCAGCATTGTAAAGACTTTTGTATTCTCTCTATGTGAGGAACAATAAACAGGAAAAATCATGTAAATATAGTAGAAATTTGCCTGGCATAAAGTTAGTGTTCATTAGACATGATCATTAAGCATTATTATCATAGACTATATTAGAGTTCCTTTGTTAGAAAGTAATATATAACACTAGGGTCTAGCCTAAACTCTGGAAGTGACATGTTTGTAAGGATTTAAGCGATTCTATGAAAAACAAAGCAGGTATGCTGATTTAGCTTCAGGGAACCCTAAGCCCTGAAAGTGTCAGAGGGCCCCTTTCCAGCTGTGATTTTTATCTGTCTCCTTGTGCGGCCTTCCGTTCTTTCTCTCAGGGCATTGTCTTCTTAGCTTCTTCTATACATGGCAGAATACATTGTTTCTTAATAAATAAGAATGTATATTATTGGCTGATTCTATGTCCCAATTTCAATGTCTTATATAAGGAACACTGATTGGCCCTGTTTGATATAAAAGCTCAGTTCTTTTCTAACAGCTACTTCTCCTTAGGATGTTTGCAAGGTCATTTAAGCAGGTGCCATAGACAGGCACACACAAAGTACCCAAAGGCATAAAGATGTGTATTTTTCATTGATCCTGTGAAGGTTAAATACTCTTGAGACACAAAAGTGAAAAAAAATCTCCACTTCCTCCCAAGCCAAACACAGCTCATTGTCCTAAGAGGAGGGTGATATTTACACCCTTTTAAAATTAATAATGAAGACAGGTAAGAAAAAAATTCAGCGTACTATAGCAACATAGTACTCGTTTTTTATCGAATGTTTTTAAGCTTCATTTAAAAAAATTGTGTAGCTACACATTTCTATAATCCACTAGCAAAACCCCTAGAACTGATTTCAGATCATCGATGTGTGTGCCTTTATCATCAAAATTTATCTCAGGGTAGACTGGTTGGTTGCTTTATCTTTCACCATTAAAATAAAGCACAGTTCCCTTCCTATTAATTGTATATTTGCGTTATTTTGAATTGTCAGTTCTTTTCTATCTTTTTTTTCTGCTCACTTAAAGAAATGACAGAAGGGAAGTGAATCACATTTTTGCATATGAATTATGACTAACATTGACTGTTTCCAAGTGACTGCATCCTCATTTGGAAATTGGATTTTAAGAAATAAGCAGCAACTTGACATTTCTTGTAGTTTTAATAAATCATGTATTCTATAAAATTTAATAATCTCACTTAAACACAATATAATTACACAGAAAGGAAAAAATCAAAAGTGAAGGGTAGTAAACAGCATAATTACACATTGCCTATCTTCCAAAATGAATGAACACCTATTTCAAAAGAGGGAGATCATATTTTCATTCTTCAACTTACCTCACCACTAAGATGCAGGCGGACTACATATATCACACCAGGGAAATTAGAAGAGAACGAAGTAAACAGAAATGGCTGACTGGTTCACCATAAGCTGATGCTGATGCAAGACTTTACAGAAGGAACAGTTTCAACTATTTCAAACTTCTTGTGGCTTTAGGGAGCAGAGAGTGAGAGTTTCAATCACGCTTATGAACCTTGGTACTAAGGACATTTTGGTGTTGTTTTTTTTGGGGGGGTTGCATTTTTTAAAATTTTTATTTTTATTTAATTGTTCAAGTACAGTTTTTTGTCTTATATTCCCAGCCCTGCCTGCCCCCCAGTGCTCCCCACTTCCCTCCCATTTCCGCCCCCCACCTTAGTTATTGTCCATGTGTCCTTTATACTTGTCCATGTGAGTCCATCCCCTTTTCCCCTGTGATTCTCTCCACTCTCCCCTCTGGTCCCTGTCAGCCTGTTCCATATTTGAGTGTCATTGGTCATATTTTGCTTACTTGTTTGTTTTGTCGTTTAGATACCTGGAAAGCATTATGCTGAGTGAAATAAGCCAGGCAAGTGAAAGACAAATACCATGTGATATCACTGTTAACAGGAATCTAGACATTTTGAAACAGATAATTCTTTTTTGTGGGAGACGTCCTGCTAATTATAAAATAGTTAGGAGTATCTCTGGCCACTACGCACTGGATATCAATAGCAAACCCTTCACCCTGAGTTGTAACAACCAAAAAGTACAAAAATTTTACCAGTTTACCCTAGGAAACAAAATCAATCTATTTTAGAACCACTGCTTTAGATTAATTCCTAAACTTAACCTCAAAACTTGAGCCAGGTATATATTGAATACTCATAAAATTAAGACATTAAAGTGCTAGGATTTGCAAAAAGCAGGTAGAATGTACAGGTATTTGAAAACTATTAATTATTAAAAGAAATAATACACATATCAAAATCTACCATATACTGCTGAAAAGTATCACAGTAAAAACGTCAAAATTTATCTAAAGTTCCCTAAACATATATGAAAAACTGAAAAAAATCTGTAAATAAACTTTAAAAACCAAGGAAAATGCTTTTTCCTGTCTATAAATTAGCCTGACAAATATTTTAAGAGAGAGAACGCAGGGGGACTACATATTTTTCACATTATCATCAGTTTCGAAAGATAAAATGACAAAACATACTCTAATTATATCAATTAACCACAAATTGAATGATGAGTTTTGTTTGAAACCATTTATTTTCTATTTTATCAAGAGGGCAGTGGTTAAACAATAATTATTCTAGTGACACGAAAACCATGAAGTAGAGCTTGTTTGTAATTATATCTGTGGACTTCAGAAATTTCAATCATTAAGAAATTGTACGTTCAAAGATTTCATGTCTATGGGCAGATTGGCTCACTATTAATTTTAAACTCATTATTTGTTCTCCTGCTTTTATCCCCAAAGAAGTCCGATTCTGACGAGACATGGCAGTTAACACGCTTTATTAAATGCAATGTTTTAGAGAATTTTTCTCTCCCAGCAGCACAGTAAGCAATTCAACTCGACAGAGACTGGAGGTACGATGAGCTTCAGGTATTTGCTAAATGATCACTTTTCTTCTTAAATAAAATGTTATATATAAAGAAGAAAGAACCCTTGTTTATATGTCCATGAACTAACACAAGATTACTTGAGGATTTTAACATTACAGAGCAAAGGGTCGACAAAAAAAAGGGAATTGTTTGTTTAGTACATATGCAATTCATTAATGAATACGTTGCTAGGAACAGAGCTATTTAAAAAATAATGTGTTTCTTTAACTATGCACCTTTAAAAACACTGGAGAAACAGCAAAATTCTCTCTGAGTAGCTTGTATACTGTCATTGATTTCTTATACGGAAGCATATGCCACAGTGAGATCCTAGGTATGCTCTTACCTGGTGTCTCCATTAAGTCTTTTGCTGACATAATTCAATTAACCATGCCTGGAACCCTTGAGAATGAGAATGGTGTCTAGTATGTGCCCTGAATTGTGCTAGTTAATTTGTCATTAACCACGGGAGACTGCAGCACTGGGGATGGTTGTTCATCTTAGAACAAGAAGGTTTCTCTACCAGCATCAGCACCACCTGGAGATGGTTAAACAACAAATATCAGGATCCTCTCCAGCCTGTTGAATCAGGAACTCTGTGGCTGGGCACCCATGATTGGTTTTTACAAGCTCTCCAAATGATCCTGATAGATAGACACTACAGTTAAGTGTCACTGCCTTGTATAATGTTTGGAGAACCATTAATCCAAAAAAGGATTATAAAGAAACCCAAAACAAAACATGAACTATCAATCACATAGATACTATGTAATAAACACAGCAGTACTGAGCCTCCATAACATTTTTGTTCACAGCATTTCAACATCTTTAAATCAAAGAGCTTCTCCCCAATACCCAGGGATGCTTAGGTTCACCTGCAGGGAAGTGTTGGGGGGAAGAATCTTCATAAAATTCCTCAAAGGTAATACTGCCATTATTCATGACAAAAGTAGGGTATCACTCTTACTGAGCAGATGGCTGGGGAGAAACTTTGAGAGAAAGAGTAGATTTTCCACTCATGAGGAGAATAATTATTTAGCTTCCACACTATTGGGATCAAGGAAAGGTTGTCTTTTTATATATTTCAGGACGAGGTGATTAACTTGAGTGGAACTCTAGCCAACAGAGTTCAAGCAACGGTTACTGTTTGTGACAGGTTGACTGGATGACATCTCAGGCTCAGAACACCTAATGTTTGGGTTCCTTATTCCTAATGTCATTATCTCCTGAACACTTATGAAGTCTGCCACATACATGTACACAAAAGCCCTTTATGATCATTCCGAAAGCACCTTAATGAGACAATATACTGAGTCATCCAGAACAATAGCTACAATAAAATATATTTTTCCATCTTGTATTGCTAGATGTGTTAAGTCTTCATAGAACATATTTGGTTATTTAGCATGGACTCATCTTGCCCTGGAAAAAGCACTTTTGTTTAAAGTAGACAACATTACATTTTTGCATGAAGAATAACTATTCATATTGTGCTGGAATGTGAAGAAAAACGTATTGTTATTATGTAAATGTAGTCATATAAAGGACAGATTGAAGAGGAAAGAAAATGGAGCCAACAGCCAGATATCCAGGCAGTTACTACAACACGCTCTTCATCCTCTTCCTCAGCCACTGTGGTCCCACAGAAAATCCTGTGCTGAAACTTCGGAGCCACAGAACCAAAGCATTCTGGACACTGCAGGACATGGCTGCAGAGAGTCCCTTGGAAAAACCATGCAATTTGTGGGAGTGAAAACTAAATGTTTATTGTATTAAGTCCCTATGATTAGGAACCTGCCTGCTACCTCACATAACACTTTATCTCATTATTACTGGGAAGTGCAGGCATTAAAGGAAAACACTTAAAAGCAGCAAAATTGAAGAAAAGAAAACCACACCAGCAATGTGATGTATGTGAATAAAATGACACTATTCTTTACACACTATTTTGTAATCTGTTTCTTTAGTTAACATTGCCTCATGACCATTTTCTAAGTCATTGAATATTATTTCACAACATAATGTTTAATGACTGTGTAGTGCTATATGGTAACATTCTATGAAAATTTATTTAGTCAATTTTCTATACTTAGATAACTAGATTGTTTAGAATTTTTTCCTGTGGCAAACTATATTGCAGTCTCCAATATTATAGCCCTGTCTTAAATATATCCATAATTATTTCTATAAAATAAATGCCTAGAAATAAAATTTCTGACATAAATGCTATAAAATACTCTTGCTTTTGCCAAAGTACACACAATAAATGTACTAATACACAGCACCACTAACTGTAATTTTGAAATTTCTTTTTAAAAACTCAACTTTAATGATATTAGTTATATAAGAAATTTAGACACTTTCTTTTATATACAAACATTTTAACTTTGCATCTTATAGATATTTTTAAATTTAGGTAAAATCTCAACAATTTTTCACATGTTGAGATTTAGATTCAGTATAACTCAGCAGCTATATATTAAGTGCCAACCACTCCATCTTTAAAGCATAAACTTCACCAGCATTAGAATATTGCATAAAAATTTCAAATCAAAGATCTTTAATTGAACTTTCTTATCATAGATATATTTTAAATTGTGTCATTAAATTCTAGGTCATTTAAAATTTCAATTTACTGTTGAGAAATTATATGTCAGAATCTCTAGTCAAACTAGATTGTGTATGTGTGTGTGTGTGTTCCTCTAAAATTATTCGGAAATTTACTTTTTTTCTTGAGCTTAAGTTACATGCCTGACAATGCATTTAGTTTTATTTTTATCTTTGTGTATTGGGTGCCAACAATTACCGACCTCACTTGAGAAACATTATTTATATAATCTTTATTCCTCCAATTCCAGTACCGAGGGGAAAATTCTGGTTGTCTTAAGTTGAATCAAGTTTCTATCTCTGATGGTAGCGAATGAAGCTACGAGTTATACTGTATGAAAGCAACTCTTTCTAATGCAGTTCTCTCAGAACTGATGGGATGCCTCAGAGCGAAAAGAGCTGTGAGCCAAGAAGAGTGGAGAGGGCACCCTTAGACAGAGTGCATGGAACCACGAGTGTTTAATATTTACCTCTCTAAGAACTGTTCAATAGCCCCATATAGTTTTGCTATAATTACAACTTTGTGGTCACTATGTCACTTAACTGCTTGTACCTATGACTTTCTAACAAATGACACTTGAAGTCATCAGCTGTGGATGTTTTATGTACCAGTGTAGCTCTGAAGCCAAGCATAGTATCTGGCACTAAGTGCTTAATAAGTACATGTCAAATGAAGGAATAAATGATCAATAGATATTTTAACATGTATTTTAACATTTTCTTTTTGAGATATATTTTTTAAATATTTTATTTCTTTTTTTTTAGAGAGAGGGGGAGGGGAAAAGAAAGAGAGGGAGAGAAACATCAATGTGTGGTTGCCTCTCATGTGCCCCCAGTGGGGACCTGGTCTGCAACCCAGGCATGTGCCCTGACTGGGACTCGAACCTCAATCCTTTGGTTCACAGCCCATGCTCAATCCACTGAGCTACACCAGCCAGGGATTTCTGAGATATTTTAACAGCAAATAGAATGTATGCAATTCAAAGTGGCTAAAGGTGTGGTTAATGGGCACTCATTCTGGGTGGTACTGAAGCTCTACTCTATAAGCACATAGAAATAAGTAGGCATTGTCCCTGACCCTAAGGACATCATAGACTTCAGGAAAGAGAAACTTTTAGACAGACACATAATACACGATGGTAAGTGAACTTGAAAGATGCTGGGCCAGATGAAGAAGCAGAATTACAGAAAGAAACCGAACTCAAAAATTGTTTATGCCATGTTCTAGTTCATTCTACCAAGTAAAAAACATGGACCTATAATTACATGTTTCCGTGACTTTAACAGATCAAGTCAGGTCCTTTACAGTAGAGTGATACCCACTGCCAGAACTGAGTTATTTATAGCGAGGTATTTCATGAACTGCCCTCTATTATTATCAATGGGTGAGGGGAGCTTATATTAGTAATGCAATCAGCAATCAGGGGAGGAGAAATACAGTGATTTTATAAGATTCCAAGGGTTTCTAATTCTGAGATGTATTCAGTAAATTAGCCTCTATGTTTTTTTAATAGTGTATAAGGTTATCAGCCTCTCTATAAATCACAGAAGGGAGGAGAAATAGGTTTTGAATATTGTTACAAGATGTGAGCTGCACTAAATATTAGTACATCTCCTGTTAACAGGAGTAAGGTCCCTTCTTTTCCTCCTTAGTAATCCTGGCCAAAATAATTTTTAAAAGAGTTTCTGTTTTAATTTAGAAAAAAATTAAACTCGTGGTTATCACCACCATCACAACAAAAGTATTTAATTAATACTTACGCATTTGTTGTTAAAAGAGACACTATTTTGTTGTGAATAAAAAAGGAGATTCTATAGCCTGGCCCCTGGATGCAGAACCTGCCTCTTTCTATCACTTGTTAGCTGTTACTTTAGGGAAATCTTTTCTATGTATCTCAGTACCTCAATCTCCTAACTATAAAATAATATCTGTATTGTAAGGCTATTGTACGAATTAAATGCGTTAATAGGTAGCAGACAACTGGATCTTGCTACATCATACTTCCAAAGAATGCTTTGTTTTATCTACACAGTACAGGTTGAGAAAGAATTTACTTTCCTGATCCTGCGTGTCAAACGTCTATCATTGTTCCACAGAACATTGAAGATTCACAGTAATGAGAGCCCAAAGGACAAATGATTACGCAGTAGAGGAAACATTAAGGAATAGACGGAATTCTGTAACATTTTGGAGGTCTCCTCTCCTTATACTTTCACTGCAAATGTGTGGAAATTGAGGTCAGAATATTAATCCACTGATTGAAAAGATTAGTGCTTTCTGGAAAATGTTAAAATATTAATTCCAGAAACACTGTGATAAGGGTGTCAATAATTTTTTAAACATATGAATCAATATTCTCTAGTCCAACCAGAGAGATAGGAATCAATAAGTATTAGTTTAATGTCAAAGCTAGATATGAAGTTTTAAAAATAGGAAATTGCTTTCCGAGTGGAAAATACAATGATTTTTCTTAAAGTGAAAGACAGTTTCAGAGCCCAAGTCATTCATTCCCTGGTGGTTCTCATAGGTTGTACCACAATTTTGAGCTATTGAATTGTTATTTAATAGCGTTTTGTTTTTTGCCATTTATAAAGTTTATTAAGATTTTTATTCTTCCTTTGAAAAAGAAATTCACTTTTTTACAAGTGGTCCCCAGCTGGTAAAATATTTATGTATCCATGCATGTTAAGTTTGTGACATGGTTTGTGAAGTAATAAATTAACTGACTACATCGCCACATTTACCTTAAAGATAATGGACATTAGAAGTCATCTCACAAGTTAGCTTGCCATTATAACAAGGTTGGGATTGAGGTTGTACGCTGATTGAGACCAACACTTAAAAAAATAAACTCTTCTATAAAATGAGCCTATTCAGAGTTGACGCAGCAGGTCAGAATCCTTTTAGTAAAACGACCCAGATTTGTGGGCAGGGACTCCCCAGTCACCAGTCCCTAATTCAGGGCCTGCCTTTCCTGCTCAGATAGGAAGAAATAAGCAGGGGAAAGACAGTCCAGTGGTAACATTTTTCTGAAAAAAAAAAATCAGTGATCATCTAGCTTTAGAAAAAAGGATAGAAATGAGGACTAAAGTTATGCTTTAGTGGCTTCAGAAATCTAAGTCACTTTCATCCACACACAATTTTTCTTTTTTCCACCTGCCTCCCTCAGTTTCACCTTTCTCTATGCACTTTTATTTCTTTTTTTCCAATTTTTCATTTAACTATTTTTCAAGTACAGTTTTCTGTCTATTACTCCCATCCCATCCCACCCCCGTGTTCCCCCCCTCCCTCCCATTTCCACCCTTCTCAGTTGTTGTCCATGTATCCTTTATATATGTTCCTCTAAATCCCTCCCCTATTTCCCCTGAAATTCCCTCCCCTCTTCCCTCTGGTCACTGTCAGCCTGTTCTCTATTTCAGTGTCTTTGGTTATATTTTGCTTGCTTGTTTGTTTTGTTGTTTAGCTTCCTGTTAAAGGTGAGATCATATG